>NC_081407.1:658291248-658641248 GCF_030272615.1 Cryptomeria japonica | reverse complement strand
AAAGTGGGAAGAATGGATCTTGGTTTGGGTGGGGCCAAGTCAGGTGGCTCCTCTAGAGGTTGAAGAGATAGAAATCATATTAGGATTTGAAAAAGATCACACTCGTGGAACTTCGTGTGCGAGTGATCGATTGCAGTGTTTGGGTAATGCATTCCAAATAGATACAGTTGCATGCCATCAGGATTAAATTATTTAATCATGACATTACCCATTTGGAATGCAACTGTATCTATTTGGAATGCATTACCCAAACACCGCAATTGATCACTCGCACACAAAGTTCCATGAGTGTGATCTTTTTCAAATCCTAATATGATTTCTATCTCACCAACCTTTAGAAGAGCCACCTGACTTGGCCCCACCCAAACCAAGATCCATTCTTCCCACTTTTCAAGATTGTATTTCTCTTCACTATCTTGCAGTTTCCCTCATGAATTTTCAATAATAGTGCAGAGTTCTTCACGAAGGACACCACCACATCGTCTAGAGTCTATGCTTCAAATTTTTTCATTGATCCCAAGGAGGCCAATAGTCCTTTGTTTGAGGAAGTACTTCCTGAATAGTCATGGGGGGAGAGGTAATGCTTGAAATCGCCCTTCTATTGGGAGATTGTGTACATAACCTCTTGGTCTTCTGAAAGCTAAAAATTACTTCGAGTCCGCCAACTCTGGTTCCACACTATAGAAATTTTTGGATATTGACTTCCAAATATCCTTCAGTGAGAATCATTCTCATAATAAAAAAAAGGTGCTCCTTGCATGAATAGATTGATTTCCTCCAAAGCGTGGCCCAATAGGTTTTGCAGGAACTCCAAAACCAGTTAGTCCCTCCAGACATAAATTAGAGACATCACATCACACACTCTAGACATTGTTTGTTTGTATTGCATACTCTCTATCTATTTATCACCCTTAAACACTTTCCTCTGCTTTTCTCCAATTTCTCTCTTCTAGGCAGTTGATGAGCTTGTTTCCATGTCATTCAAGATAATGCTTGCTTGCTTTCTTTTACAAAATTTGCTTGCACTTGACTCTTCATCTTGTATGTTTTGCTTCCATACAGATATAAATTTTAATTAACACTCAGATAATATTTAAATAAAATAAGCATTTGTAATGAAAAGATTTAGTCATTCGATGTTACATATTATCTGATGGAAAGATCCTAGACAATTCTTGGAGAAAGGAAACATCATTGATAATAGTTTTTTGCAAATAACACTGAATGAAATAAATTAAAAATGTTTAATGTAATTTTTAAAAGTAGAACTCGTCTAATGCTTTCATGCACCGACGACAAAGCCGTTTGACCCACACCATTATCCATAATAGAACAAATCAATATAATAGGCTATTATAAAGAATATATACAAAAATATGAAAGAACAATAAATTACCATTACAAACCCATCATTTCAAATGAAAGGTGAATCCATCATCATTTGGATGGTATAGTGTTTGGAAGAAGGGTATATGAGAAACCCTAGTTTTAAGGGTTTGTGAGAGGCTAAATAAGGGATTTTGCATCTAAGAAGGTTAAAACTTGTAAATAATTGCATTTCCTTAGTTTTGAATCATATACTTTCCAAGACAACCTTTTGATAGTAGATTATGTGTACCATCCTAATCCAAAAAGCATTCATTTTGTCTACATCCGATAGTCATTGCTAAAATCAGTTTAAAGTGGATTCATTTACGAACCTTTCATAAAATATTCTCAACTTACACATCATAAAAGGATCTTAAAATATTCATTGTTTATAATGAATATTATTCGGTTGTTCCATACACCTTCCTTTACTATTTTAAAAATATCATCGACCAAAATATTGTGCAGCAGTAATATGGAGTGTATTTCATATATTTTATGCCTAAATATTTCATCATACCACTTTCTTCTCAAAGGTGAGTGATCGATTGCGGTGTTTGGGTAATGCATTCCAAATAGATACAGTTGCATACCATTTATCTATCTTGATTAAAGACTTTTATCCTGATGGCATTAAATTAAAGTTCTTTCTCTATTTTCTGGTGATCTCTAGAGCAGAAGTTGCTTTGCATCGACCTGGGATACATTTAACTTGTGTTGTATCTGCGGAAATATGTATCCTAGGATGATACAATGCAACCTCTGCTCCAACAATACCAGATAGAAGAGAAAGTACTTTAATTTAAAGTCATCAGGATAAAATGCTTTCAAGACATATATTAGGTATAAAAGGAAGCCTACCCTGTCATTTGAAGGGGTCTACCTACAATTCAAGTGATCTCTTAATTATAAAATTAATTCAATTCCAAGTGAACAGGCAATCAAGCATTGAAGGAGAATTCAAGTTGGTGCAGGTGCATTTGGAAGACCAAAGGACTCAATGAAGCTGTATACACCTAAAAATGGTCTGAAGATAGTTAATTAAATACACAGTTATTTGATTAATTCCCCTTCCCAATTAATTGAATTCACAAGCAATTTAATTAATTTCTCTATTCATCTACTAGTAAATAAATCTAAATGATTTATTTATATAGTTCATCTCACATCCCCCTTTGATTGATTAATTCTAAATTAATTAATGTCTCCCCATGTTAATCAATTCTTCTAATCCCTAATTAAGATTAACAAACTCAAGTTTGTTGAGATTAATTACCATTTTTTCAATTATTTTAATTTCTAAATTCAAATGAGCACATGGCTCCTAACTTTAACCACCCAACCTAACCATCCCCTAACTTAACCCATTCAATCTAATCTTGGGTCTAACTAACCCTATCCTATCTTGCACATTCTAACTTCCTTATCCTAACCTCCCATGGTGTGGATATTCTCTCCTTGAGACACATGGCACTTTTGCCACATGTCTCCTCCCTTGGACACTTTCCCTCTCATGAGCAAGGCTCCTTGACACTTGTCACCACAGAGATGACAAGTGTCCCTTCCTCCGACCTCTTCTCCAACTTCCTCAATCTTGGCCCTTGATATCTTCAGATCAAATCTGGACCATCGATTCCTGCCAACTTAGCTTTGGCCTTGGAATTCCTATAAATATCCCTCATTTTGGAGCAATATGGATCCATCTCATATCAATTTAGGCATCATTACTATAGGCATTTGCATTTCAATTATCTAGTAATTAGATTTGGAATTGATCATAGCATGTTAATCTAGTTTCTTACATCATGCATTTCATATCATCTCCATAGTCAATCATGATCAAATAGCTACTCAACTCTTGAGTTGACTCTTTGGAGGTCATTGCTCCACTGAGAGCCCATCAATCCAACACCTTCAAGGTCCTCAATAATAGAGGAAAATGGGACATTTCAAGGAAGGCTTATGCTTTGCATCTTTGATTTAGTTTTGAAATTAAGCTTTTCAATTACATTATATTGTCTCATTATATGTGTATGCCTCTTATATACCACATTTTTATCATCACAGAAGCCATTAAAGACTTTTGAAGGTCTTAGGAGTGAAGAGCCAATCAATTATGATGTCTTAAGGGGCCAGCCTTAAACAACACACACTAAGTTTTGACTACTTAGGTGTGTTGTGGGCCCATTCCTTCCCTTGATGTCCCTTCCCATTCATTTCCGTTAAAAAGACAATCATCATTAGCATTTGAATTCAAACAGTGTTCCCGCATTTGACTGTATAGAACAAAGCAAATGGCATAAGAAACTCGCATCTACCTCCTCACAAATTTCATTGAATACCTCCCCGAGGAGATATTCTCATGTCCTTTCCTGCTTTATGTTGTCGATGAAAGACATAAGCATCCTCACAATGCAGTCAATGCAACAAATAGATTTCCATTTCAATCAGTTTTATTTGCCAATGTACTCTCTACCTATGCCAAAATGGGAGCTTTGGAACAGAGTATGGGCTTCCATCAAAGCAGAAGGTAAGGGCAATTAATATCAGATGCTTGCGGATGTAAATGCTCTGTTTGACAAGTTTGGAAAATGTGGAAGTATAGACATGAAAACGCATGAACTGTTTGGTCAGATGCATCAAAGAAACACGATCTGATGGAATGCTATGATTGTAGGACATGCACAAAATGTGTTTGAAATGGATTTAGAAACTTCCAATCAAATGTGATTAGTGAGTATAGACGTTGTAGTGCAATTGCCCAGGTACACATGCATGCAAAATGTGTAAGCTTAGATAAGGCACATGAACTGTTTGACATAATGCCTCAAAGATAACCCAATATCCAATGACGGTTGGGAGAAAGAAAACATCAAATTTTTAAGAATCTTAAATATTTCTTTATTCATCACTACAAATCTATTATGAATTTAGTCTCAATATTGCAGAAATTTATTCTATTATGAATGCAATATTTAGGGATGTAATCTTTATATATATATTTTTAATTAGGAAAAGGTCCTAATAGAATCCCAAACTAATTAATCTAGAGAAAGATATCACTAAAGAAAGAAATTCAATCATCACCACTATGGTCTTGAAGGATTTTAAGACACTTGGATTCCTATTTTGGCCCGCTTTTCCTTGACCCTATGTTAAGATAGTAAACTATTTTGAGAGAATCTATTGGGTGGGAAATTGTGTATGGTTGCAATTATTTTCATGCATGGAAAGTGATTTAAAGTTTGGACCAATAGAGCATAATTATTTCTTGAACCTTCGAGCACATGTGTAGAGCACCTCATGGATGTTTCTCCATTATTGAACTCTTTGAATATGTAAGTAAATTATTTTTGGTTGATGACACAGTAAGTGTGGTATTTGTCTTTTTGATATGTTGTGGATAATATTAATCAAATAGGGAATTTTTTTGATGCTATATACACTATGTTTTGGATTGAATTTAGGTAAGCAAAGAGGTAATGGAAGAATAAAAGAGGTATACAAAGGAAGAAGAGTGGAATAGGTGGTTTGCGATGGAGGTTACAAATATATATGATAATTTGTATGAATAATTTGTTGTCTATAAAGAGGCAAATAAATATCACAACTTCAACATGAATGAATGCCTCATCTACAGAAGAAAAAGGTACCTCTAATGGTTTCAAAATTTTTCAAAATAGTTATGATATACCAAATAATCAAGTGGAATATCCTTTAGGTAACTAATATTATCTTCAAACTATTTATTTTGATTTTCATCATATATGGACCTAATTGCCCCACCTTTAGGAGATAACTATAGAAGATAATTTATTACATTTAAAAGTCCATCATAAATAAATTAATTATACATGCTATGTGAATGTTTACATGAATACACTCTTTATTTATTAGTTCTAGGAATGGAGCACTCACATGGGTAAACAAAATGCTAGGTTTGAGAAAAATAGTTAAGAGATTGGATATATTTTTTTATATTTTCCAAATGGCTTTAGTATAATGATAATATAATTTTTAAAATAGGTTTATATCACTTTCCTTTGACTTGGTCATGGAAGATCATCTAAACCCCGAATGCACCTTCATCTTTAAAAACATGTAGTTTAAGGTCAATCATTCATATCTATCTTATCAAACATTAGAGGAGTGAGCTTCTAAATGTAAGAAGTACCAAGATGCGTGCTCTAGTAAAAATTTTGTAGTCCTAAATATCCACAAAATTTGGAAAAATAATACAATTTTTTAATAGTATTTAATTGTAAAAGAAAGGATTAAAATGGAACTAAACACTCTAAATAAATTAATCAGGGTTAAAGGGATAAACTAGGATCAATTCATGAAGGCAAGATCTGTTATCTCAAAATTAATAGATACATGTAAGAAAAGAAATATTAAATCTAGAGATAAAATTCTTGAAAAATTTAGCTAGCTAAAACTGAAAGAATGTTGTCAAGCTCTCATTTTTGCACAGATTGGAAGAATGCTGGCAAAGGTTGTAGAGGGTAAAGGCTGCTGGCCATTGTAGGGTCTGACTTTATACCCACCGATTAGATTTCATTGGAATTTTTAAAATCCATTTCAACAAACATTGTTAGTGCATATCCTGCAATCATAGCATTTCATTAGACCACATTTCTTTGAGGCATCTGAACAAACATTTCATGCCCTTTGTCTATACTTCCACATTTTCCAAACATGTCAAATAGCCTATGCAATGCAATGCAACACAATACCTCTACTCCCTCCATAGATGGTAGGTCAGGTCGATGCAATGCAACCTCTACTCCACCAATACCGGATAGAAGAGAAAGTAATTTAATTTAAAGTCATCAGGATAAAATGGTTTCACTTGAGACATATATTAGGTATAAAAGGAAGCCTACCCTATCATTTGAAGGGGTTTACCTACAATTCAAGTGATCTCTTAATTATAAAATCAATTCAATTACAAGTGAATAGACAATGAAGCATTCATCAAGAATTGAAGGAGAAATCACTATTGAACTTAACCCTATCTCATACAACCCTATGTTGGCTAGGCCCCATAATAATTAGAAGATCCTAATTACTACTGTCCTAAACCTTGCATTGACCGTCACAATTTCACAGTGAGTTGAGTTAATTAGTCCATTAGTGAGATTGGGAAAGAGTTTGGTATTGAGTTAGGTGTTGGTGGAAGGTTTAAGGAGGTACACTATCATCATAATTAATGTTAGAGAGTGTTGTGTGAAGAAGAATGGCTACAAATGGAGTGACTGTCCTAAGTGCTTGAGACTGTCACAAAAAGTGAGTGTTGCAGCAGTGAATCTTCCTTTGACCTTTGTGTGTTTGGGAGGGTAAATACCCATGGGGGTATATTTTGAGTGGTTGGGAGGGTAAAGATCCACATATCAACTATCTACTTTGACATCCTAGGATGGTTTCCACTTACTCTAAAACCTTGTAGTCACTCTCTGTCTAATACTAACATATACATAACATGTGCCTCTCATATAACCCTATGCTGGCTAGGCCCCACCATAATGAGAAGATCCTAATTACTAAAAACACTAGATTCTCCCCTAAAAGGTTGTTGAGTCATAGAAGGCCTAGCTTGATAGCCCTATAGTCTCTCATACCTAAAATGAGAGACTTTTCCATAGCTGGTTACAAACTTCTCTCATGCCTCTTGTGTCTTCCCATGTACCTCCTTTTCCATAAGAGACTTTGCCATAGCAACCCTAAAGTCATTTGGATTGGCCATGTGTAGGAAAACTAAAATTTTGGGCTTTCCACCCCTAATGAAATAATTGACAAGTAACTTGTCTTCAATGAAATCTACAAACTACAAGAAATCCAAAAACTAACTCTCATGTTGAGCCAATATGAAACCTTATTATGTAAATTGTGAAACTCATCTATGCATCTCTGTCAAAAATATTTTGAAATAGAACGCACTTTGAAGCACTCCAAAATGGTATCTGGAGAGGGTTTCCAATGTGAGTTGGTGCATTTTATCCTCCCAGTACCACAAGGTGGAATCAAGTCCTCTAAAAAGTTGCATTGAAAATTATGCCTTTAAGTTTCTCACATATAGAGGCAACCCAAAGCATAAGTCCAAGCTAAGTAATCGAGACTTATCCTCAACCCCATTTGTGGATCTTAAAAATGTAGAGGATTGGAGATGAAGCAACTCTCGAATATGATCCTTTGGCTCATGATATGTGCTTGCTATAGTCTATACCTCTTGTATTTATGCATGATGAGGCTAGGTAATGTGTATTGATCAATATTCTATCACCTCTATGTGTATTTCCCAAATTCAAGGTGAACTCCTAATAAGCTTCCAAGATGCAAGTATATGCTCCTCTACTACAATTGGATCCTCATGGCTTGTAAGATTTGAGGTCCATACTCGGGCTACACATCTTGGTGAAAAATCTCAAAGTGATATGACCCTTCCTTCCATTTCCTACACCCTATTTTCTAACCCACACCTCATAACCTTCACCTCACTTCCTATCATTATTACCTTCCATCTACCTTTCATATCCCCTATCTTAACCTCCTCCACTTTCCTACATCTTATCCTAAACCTTAACCTCATACACACTTACTTTTACTTCACCTACCTAACCCCATTCCATCTTTCACATCCTTTTATCTCCCCCATTCACTTTCCTACCTTATCTATATTCATTTTTTGTATATATAAATGCCCATGAGCTTATTTTTACATATTTAGGGCATAATTTTGTATATATAAATGACAATGAGATGATTTATACATATGCAAATGCTAAATTTTGTATATTAAAATGGCGATGAGTTGAAATGCAAATATTGTAATACCAATTTTTTTAGAAAAGCCCATGAGAATATTTGTAAGACATTTTTTTGTATATTCAAATAGCCATAGCCAAGAGCTGATTTGACCATATTTAGAGGCAAAGTTTTGAATAATATGTGACAATATTTTGTGACTATTTTTTGTGTCTATGTTTTGTGACTATGTTTTGGGTTTATGTGATTTGATAAGGTCAATCATGAGAATTGTTGGCTCTTGTATAATCATGGAGAATTATTTGAGTCATTATCGGGTCATAGGAGTCATAGATTAGGTCTAGATACAATTTGAGAAAAAAATATCATTATTGTCAAAAAAGTTGTCAAGCAGCTTGTACATTGCATCGGTAGGGTATGACTCTTGACGTTCTGAAGCTTTGGGATGCATGAGAGAAGAATTCCTAACATAAATCTACCAACTCAGACACACTCATGACATCGGTTTGTGCACACGACAAACCAAATCAATTCTAGCCTATCTTGCAACTTTGCATTGCATGCAACTGACAGTTTTTGCAGAAGGCAAAAAAATGATACTAATTGAAAATGGTTGTGGTTCGTCAAAAACTGAGATAGGCCATTGTAAATGAGCCTCATGTGACCCCACAATTTCAAATGGATCAATCATATGTATCCTGGATTGGAAGAAATAGTCCGTCAAAGTTTGACAATTTTTTGGACACAGGGCACTTGAGAGATCACATCGGTAGGGTATGACTCTTGATGTTTCGGTGCTTTGGGATGCACGAGAGGAGAATTCCTAGTATAAAACTGCCCACCCGGACATGCCTGTGATGTCATTTTGTGCACACGACAAACCAAATCAATTCTATCCTATCTTGCAACTTTGCATTGCATGCAACAGATAATTTTTGTAGTAGGCAAAAAAATTGCTACCAATTGAAAATGGATTTGAATCATAAAAAAATGAGATAGACCATTGTAGAGGAGCCTCACGTGACCCCACAGGTTCAAAAAAATTGATCATAGGTGTCTTGGATTGGAAGAAACAATCCATCAAAGTTTGACAATTTTTTGGACTCAGAGCACTTGAGAGACCGCATCAATAGGGTATGACTCTCGACGTTCTGATGCTTTGGAATGCATGAGAAGAGCATGCCTAATGTAAAATTTTCCACTTGAACACACTTGTGACATCAGTTTGTGCATAGGACAAATCAAATCAATTCTAGCCTATCTTGCAACTTTGCATTGCATGCAACTAATGATTTTTGCAGTAGGTGAAAAATGATACCAATTGAAAATAGCTCCAATTCATCAAAAAATAAGATAGATCCTTGTAGAGGAGCCTCACGTGACCCCATAGGTTCAAATAGATTGATCATATGTGTCCTGGATTGGAAGAAATAGTCTATCAAAGTTTGACAATTTTTTGGACTCGGGACACTTGAGAAATCACACTAGTAGGGTATGACTCTTGACGTTTCAACATTTTGGGATGGATGAGAGGAGCATGCTGAGTGTAAACTTGTCCACTTGGATGCGCTTGTGATGTTGATTTGTGCACATGACAAACTGAATCAATTCTAGCCTATCTTGCAACTTTGAATTGCATGCAACTGATGATTTTTGCAGCAGGCAAAAAAATGCTACCAAATGAAAATGGCTTTGAGTCGTGAAAAAATAAGATAGGCCATTGTAGAGGAGCCTCACATGACCCCACAGGTTTAAATGGATTGATCATATGTGTTTTGGATTGGAAGAAATAGTCTGTCAAAGTTTGACAATTTTTGGGACTCAGGGTACTTGAGAGATCACGTCGGTAGGGTATGACTCTCGTCATTTCAACACTTTGGGATGCATGAGAGGAGAATGCCTAGCATAAACTTGCCCACCCAGATATGCTTGTGACGTCGGTTTGTGCACATGACGAACGAAATCAATTCTAGCCTATCTTGCAACTTTGCATTGCACACAGTTGATGATTTTTATAGCAGGCAAAAATGCTACCAATTGAAAATGGCTATGAGTCATCAAAAATAGAGATAGGCCATTATAGAGGAGCCTCACATGACCCCACAAGTTCAAATGGATCGATCATATGTGTCCTAGATTGGAACAAACATTTTGTCAAAGTTTGACAAATTTTTGGACCTAGGGCACTTAAGAAATCGCGTCGATAAGGTATGACTCGACGTTTCAACTCTTTGGGATGCACAAGAAGAGCATTCCTAATGTAAACCTACCCACCCAGATGCGCTCATGATGTCAGTTTCTACACATGACAAATCAAATCAATTCTAGCCTATCTTGCAACTTTGCATTGCATGCAACTGACGGTTTTTACAGCAGGCAAAAAAATGCTACCAATTGAAAATGGCTCCGAGTCGTCAAAAACTGAGATATACCATTTTAGAGGAGCCTCACACAACCCCACACATTTAAACTGATTGATCATACATGTCTTGGATTGGAAGAAACAGTCTGTCAAAGTTTGATATTTTTTTGGACTTAGGGCACTTGAGAGATCGTGCTAGTAGGGTATGACTCTCAATGTTTCGACGCTTTGGGATGCATGAGAGGAGAATGCCTAGCATAAACCTGCCCACTCAGATGTGCTCATGCCGTTATTTTATGCACACGATGAACTAAATCAGTTCTAGCCTATCTTGCAACTTTGCATTGCATGCAACTGATGGTTTTTGCAGCAGGCAAAAACTTGCCACCAATTGAAAATGGCTCCGAGTCATCAAAAACCAAGATAGGCATATTAGAGGATCCTCACACGACCCCACGAGTTGAAAGGGGTTGATCATATGTGTCGTGGATTGGAAGAAATAGTCTGTCAAAGTTTGACAATTTTTTGGACTTAGGGCACTTGAGAGATTGCGTTGGTAGGGTATGACTCAACGTTCTAACACTTTGGGATGCACGAGAGGAGCATGCCTAGCATAAACATGTCCACTCATACATGCTCATAATGTCAGTTTGTGCACACGACGAACCAAATCAATTCTAGCCTATCTTGCAACTTTGCATTGAATGCAACTGACGGTTTTGCACCAGGCAAAAAAATCCTACCAATTGAAAATGGCTCTGAGTTGTCAAAAACTAAGATATGCCTTTGTAGAGGAGCCTCATGTGATCCTATAGGTTCAAATGGATAGATCATATATGTCATGGATTAGAAGAAACAGTCCATTAAAGTTTGACAATTTTTTGGACTCAAGGCAGTTGAGAGATCGTGTCGATAGGGTATGACTCTTGACGTTCTGACACTTTGGGATGCATGAGAGGAGAATTCCTAGAATAAAATTTCCTACCTCGACGTGCTCTTGATGTCGATTTATGCACGCGATGAACCGAATCAATTCTAGCATATCTTGTAACTTTTACAACTTTGACAACAAGTGAGCAACTTTGATAACAACTGAGAAACTTTTACATATTTTATCCAAATAAAGCCAAACTTTGACAACTTTGACAACTTTGACAATAATTGAGAAACTTTTACATCTTTGATCCAAATGCCCCAAACACGAGAACCAAAATTTGACCATTTCGAGCATGAGGGTGCTCTCGCACCACACACATATTGTTGTTTATATTCATATGGTTGATTTTTGTTGTTTATATTCATGTATTGTTGATTACATAGGCAAATATTCATTTAAATTTATAAAAGGGCAGCCACCAAATATAACGAATACACAATAATGAACTGAATACATGGAGTTTTGTAGGATTAATTCAACATTTTATAAATTTTATCAAATCATATTCCACGATTTTAATATTTAATATCATAGATTTTTGTTGTTTATATTCATATTGTTGATTACATAGGCAAATGATCAATTAAATTTATAAAAGGACATCCACAAAATACAACAAATACACAATAATAAAATCAGTACACATTTATTGGATCAAATATCATATATATATATATATATATCAAAAAAATGCACGTCTACCAAGTCAATACAAGTATTACAAAAATGTGGCATATGCCATGTCCAAATTAATATACAATAAAAATGTAGAATATATCTACATGCATTGGTCATTCTATGATTATAATTAACATTATATGATCCTAAACTTGTGGTGGATCATCAAAATCGAGCCTCTTCGATGCAGTACGCGGCTCTGTAGATGGTTGCAAAACCACAATTCAAAAGCTATGTTAGAATTATTTTGTAGAAAATAGTTCACAAAACAATATAACTATGAATTTAACTATAATTCCTTTGCAATTGAAATGTAGATTACCTCATCGGCTGATCCTGAAGCTAGTGTATTCGCTCTCCTCTCCTTGTTACTCTTAGGAGTTTTGAAGACAAACTTAAAAGGATCCACATTATGGCCTAACCACGAAAGGGGCTATTGTAGATTAAATGTACAATTAATACAATGTACCAACATAAATACATCAAAAACACTTAAAGTTATAATATAGAGAACAATGACGTGTCGGTGCCTTAGATGCTTCTCCAATGGACTGAGGATGGCTCACCATTGATGGAGAAACTATCGCTATTACCTATACAAAAAATGATAAAAGATTAAATACAATTAATATAATGATAAGTATTGTAGGTTAAAAATAATTAATATAATATATTAAACACAAGTGTACCAGATCTCGAGATGCTTCTCCAATGCACGAAGGAGGGCTCACCATTGACAAAGCAACTATGGATATTTCTATTATGAAAAAAATATAAGATTATAATTTATCACAAGCTCACATGTACACGTACCTATAATCATGAAACCAAGAAAATAAAGTAGAGATACATACCTCCGCCCTCTCTCGATCCAAAGGCGAATCAAGTACATTCAACAAATCCACATAGCTCAATGACCACTGTACATGTTAAATAGACAAAAAACATTAATCAATCTATAAATCCCAACTAAGACAGTTTAAACATTTTCAAACAATTGTACAACTAAAAATGTGTTCAATTAACTTCTTCCCACGTTTTGGCGCCTTTGAGGAATTCTTTTGCATAGGATGAGGCCTAGACGCGGAGGGGGTACCCTAAAAAAATAAAATTAACATGAGATATTAGTATAGATAATATATTAAACATAATTATAAAAATCTAAAATGAAATGATTTGCATATTCCATCAAAACAATACATAAAAAGGGTGTACAAAATATGTTACCATATGGCCTTGTAGGCCAAAATTGATCGTTGAAAGTCCAATGTCATCAATCTGGGACATTTGGTCCCCTGTCAACACCTACAAACCAAAAATTGGACCAAGCATTAAAGATAATTAGTATATCTTGTAATTTTTTTGAATTCAAATTGTACTATTCAATTTTAACATGTTACAAAATTTATACCTCAGGCATCGAAGTTGTGGTTGTAGTAACTGCAGGAGGAGTATGGGATACCGCTGCTACATCCTGAGATGCATATTATTTGTATCAATTTAAATTGATGTATGAATGAAAATTAATTTATGTAATTACAAGTTTAAAGTGACTGATAAATAAAATGCTATGAATTCAAATCAACACACTTGTGTCTATGACTGATGGCCAAACAACATGTCCATCAACTCTTCTGTTAGCGCCACATCCTCAGCCATGCGGGTCTAACATCTACTCTTGAAAATAATGCACGAATGAGATGTGGATCTATCTACAGCGGTCGCGTCCTCTGTCCCTGAGCATATGCTTGATAAATTGACACACACATGTTGAATGGGCTCTTTGTTGCCACCTGGAGCAACTAATGGCTCATCATCCAGTACAAGAGGGTGTGCTATATGTCCCATGCTGGATGATGGCACCAGTCAATGTTGTGACCACCTGAAGAGGTTGTAGCTCCATCAACTCTTTCATCTCTACTGGGACAACCTGATGTACCTTGGGTTTGGGTTCTAGGGGGCGACGACTCTCTGGGGCTACTCTCCTATGGGCTCTAGATCTATCTTGGGCAGAGCCACTACTTCTACCATGGAACTCTCTCATGTCAAAATAGTTTGGCCGCACATTGAGGACAAACTCAAAGTATATTTTTCTCAATTTAAATACAATGGCACCACATAATTATTACAAGGTGGATCATCAAAGACCATCCACCATCTCTCCCAAAAAATATTCTTCATCTGCACATTGGTACACCAATGTATGGGAAACCTTTTTGCATTAAGAGGTAATAACTGACCAGTTTTAGGACCAACAAAAGGGACACATATATGTTGTTTACTAATATTTTTTTTTCACTCCCTCATATGATAGCCCACTAGCATAGTATTGATGACACATATCCCTAAAGTTTCCGCATTTTGTAATTTATGTGGAAACGGTTGTGGCACAACTAGCTAATGTTTCTAGGCTAGTGGCAAGGGATTTATGATGCCCAAGCTCAGATGTTTGCAATTTATTAATCAGTCTATTTATTTTAGACGTGTTTTTCCCTAAGTGATTAATCAATTGCTCATGTGTTTCAAGTGTACAGTCAAAAGGAGGAACTGGAGGTGTATCTTGTGGGTTTTGTTCAGGGTTTTCAGGAAGTGCATTTTGTTGTTGTTATGGATTATCAGAATCTGGTTTATGAAAAAAAAACAAAAAAACCTAATCAAAATAAACAAAATTAAATTCAAAACGTAAAACAAATTGAATAAACAAGAAAGAAAGACAAAAATTAAGAAAAACTAACCTTAATCCATAGTGTTTGGTGGAGAAATGTGGTATCCTATTCGCGGTTTCATGGAGAAAAATGAGGAAAAAACACCGTGGTCACAGGGAAAATAAGACCCAATCCTTTTTTAAAAAACTTTTTTTGACAGGTACCATGTATGCAGTTTTTCAGGGCTTATGAGCGCATACACACTAACTTTCCTAAAAGAAGCAAGTGCGTGCTCACTTTCCTAAAGATAGTGCATACACGGTATCTTTTTTTAGGCTCGGGAACAACAAACCTAAGCGCATACGTAGGGATTTCAAATTTTAGATCCACGTACGCCCTGCTTGTTTTTTCATGTCTTTTTTGGGTGGTGTCCACTTTTTTTACCACCAGCTTTGTGCACATACCCTGCTACTCGTTATGACATATGTGTGGACATCCCATGACACCCACACATGCACATGGCAAATGTGGTGGTGAATATATCTACCAAATGTTTAATTATATACTCACTATAACTAATGCACTATAGTTCTTAAACTAACTTCATGCCTATAAGTTTTAAATTCACGTGTCTTAATTCTTATATATATATTATGTTTCAATTTTATGTATTTTTTGTGAATCATTTGGTTATTATTATGTCACGTTATTTGTGTTTTGACTATCTATAATCATGCAACCCAAAAAATTTGAGTGGCAAGTTAGATTTCTTCTCATCAAATCGTACTGTGTTTAGAGTTGTATTAAGGTGGGTTAGAGTTTAATCAGGTTTTCATCTAAACATGGTTATGATCTAATTGTTATTTAGTTTAGGTTTATGATTAATTTAGGCTCAATATTTGATTAGGATTCATAGTTAGGGTTAGAGTTCAATTAGAATTACTATTAGAGTTGCACTAGGAAAATTTCAATCACTGGGGTTTAATTAGCATTCACATTAGGTTATGCTTAGGGTTCTAGCATTAACCCATGGATTAGGTTTAGGATTGGAGATCAAATATCATTAGGGTTAACATTAGGATTAGGTTTCAATTAGGTCATGATTCAATAACAATTCAATTATGGTGAGGTTTAGGGTTTGATAATGGTTAGGGCAAGGGTAAGGGTGGGGGTTTAGTTATGGATAGGGTGTAATTAGGGTTGAGGTGATTCGATTAGGATTACATACATTACAATTACAATTACTATTAGGGTTAGTGTTTTTGCAAATATGTGTTTTTTGGTCATTGATATCAAAATTCTTGATCCAGATGAGCTACTTGGTTACAGTCTATGGTTTGGATGTGGTCTAGTATATTGCAATTACAGTGGGATTGCAATGTGGTCATGTAGATGTGTGGAGTATATTTGTGGTTGTTCTAGAAAGCTTTAAATGATGTATCCTGAAGTTTCTAGAGCTTTGGTGTTGTTTTATAGGATCCATAGTTAGTCTTTAGACAAGTGTGACTATTTTGGTGTTAGTGTGTAGCAATGTGTTGTATTCCTATGCTTGCTAGTGTTCTAGTGATGTGGTTTAGTTATTCAGTGTTAGTGGTGTTTGTTGATTTTATCTTGGGCATCCACAAGTAATCTTAATGGCCCACCTTAAAGATTGTGTAAATTTGTGGCAGTGTTTTGATAGTTTTATAAATTTTTGTCTATGCAGTTGCATGTGGATATATGGACGATGATTTAGGATAGATTGTAAGGTGTTCCCATTTGGTGTGAAGCCTCACACATCTCATTTTGCATTATGGATTTGGTTTGGAGTTTGTTTTTGGCCAATTGTTTTGTATTTCACGTTACACCTAATTAGGCAGACCTAACTGGTTTTCTTAAGGTTCTAGTTGGTGTATAAAGGGTAGAGTCATTGTGAAGAGTGATAGATAAGGGTGTATGGTGTGCTAAGCATATGTGAAACAATATAGTGGTTAGAAAGTGTTACAGTTTCTGACATGTTTTGAATTGTGAATTGTGATCAACATTTCAATGGATGCGGTTCCTTACAGTTCAACTCTATTGATTTATTTTCATTAGATGTATTGTATCTTGCCTTGAAGAAGTGATCTTCAGTGTTTGCAAGTTCCTTTTGTATCTTTCCCTAAGGTTGTGTGCCTTAGGTTTGCAAGTCATCTCAAGGGCAGTGAATGCCTTGGTCTTTGGCCTCAACATTGTAATTAGTTTATCATATAGTGAGGTAGTTCTCACCATGGTTTTTCCCAATTTGGGTTTTCCACGTAAAAACCTTAGGGTTCTTGTTTGGTTGTTTTATGATTTAAATTATTTTATTTCATGCATATGTTAGATAGAATGAATGTTCAGTAAAAGTTTAAATTTGGCTAAGTTCTAGTGTATAAGGATTCACCTCTCCCCCCCTTCTCAACATCCAATTGTGTTCAACAAGTGTTAGGGTACAACAACAATCAATTTGATTTTTTCAACCTAGTTCTTCAAGCCCCATTATGTGAATATAAATGTCTCTCAACTTAATTACAATATATTATCACTGTGTATATTATGAATTTTCTTATAGAAGGATTTGGAGAGATTATCTCAAAAAATAATTATATCCAAATTACAAATATAAATAACAATTACATTGCTAAATTCATTAAGAATATCTTGTCATTAATGTTGAAAATAAAAAAATGTTTAGAAACTCCTCAAAAGTGTGTACTAACCTCATATACTACACAATTTTCCTAAACAATCAAAATATATTGAAAAATGATAATTTAAATTTTACAATGTAGAAGAGAATGTAAGATGAAAATACATTATAATCTTCATTCTATAATTACAAAACAAAATGTAAAATACATATTACACATGTTATAAATATTGAATAAGAAAAATAATTATAATTATTGAAAATTCACTTTTATAATGTATTACAAGAGGCATGTAAATAATTTGTAATTATGATAGTTCTTATAACTGTCATATTAAGTACGAGAAACAAAATGTAAGAATGAAACAAAGAGCTTGAAAAAGTGTTAAAATGTTTCCTTAAAAAAAATAAAAAATTGCTCAAAAATAAAAAAATAAAAACAATAGCTCAAAAATAAAATCAATAAATTTAATGTTAATGTTAACTTGAGGTGTTTCTCTTACAAAAAGGAAAGCAATTGCTAAAAAATAAGGGCAATTACTGCTACTGTAAATTGATCACAATCAGATAAAATAGTTTATGTCATGATTGTAATAATTTCTGCTTGGGCAACCACCTTCAAATCCCATCCATTCTTCCCATTTATCATCGTAATAGCTAATATGATTGGAATAATCTCTTCTTGGCATACCACCTTCAAATCCCATCCATTCTTCCCATTCACCGAATCCCATGTAACCCTCATCACCATTATACTCCTCTTCCTCATTTATCTCCATCAAAGCAGACATCACAATCTGCACAATCACCATAAAAGGGAAGGATTATGAGAAAAAACATAACAATCCCATGCTATTGACAAAAAAATCACAGCTTCATCACAAAATTCAATGTTAAAAATTACGTGATAGGCTTCATTGATCGTTTTAAACGTCACACCGAAATTCCCTCCTTTACAGGCACCGTAATTCTCTCCTTTACAGACATGAGGATGATACTGAAAAATAACAACAAACAGTAACATCATTCTCTGAAAATATAATCTAACTGTTAAAGAACTTAATTAAATCAAGAACTAACATTCCCATAATCCATCCTTCTAGAATAAACAAGCTAAGAGATGAGATTACACAGTTTTGCTTCCCTCTTTCCAAAATCTAAAAAACTTGTCATATACACCCCATATTATACCCTGTTATTTCAATACAAACAGAATGCAAGAACTAACATGAACGCTAACTCAACATTCCATTTGAGTACCTGTAATGCAAGCCGTCGATAAGCTTCCATGAATTCCTTTTTGGCGGAATTGGGTTTCAATCTAAGCAACTTAAATTCCTCTTTCAGCTTCCCAAAACTAACAGACGCCATTGCCCTAACATTTCTCCTGCCCCACAATTTTCTGTCTTCCCCATCTTTTATTCCAAACATGGGATTGGAATTCCCATTGGCACACACAACCTTTCCAACTGCAACAGCCATTACAGATTCCAAACCCAATTGCAAAACAAAAACCAGATCTCCCAAATTTTACGCCCTGACTGAATTAAAGATAATCTACAATGCAGGCCTCAAAATGCGCCAAAGTCCTCCAAATTGCTACGGAGAAGATAATATATCCCAAAGTTTCTGTGAGCCACAAAATCAGAGCATACAAAACATGATCCTGCTGAAACAATGGAGGTTTAAATAGAGTTGAGGAACAAATCAAGACAAAGTAGATGGGACTATTATTAGTTTTTGAAAAAGCCAGTCAAAAATATGTGATGGATAAGAGGAAACGTGACGTAATGTTCCAAAACACTAAAATTGGATTAGCAAATTAATAAATTCAGTCGAATGCATGCCAAGAATATGCTTGGCAAAATGCATTATCGTTCTGTTCAAATTTCTCATGCCGTCGTACGGAACAGTGTTGATATCTTGCAAGTGTGTGCATGGATAAACTATTTTTATGCATGAGGATAAGTTTTATCGTAAGGACTCATTCTTTGTGCCACGTGTTATTTGCCTATTTAATTTTTTATTCCGGCGTTGATTTCTTGCAAGTGTATTATGCATGGGGAAGCTATTTTTATGCATTTAAGTTAAGGATAAGTTATATTTTAAGGTCTTATCTCGATGCCACGTGTTCCACGTTTA
Source organism: Cryptomeria japonica (assembly GCF_030272615.1). Lineage (NCBI taxonomy): Eukaryota > Viridiplantae > Streptophyta > Pinopsida > Cupressales > Cupressaceae > Cryptomeria > Cryptomeria japonica. The sequence goes on along the minus strand of NC_081407.1, from coordinate 658,621,701 downwards.
AGTGGCTTGATGCCACGTGTGCGAAGACTCTTTCTTTGTCCGAAGAAACCCGTGGCAATTTGGGGAACTCATAACTAATTGCTTGTGGTAGCTCAATTTGATTTGATTAAGAATGGGTATGAATGCGATTGATTTTTAAATTTGAGGAAAGATTAAGTTATGTGTAGGTATCAAATCTAAGATAAGACAGAATTAAGAATAAGTGAATTTTAATATTTATATTAAAACATCAAATTAACAAATTGGTTTTTAAAGATTTAAAATATATTAATAGAAGTAGTTATGCAAGATACATGTAGACATTAAATCATTACATCAAATTTCATAATTTAATATCTCAAAACACTATCATAATTTAATATTTGTGAATTTGAATCTTCATTTAATTAGCATATTTATTTTTAGAGAGATATAGGTAAAGTACATGAAAGATATCATATATGTTTATTATTTCGTTTAAAAAATACTAGTATAAGATATCATATATGTTTAATATTCCATTTAAAAAATAATAGTATATATTTTTTTAGAGAAATAGAGGTAAAGTGTGTCAAAAGATATCATATTTGATCAATTATTTCACTTAAAAATTATTATATTATTATATTATAATTAATATTGAAGTATTATTATTATAATTAATATTGAAGTATTATTATTATAATTAATATTGAAGTATTATTATTATATTATGATATTGTAATCAATATTAAATTATTATTAAGATATTATTATATTATTATAGTATTAGATTGACATAAAATTATGAAGTTAACTTTTAGTATGACGGAGATAGATACAATTAATTAATAGTTAAACTCAGAGTGAGTGGTAGTTGAAAGGAGAAAATAAATAATTTATTTTTTTAAACTTTTCATCCATTACAAACACGTCAAATTTAATTATTCTAGTTTTTATTAACACATATTTATGCATCCATTATGTGAATGTAATATGCCTTCGATGTAATTATATTATTATATTGTAATTAATACTAAATTATTATTATATTTTGATATTGTAATTAATATTAAATTATTATTCAGATATGATTATATTTTTATTTTTATATTACCAAGTTATTAGTATTATTTTTTATAATATTATTTGTATAGACTAATTGATTAATCAATTAAACTCAAGTGAGTGTGAGGTGGAAGTGAAGATATCATAAACATTAAACAAGTGCCACATAGTGGTAAGTACTTGCCTTGTTAATTTGTAGTTGAAGTAGTAATTTATCAATTGTAACTAGTATATTCTTAAATTTAATTTATTTTGTTTTATATTATTATTTTTTGTTAATTTGTAGCTGAAATAGTAATTTATTAATTGTAACTAATATATTTTTAATTTAATTTAGTTTTTTTTATATTATTTATACAATTTGTGATCGCATTGATACCTTTTTATTTATTTATTTATATTATAAACTTTGTCATGATACATGCAAAGTTTGGGGGATTTTAAAACAATAATATCTATAATTATAAAATATTTCATGAATAACATATTAATAACTATATTTTAGTTATGATATGTGAAAGTTTTTACTGGTCAAAAAAATATGTAATTACCACTCTTGTGTGTTCCCTGTGTTAATTTTTATTGATATGATTGAGTTTTTGAGTGGTGATTCCGAAAAACTTGAGACTATGCATTGTTCTGAGAAACCCGCCTATAAGAGGCAAAATGATATTACCCAATCATTTGCAACAAAAATAATTTTTGTAAATTATAATGTTAACAAATGTGCATCTATACTATAAAATAAATTAAAAAATTTTAAAGAAAGAAAAATAATTGCTTTTGATTGGTCTAAATAATTTTTTTTAATAACCATATAAGCACAACAAATGAATTTTCATTACAATATTATTGCCTAATGGCAAGTACTAATAACTAAAAATTAGTTAGTTGAGTGAATGGGAGGAGAAAATCAATAAAATTAAATTAAAAAATAATAATAAAATATTTTTTTATTTTCAGGCATTTAAGTGTCACAAACACATCAAATTAAATGCTTCTATTTTTTATTGCATTTACATCCATAAATATAATACACCTTCGGCATAATTATTAAATTATGATATTGAAAATATTAAACTAGTATACCTATTTTTAGAGAAATATAGATAAAGTACTCCGAAAGATATCATATTCATTCATTATTTCACTTAAAAATTATTATATAATTATATTTTTATATTTTGATTAAACTCTTCACCCAAGCAAGGAAAAACTATTAAGACTAATTATTTTATCATACCAATTGACATAATTATGAAGTTAACTATTAGTATGATGGAGATAATATTAATTAATAGTTAAAATCAGAGTGAGTGGTAGTTGAGAGGAGAAAATAAATAAAAAATTTTTTGTTTTGTTTTTCATGGATTTAAGTGTCACAAACACATTAGATTTAATGATTCTATTTTTTATTAACACATATTTGTGCATCCATTATGTGAGTGTAATACGCCTTCGACATAATTATTATTAAAATGGTTAGTATATTATTATGTTTTCATATATTTTTATTGAACTCTCGCTTAAAGAAAAAAACCTATTAAGACTACATTATTATTATTATTATATTATCATATCAATATTATTATTTTATTTTTATATCATTATTATCTTTATTTTATGTTTGTTCTTATCCTTATTCTTGAGAAAAAATGAACAATTTTTAATTGAGAGGAGAAAATAAATAAAATATTTAATTTGCTTTTCATGCATTTAAGTGTCACAAACATATCAAATTAATTGCTTCTAGTTTTTATTGATTCTTCTCCTGAGTGATACTCTTCCTCCCTTTTAGAGGCTTGATCATTTTCTACATCCAACTTAGCACATGACAATAATAGTTAGCCTTTATCAATGCATACATATGCATCATAAATTTTCATTTTTAGAGTATCGTAATGAATCTTGGACATTCATTCATTATATTTTCCAATGAAGATTAACATATTCAAAATGTAATTATGCATTGAAGCATTTTAACTAAATAGGTAATATCACAATGAGATGTAACAAAAGGGCCATCCCATGGCATGGCTTAATCTTGGATGGCAAGAATGCGGCCAAAGTTTAGGGAAGGTGATGATGACTCATTGGAGTTTTTTGTTATTTATGATGTTAGGATGGATGTCACAATAAGCAACAAGGCTCAAATGAACATAAAATTTCTCAAGGGATATGTCGAAGGGGTGGAAGTCAAGGAAATTTTGTGGATGTTCATCTTGGTTAAGGACATGGAGGACAAGATGGAGGGCAACAACAAGGACAACTAGGTTTGGTAATTTCAGAGGTCTTTACTGTTTTCATTGCCTTTGTATATAGTTATGTTTATAGGTAGCTAGTATAATAGCTGGGGGGTTGCTCTTCTACATTTGTCACTGTACATAGGAGCTTATGTTAGCAATTTCTTCATTGATTCATTTTATAGTCATGGCTTTGACATAAGGTTGGGTCGATATCTTTCTGCTCAATCAAAGACTTGCTATATAAAAATAATTGTTATATATATATGCAAGAGAGATATCCTTCTTAAGGTGTCTATTTTTTTTCATATTGCACTTCAATTAAAATATATAATTAAATTTTAAAAAAGGAACCTCAAGAGATTATTAAAAATATATATATATAGTAGTATTATATTAATATTAAAGATAAAAAAACATATCCTTACTCACAATTTTGATTTCAAACAAACTTTAAATTGCATAAAAGCTACTTATAATGGACCACCCATTAAACAACTTTTTGATTTAGTGAACGTGCAACTTTTCAAGATCCATTATGTAAATGAAAACGTTTCTACACATAATTACAATGTGTTAACACCTTGTACAATGTGACTCTCCTTATATAAAGATTTTAACTCTAATGTGACAATGTGTAAAAGAGAATATCCTTAAAGAAATCATATCTATATTATGAACATAAATATCAATTATAGTACTAGAATCATTAACAAAATTTTACTATTGATGTTGAAAATATTAAGTATGGTAATAAAATTTAAGGGCTCCTCAATACTTCACAATTTTCCATTACAATTAACATATATTATAATCTTGATTCTTTAATATGAAGCAAAGAAAAGAAACAAAATGTAAAATGCATATACACATTATAAAATATTCAATAATAATAAACATAATTATAATTGTATAATTATTAAAAAATCATTTTTGTAATGTATAATTATATAATACAAGTAAATAATTTGTAATTTTGAAAAAAAAAAAATAGAAATGAAACAAGAAGTTTGGAAAACCTTTAAAACATTTGCTTAAGAAACAAAACAATACCTCAAAAATAAAAGCAATGGCTGAGGTAAAATAAATTTAATACAGGAGAGCTTGATTTTCCTCCCTTGCTGAGGTGAAATACTTACATTTATCTGTTACATATACACAATTAAGTGCGGATCATATTCAGGTATAAAAGTTAACTTGAGCTGTTTCCCTCTTTTTTTTTAAAAACAATTGCTCAAAAAAATATAGGCAATTGTTGAGGTGAAATAATTAGATTCCTCTTTTAAATATAGACAACTGATTGCAGCTCCCACTGTAAATCGATGATGATCAGGTATAATAGTTTATATGATTGGAATAATCTCCGCTTGGACAACCACCTTCAAATCCCATCCATCCATTCTTCCCATTCGTCGAAGACCATGTAACCATCATTAGCATAATACTCCTCTTCCTTATTTACCTCCATTAAAGTAGACATCACAATCTGCACCAACACCATAATCAATAGTGAGAAAACAATAACAAACCCATGCTACAGACAGAGAACATGGCAAGGTTTATGAAAAGAAATTCACAAATTGCATATGTTTAAAGGTTACCTGATAGGCCTCATTGATCTTGTGAAATGTCACACCACAGTTCTCTCCTTTACAGACATCAGGATGATGCTGAAAAATGACAACAAACACACAATAACATCATTCTCTGAAACCATAATCTAACTGTAAAAACTCACTTAAATCAATTACTTCAACATTCCTATATGATAATCAAAGAATCCCGCAACAGACACTCTTTACTTATGTTTTGAATGAAAATCTTTATCTTTCATACACCGCTCAGAAATCTACCAGATACCACACAAACCCTAAGCCACATTTGAAATGGGCATTGAGTTTTCCCAAATATTTCATTTTAATCGTTGAATTTATCTATAGCATGTGGGTCCTGAATCATGTTGAAAACTCCGCCCTAAAAATCTGTTTACATAATTTTGCAGACATTAAATTGTTAAGCTTGAAAATCGTTGAATTAGATAATGGGGAAAAAACAATCATCAACAATTTGGATCACTTCCCATAGTCCATCCTCAGAATAAACAAGCATGATATGAGATGACACAGTTTTGCTTCCTTCTTCCAAAATCTAAAAGCTTGTCATACACACCCATATGCCCCGTTCTTTCAATAAAAACAGAATGTAAAAGAAGTAACATCAATGCAAACTGAACATTTTATTTGAGTACCTGCAAAGCAAGCCGTCGATAAGCTTTCTTGACTTCCTTTTCGCTGGCATTGGGTTTCAATCTGAGTAACTTATACTCCTCCTTCAGTTTCCCACAACTAACAGACGCCATTGCCCTAACATTTCTTCTGCCCCACAATTTTTTGTCTGCCCCATCTTTTCTTCGAAACATGGGATTGAAATTCCCATTGGCACCCACAACCTTTCCAATCGCAACAGCCATAATCGATCCCAAATCCAACTGTAATACAAAAACCAGATCTCCCAGATTTTACACCCTGAGATAATCTCCAATGCAGGACTCAAAAAACACAAATGTCCTCCAAACTGCGGGTTATGAATAGAAAAAAATATATCCCAAAATTTCTGCGAGCAAGAATGAGTTCCCCGAAAAAACCAAAGCATACAGAACATGAACCTGCCGAAACAATGGAGCCTTATATAGAGTTAAGGAAGGAATGAAAGACAAAGTAGATGAGACGTAATGTCCCCAATCAGAAAAATGTGTTGGATAAGAGAAAACGTTACGTAATGTCCCCAAAACACTGTCTTGATTACCAATTCAATAAATTTAGTCGAATGCATGGCTATTTCGACGTAATGGGCAAGAATTTGCTTGTCATAACGCGTTATCTTTCACTTCAAATTTTTTATTTCGACGCAGGGAACGGTGTTGATTTCTTCCAAGTGTCTGCGTGAAGAAGCTATTTTTATGCATTTAAGTAATTCCAAGAATAAGGATTTTAAGTTTTATTTGAAGGACTCATTCTGTGTGCTTATCCGTGTCGATGCCACGTGTTCCACGGTTAAGTGCCTTGATGCCACATGTGCGACAGCGACTCGACACGGTGAAGACTCTTTCTTTGCTTGTGGAACTTGCCAAGAAACCCATGGTAATTTGGGAAACTTATTATTTCCTTGTGGCTTAGTTTAATTTGATTATGAAGGGTTCTGAATGTGATTGATTTTTGAATTTGAAGAAAGATTAAGTTATTTATGGGTATCAAATTGTAAGATTAGAATTAAGAATTAAAAATTAGTGAATTTGATATGATCAAATTAATAAATTTATTTTTACTGATTTTGTATGGTATTAATAGAAGAAATTGTATAAAATACATAAAGACATCACATCATTCATCAAAACTTATAATTTAATATTTTTGAATTTGAATCCTTATCAAAAGATTAATTTAAAATCTTTCTTAAAGGGACTCACTTTTTTAAGACCTTGTATCATACCAACAAGAACAAGAATTTGTGAATAGTGATTTATATTGACACGTATATAGTAGGGGGACTCCATCTCCACCTAAGATGTCAAGATTATTGTGCAATTATGTAGGCAAATGTTTTTGTTGAGAATGTTGAATGGTAAGTGAACTTTTAGAGATAATTATAGGGAAATCTTTTTGTTGGGTATCTTAAATAGTACAATGGATCTTCTTCTACATAAAATTATATTCAATATAAGATCTCTAAATAACTCATCTTTAATGTGAATTAATAAGTGTAAAAAAACTCAAATGTATTAATATGTTTTTGTAAAAATTGATTTTAAAATATTAAATACTATACTTTTTAAAATAAAGGAATATTGTTTAATTTAGTGAAGGTCTCCATGCATGACTCAAACCCAAAACATCATTTTAATTTTATTTTTGCGTGTGCTTTATGATTTTTACTACATTTTTTTATTGACACTTGGAATAATGGCTGCCTATTGTGATGTTTTTTGAGATTTCAATGTAAAGAGCATGCTTACATTTAAGCACTAGTTCCAAAACATTGCTCATTTTCCTAGAACTATTCTGAAAGGAACTCATAGTATTTTTCCCGAGGGCACACCCCTTACATGTACCGGAATGGTATTGTCTTAACTTAGGCAAACCAATTACTAATTTTTCCATTGAACATAAAGTACGAAAGTTTAAATGACCAAATCTTCTATGCCAAATTTCATTAGAATCTGCAATCTCATGAAGTAGGGCTAGGTTAGATTCAGTACATACCTCGTACAAATAGCCTTTTCTATGTCCTAGAGTTATAGCCTTCTTGATGGAAGTGTTTTGTGGCCATACTAGAACTTTACCATTCATGAAGGTTATTTTGTACCCATCATCTTCAAGTACAGATATGGAGATTAAGTTCCTCTTGATGCCAGGAATGAATAGGACTCTAGTGAGTTGGAGAGACATGCCTGTCTTCAGCTTAATGGTGTAGGTACTGACGCCTTTCACTGGATGTGCAGAGTCATCACCAATGGTTACTTCTTCATCAGTTTCTTCTGACATGGAATCCAATAATTCTCTATACCCAATGATGTGTCTTGAAGACCCACTGTCAATGATCCAGGTGTTAGATTTATTGGATACTTGGCTAGAGAGGGCAGAGTAGAATACATGCTTCTCGGAGTCATATTCTTCCCTTTTCACTTTTGCAAATGTAGCTTGTTGTTCAAGATTCTATCCGGACATCTTGGTGCATAGTGTCCATATTGATCACACCTAAAGCACTGAATGTGAGAGTTGTCTTTCTTAGATGACCTTTTCTCATGTCGGTTCTTTCTCTTCTTGCTTTTCTTGTTGGAGTTGGTATTTAGAACATGGAGATCTTCATCTATGTTATTTTTCTTGATCCCCTTCTTATTTAACCTTGACTCCTCTTGAAGACAATATGCTCTTAGCCTATCAAATTTTGGATATTTAGCCCTTGCACTAATGCCTTGGACAAATGTTTCCCATGTACTAGGCAACCCTTCTAGAGCAATGAACGTTAGCTCTTTGCTCTAGATCTCATATCCAAGCGTTTCTAGTTCATCCCTTAGGGCCAATATCCGCATAAAGTATGCATTGACTGACTCTCCTTTGTTCATACTTATATGATTTATTTCCCTTTTTAGAGCCAGGGTTCTACTTGCGTTGTTTATCTCAAATGCACTTTCGAGTGCTTTGAACATATGGTAGGCAGTCTCATGCTTTGTTATTATTGGCATAATGTGATTTCTCACTCCATTGACTATGATCTTCATGGCTTTTTCATTTCCCTCGATCCATGTCGATTTGTCAGGTTCATTCTCAGGTTCTTTAGATTCAACTCTTACAAATGATTCAACTTTATTCTCTTTTAGAATCATCTTAATTCTAAATTTCCATGCTGAGAAATTGTCACCTCCTTCAAGTCTATCGTCAAATCTGATAGTGTTAGCCATGGAAATGTGGTGTCTATATCCTCGATTTGAACTTCTCAAATTTGAATGCCTTAGGTTCAATCAACCTTGCTCTCATACCATGTAAAAGTATTCAAATTTATGTTCAAAAGTGGAATGTTAAGGATTTTGTCTTTCTTTTAATTCCTTAGACAATATTCAATGCTATTAATGTATGCTCTCTAGTTATTTCTGATTATGAACTGAAACTTGTTTGTTTGCAGGTGGCTATAGATAATATTTATTGATTTCGATATTTCTCCAGCATTCTTTACGACACATATATATATAGGTTTTTCCTTGTAAGATCAAGGCATGCCTTGATCGGACATGTCTCATGACATGTCTGATCAAGACATGTCTTGATCAAGGGTGGTGCCTCTTCATAATGTAAGCCGATAACTATTGATTAATATAAATGTCGATACATAAAAAATGATAATCGATGCCAATCGGTTTGTGATTTAATGCAGTTTGATTATCATTGTAACCGATAATGAATCGGTTAGTTTCTAATGCAATTTTAGTTATCATTAACTGATCACTAATCGGTTTATTCTTAATGCTATTTCATGGTAATTGATGGTAAATGCAACTTGATTATGGATCGGTATAAGAGAAAAAATATGTTAATACGATAACTATTGTAGTTATCATATGGAAACACTAATTAGTGTTGTCATATGACAACTAGAATAGATATGTAGAACCTATTACAATAACAACATATAAATGAAATCACTGCATAGAAAATACGATCATATCTTGATCGATGATAGAAATGCTTATAAAGATGAATATGATGTCTACTATTAGCATGTAGATTTATCGATAGGATAGATGATTGAATGAGAGTCTTCATTTATCTCTCATTCAATCATTTATCTTACCGAAGCTACATTGTTTCAACAAAATGTATTAATATGCAAACATTAACTTTAAAATATTAAATGACATATTTTTAACTAAGGGACCATGCTTTAATTCATTGAAGGTCTTCATGCATGACTAAAACCCAAAATATCATCTCAATTTAAATTCTACACATACTTTAGAATTTCTACTACCTCTTTCAATTGACACTTGGAATAACGGTTCTCTATTGTGATGGCTATGATCCCTTCAATGCAAAATTATTATTTCTTTCATTTTCAAAATGATGTCAACATTGTGTTCTTTCAGCCTAGCTCCTATTTTTATTCCCAATTTGCAAATCTAAGTAGTTTGCAACAATATTCAATCATATCAATCCACTTTGTGAACTTGATTTAAGTGATATTTTGTCAATCTTGTAACCTTTTTAACTTACTTTTTAATATAAAAATATTTTAATATTTTTTCCCTCAAGATTTCTTCTAATCTTGTGCATATTCATTCTATATAGAAAAGAACCTTGTTGATGTACAACAATAATATGTATATATATTGTATGTGTAGTCACACATGAACAAACCAGTAAATGTGTTATGATATCAAGAGGGTGATATTATTCATCTAACTTGGGTAAGGGCAAGGTAGACATCATAGGCGATCTACCTAAGAGTGCCCTTTGTGAGAGTCATGTATATGTAAATTAAAGTTATGAATGTGCTATTGTTGTGATAGTGAAATATTTTTGTTTAGCAATAGATGTTAGCAAGCATTTATTATGTTATGTTATGTTGGTAGTGCACCATGGTAAAGTCCTTTTCTACCATATGGAATGCACACCATTTAATGTTGTATTGGCAGTGCTCCATGGCAAGTCATTTTGGCCATATGAGATGCACACCATGTGAATAGGGGTTGAGTGATAGAGGTCCTCCATTGGATTCTTACGACATCTCTTGGGTGTGAGAGTCTAAAGGATGTTAGTCCCTATAGACTCTCCCATATGTAGAAACACATTTGTTGGTTCATAGTGCAAATCTATTTCTTAATGTGTAAAACCCATGGGTTGAGGATTAATTTCTATGTACTTTGGAATTAATATTGGATACTTCAGTAATATGGGCAATGTTCATCATGATATGGTATACTTGGTATATATGTGGTTAGAGACCACCATTTCCCTCCTCCCTTTGAGTGGCTTAAGAAGGTCTACATAGTGAATTATGTAATGTGCAACTTTTTACAAAATTGAAAGTTATGGATGAATTAATTATTGATGATTCATTTCTTAATATAATGCCAACAATATTATTTGTTTCATTTGGTATAGTTAGCCATTGGAAGTTTTGCTTAGTCCATTTGCCTCAAGGACTTAATTAATTGATTTTTTTTTTCTATTGAAATTGGAGTGTTGTAATGGAGCTCCAATTGATCTTTACTTTCTTATTTATACTTTTAAAACTACTTTTGATGGCTCTTGTTGAAACTTCAGTTTATAATTTTATAATTTTCACTGAGGATTTCTTTGTGAATTATTAATTGTTGGCATGAGTGAACTGTGATGTGATATATGTAAATTGTTATACTCTAGGGGGGTCCCTAGCAGGTTGTATAGGGGAGTAGATGCGTTGGGGAATTTCTTTATGCATATAAGGGTGGATAATGGGACCGATATGGGAGGGTCAAGAATCCATTTCCCCCTATGATATTTTTATGAGGTATCTCTTTCTGAGGCTAACCCCCTTACACAAATGAAAGGAAGATACAAGGAAATGCATGGAGAGGTCCTTAGAGAAGGGCCTTGAGACCATCTTTCCTTATGATTATGGTACTAATGGTTATTCATCCTCATAAGCCCATTGTGTAAGAATGTGTTGTAAGTAATATATAGCTATCGTGACGTGTATATGATGATTATAAGTAATGTGGAGTGGATTACTTGCTTACTGTGAAGCAAAAGGTTAAAAAAAAAAAAAAATGTGGATGGTTTTGATTTCTTTGAGATATGAATTGATATGAGAAATATGTTTGCTTAAACTTATTGTGTATGATATGTGAATGAAATGACAAGATTCATGGCTTATTTATTTTAGGATAATGTCTATTTTAGACATTTTTGAAAGATAATGGTGTTTGACTAATGATAAAGTTGTTAGTGATAACAAAATAATTGAATACTCAAAACCATCATTGATGTGACTTGTTCATCCTTTATGTTACTAGACATTGTAAGTTATATTAGGAACTTATCTTCGTGTGGTGTATATGATAACCTATGCATGATGCATAGTTAAAATTCTAATTGTTGGGAAATATATTTTTGTGGATATTGATTAGTTATGGCATGCTCGATGCAGATGATATGATTCTCACACTACTTACTAAGAAGGAAGTTTTACATCATCACCTTGCAAACCATTTCTACGGTGGGTGTTGTACCAACTTACTAACTTCCAGGAGGAAGTTTAGTCTTAGGGGGGAGGATGTCAGGCCCCACCTCTAGATGCAAATTAATTATTTGTGTTTCGATGCTACTTTGAGTTGGGTTAGTTGATTCAAATGATCCAGATAGTTATTTTATGATAAAACCTTCATTATGATTATGTTGCATGAGTAAAATGGTTTGATTATACTTATAGAATCTTTTATACTTCAAGATAAAGTTGGAAATGCAAAATGACTTCGTTGATAAATAGTATTAGTTTATAATGGGAACACATTTGAAAGGATAATATATGACGATTATAAGTTCATTTTACTATGACTATGATACTATTTTGTATTGGCAATTCTGAGTAAAGGTGATTCGACCTTAGACTCAAAAGAAGCAAGTTGAGAGAAAGAAATCTCATGAGGTTAAGGTAAGTAATCTTCCTACTTTTCCTTATTTTGTTATTTTTAAAGAAGATTAAGTGTTAGGATCAAGTGCCAATTATATTTGGTAACTCTAATGAAAGGAATACCTATATAGGGAAATAAATGTGTAAGTGGAGACTAAATATTGAACACCTGAGATAAATAAATTTTATGATGTGAAGAGTGTTATTTTAAATGTAATATGGATTGGAAGATTTAGATATCTTAAGATATGTGGACTATGAATAAATCCATGGTTCTTTGGTTATATTACTATATCTACTAATCAATGCACTTGAGAATGATCTGAGCACAGGCTTGAAGAAATTGTGTGGAAGAAAACAATCCTTCATTTGAGAAGGAAATATATTTATGTAGAGGTTAGACAAAGGAAGAATGCTACAAGGGAGGTATGGATTCTTTTGAATACTTCACCTAACCAATCTTGATTAACTTGAATATGAATTATTGAAATTTACTTGCATGATAGCAATATAGAAATAGTAATTGGGAAGAACAAAACACTCATAAGAAAACACTAGAATCATTCAAAAGTTAAATAGGAAAGATATGGATAATATCACTTATGATTAAGGATAGTTTATGGGAGGTTTGGTATTCTGATTAATAAATATTGTGATATTTATGCATATTTATACAAATATGCATCTATTCTTTATATTTTCTTAACTTCACAATGAGTTAGTTTTGGATCTAATATAAGGCCCCACCCATAGATGGGAATAGACACTTCATGTTTATGGTCACTTCAAGATATTTTATTTAATTTAGATGATGTGCAAATTTAATTTATGATTAAGTCTAGATTATGATACATTTCAAGTGTAAAGAGGTATAATTATAATTTTGAATCATCCTAGTGTGATTGGATTGTGCTTATATGTTTCTATTTGTATCAAATTTTGTTTGATAGCAGAATATGCCCTTAGTGATTTGATAGGTGATCCATTACAAGGTAAATCGCTCTAGTTCATATCGTGGTTGAGTAACATGTATCACATTTAAATTGATTACGTATTAATTTTAATGGCATACATGTCAAAAGTTTGTTTACATTCTTGATCATATGAATAAATTGTTAAGGTAATATTATAAGTGTGAATTAAAAAATTGTATGATGTACCTATTGATCATTTTATTATTGATTTCATATAATGATCACCTCTATATTATAATAATGAACGTAAAGTTTTAGAAGAAACACAATGAATAATATTAATACTCCATTATCAACACTTGTTTCTATGACAACATCTATAATGAATAAATAAAGTATGCTCTCTCTTTGGACTAACTAAATATTCCACTGGACATAGTTATTCATAAAGGTTATCACCCTATCCATCATACTATAATCTCACTAAATCTTTGATTAAGAAAGCACGAGTGCACACAATGAGTTAAAAATCATCTTATTCATAACACCAACTATTATTATTCTTCTAGTCTGACACAAGTATAGTATTCAACACTTGGACTTTTGTATTATTAATATTATTATTATAGAGACAAGGGTGATTTTTTATACCATTATTTGGGAAGTGATAGCCTAGTTGACTATCCTTACAAGATCCATTAAATAAATAGACTATCAACTATTTGAGGCAATATGTGAGTTAAAAGTATTCAAATACAATTCACTAAATGTTAACTATTCAAATTTGTCTTGCCAATATTAAATGGAGCAGTTGGTTCAGGTAAAATAGCCAATTAATTTAATGCAATACTCATCCTACATAGCCTCATACTCAGCCATTTAATAAATATGAGTAAATGCTATCAGGGGGTGGCAATGGAGGTCGTGGCGCAATCATGTGTTGTGTTGAAATTAGAAGTGGAGATAAGAAGTAAATTAATGCGAGGGTAGGCCAAAGGTAAGGGCATAATGATAAGAAAGTCATGGATAGCTTGTGAAAAGTATGAGCTTTCAAAAAATAATAAATGACACATCTAGAGTGAACAAGAACTACCATTCAATTATCTGAAGCTATTTTGGCTCCAAAACAGATCTTTCGTACAACGTGATAGTGACGTGTTAGTCAATCGCAACCATTTATTGCAAAATTGACGGTGTGAAACACGCGACTAACACGTGTGTTAGTCAATCCGTACTGGCATTTTATAGCCAGAATAAACGCGTCCCATTCAATTGGATGCATTGATAACTCAGACAGCTAGGAAACTACTATTATGTCACCACAATAGCTAGTCGTAGGGTGCTTTCCCAATGTTGTGTATGGAGATAGTGTGAAGGAGGGAAAGGAAGAGGGAGTCAATTCAATCATTTATGGGGATTTATGAGACCACAATTTTGGGATGCATTTTCAAAGAAAGAGGTAGCAAGCACAGTGACTGGCAGGAATTTCCTTTACTCTAAGCTTGGATGGAGGTTGCCTCATGATGGTCGAGCATCTGATGTGGTACATCAAGTGTATTATTTGAGTTCATTTAGCAACATGGGTGGGAAGCTTTCCCTTTGGTGTCGTTGGTCCAGAGGCCTCTAGAAGAAATCTCATAATCATGGTATTTCATGGGACTGCATCTCCTTCAGACATTTTGTAAAAATAATGGTGGTGCGTGGTGTAGGCAAGGCCATTTGTGATGATCCCCCGAGACACTAGGTTTGACCCTTAGGTCTTTTATCTCTGAGTTTTTATTGATCTTGCCACTCTTTCCATATCTTATGCATTCTCTATTCATCTATGCAAAATAGTAAGTCATTGTGGTAAATTGATCTGGTTAAAGTAATGGTTCATGATAATCATGCATCTAACTATCCTCTGATCTTATGTTTGAACTTATAGACATATAGACTGCTTGCAAATGCAGGTATAGGAGGAAAGGAAATTGCATCATGAAAGTATGCAACTCCAGAGAAAATCGGGTAAGAAGGAGGTATTTTGTGTTGGAAGCTTAGGAAAGCATTAATTGAATGTTTATGAATTAACCCTATTGGAATCGTAACTTGTTATTTGCAACTAATTCTTAAAGCATGTAATGTATTATGTTGTGGTTAAAAAGAAATTTGCAAAAAAAAGCAAACTATGGTGTAAATCATTTATGTTTGTTGTGTCTCTTAGGTGTTTACGTTCTGGGAATTGCAATTCAATTGAAAAATCATGTTGCTCTGTTAAATTTTTTTTTAAAAATTGTTAGTTTTGTGTCATGTTCACTTGGTTAAAAATTGGGCATGACATATATACACATATACATATACATATACACATGTACACACATACATACACACACACACACATACATATACACATACATATACACATGTACATATACACATGTACATATACACATGCACTGAATATCTCATTTTCCATTCGAATGCGAATCCTCGTGACAACACTAATATTTTATTATTTTCATATTGGTCTTTACACATCTGTTTAATATTCCATTACACATGGTGTGTTGTATTTTATTTCACCCATTTACAAAACTGTCAATCATTTAATGTACTACATTTTATTTTGAAAAAATAAAGACTTTCCAAACAAATGATAGTTAGAGACCACAATGAAGACATTTTAAAGAGTGCTAATATAAATCTCACTATTGTTCAAGAATTTTCTCTCTTGGCTCTATAATTTTTACCTTAAAATTACATAAATTAATTTTATTGATTAAATTTAAGGTTTTCTTAAGGTTAGGATTAATACAAGGTTATAGTTATGGTTCGATTAGGATTAGCTATAGGGTTCAAATAGGGTTGTTGTAAACATTAGAGTTAGGTCTCAAATAATATGAGGGTTACTGTTCATTTGGGATGAGGTATAGAGTTCAATTAGGGTACTGCGATTGCAATTAGGGTCCAATTAGGGTTATAGTTAAAATTCATTTAGGGTTAATTGTTAAGGTTAGTGTAAGGTTTCAATTAGAGATAAATAGAGTCACTCAACTATTTTTGGATCTTTGTGTCACAAATGTCAAATGTATCCCCAAAAAAAGTCTAGATAAATAAAAGAAATTTAGGAAAAAAACCAAAAAGTATCATTCATTATAACATATGTGTGGACATGCCATGACACACACACATGCACATGGAAAATGTGGTGGTGAATATATCCACCAAATGTTTAATTATATACTCACTATAACTAATGCACTATAGTTCTTAGACTACCTTCATGCCTGGAAGTTTCAAATTCATGTGTTTTAATTTTTATATATTATATGTTTCAATTTTATGCACTCTTTGTCAACCATTTGGTTATTCTTATTTTTTATATATCATATTTTAAAAAAACTAGGGTTTACTTAGCATTCACATTAGGTTATGCTTAGGGTTCTAGCATTAAGCTATGGATTAGGGTTAGGATTGGGGATCAAATATCATTAGGGTTAACGTTAGGATTAAGGTTCGATTAGGTTATGATTTAATAACAATTCAATTATGGTGAGGTTTAGGGTTTGATAATGATGAGGGTAAGGGTAAGGGTGGGGGTTCAATTATGGATAGGGTGTAATTAGGGTTGAGGTGATTCGATTAGGATTACATATAAATTACAATTATAATTACTATTAGGGTTAATGTTTTTGCAAATATGTGTTTTTTTTGTCATTGATGCAAACTTCTTGATCCAGATGAGCTACTTGGTTACAGTCTATGATCTGGATGTGGTCTAGTATAGTGCAATTACAGTGGGATTGCAATGTGATCATGTAGATGTGTGGAGTATATTTGTGGTTGTTCCAGAAAGATTTAAATGATGTATCCTAAAGTTTCTGGAGCTTTGGTGTTGTTTTATAGGATCCACAATTGGTCTTTAGATAGGTTTGACTATTTTGGTGTTAGTGTGTAGCAATGTGCTACATTCCCATGCCTGCTAGTGTTTTGGTGATGTGGTTCAATTATTCAATGTCAGTGGTGTTTGTTGATTTTATCTTGGAGATCCACAAGTAATCTTAATGGTCCACCTTAAAGATTGTGTAAATTTGTGGTGGTGTTTTGATAGTTTTATAAATTTTGCAGCTAACCTATAATATTTTGGTCTATGCAGTTGCATGTGGATATATGGGAAATGATTTAGGATATACTGTAAGGTGTTCCCACTTGGTGTGAAGCCTCACACGTCTCATTCTGCATTGTGGATTTGGTTTAGAGTTTGTTTTTGGCAAACTGTTTTGTATTTGCACGTTACACCTAATTAGGAAGACCTAATTGGTGTTCTTAAGGTTGTAGTTGGTATATAAAGGGTAGAGTCATTGTGAAGAGTGATAGATAAGGGTGTATGGTGTGCTAAGAATATGTGAAACAATACAGTGGTTAGAAAGTGTTATAGTTTCTGACATCTTTTGAATTGTAAATTGTGATCAATATTTCAATGGATGTGGTTCCTTACAGTTCAAATCTATTGATGCATTTTTATTAGATGTATTGTATCTTACCATGAAGACTTAGTGATCTTCAGTGTTTGCAAGTTCCTTTTGTATCTTTCCCTAAGGTTGTGTGCCTTAGCTTTGAGAGTCATCTCAAGGGCAGTGAACTCCTTGGCCTTTGGCGTCAACATTATAATTAGTTTATCATTTAGTGAGGTAGTTCTCACCATGGTTTTTCCCAATTTGGGTTTTCCATGTAAAAACCTTAGGGTTCTTGTGTGGTTGTTTTATGGTTTCAATTATTTTATTTCATGCATATGTTAGATAGAATGAATATAAATGTCTCTCAACTTAATTACAATATGTTATCACCATGTATATTGTGAATTTTCTTATAGAAGGATTTTTAACCTTACTGTGCCACAATATGTTTGAAACTTTATTTCAAAAAATAATCATATCCATATTACAAATATAATATAAATAATAATTAGATTGCTAAATTCATTAAGAATATCTTGCCATTGATGTTGAAAATAAAAAATGTTTAGAAACTACTCACAAATGTATACTAATCTCATATACTCTACAATTTTCCTAAACAATCAAAATAGATTGAAAAATGATAATTTAAATTTTACAATGTAAAAGAGAATGTAGATGAAAACACGTTATAATCTTCATTCTATAATTACAAAACCAAAAAAATAAACAAAATGTAAATTACATATTACACATTATAAATATTGAACAAGAAAAATAATTATAATTATTGAAAATTCACTTTTATAATGCATTACAATATGCATGTAAATAATTTGTAATTATGATAGTTCGAATAACTGTCATATTAAGTATGAGAAACAAAATGTAAGAATGAAACAAAGAGCTTGAAAAAGTTTTAAAATGTTTCCAATAAATTTAATGTTAACTTGAGGTGTTTCTCTTACAAAAAGGAAAGCAATTGCTCAAAAAATAAAGGCAATTACTGCTACTATAAATTGATCACAATCAGATATAATAGTTTATGTCATGATTGTAATAATTTGTGCTTGGGCAACCACCTTCAAATCCCATCCATTCTTCCCAATCATCACCATAATAGTTAATATGATTGGAATAATCTCTGCTTGGCATACCACCTTTAAATCCCATCCATTCTTCCCATTTACCGAATCCCATGTAACCCTCATCACCATAATACTCCTCTTCCTCATTTACCTCCATCAAAGCAGACATCACAATCTGCACAATCACCATAAAAGGGAAGAATTATGAAAAAAAAAAACATAACAATCCCATGCTACTAACAAAAAAATATTGCAAAGATTACAAAAAAATCACAGCTTCATCACAAAATTCAATGTCAAAAATTACGTGATAGGCTTTATTGATCGTTTTAAACGTCACATCAAAATTCCCTCCTTTACGGGCACCAAAATTTATTTTTACTGATTTTGTATGATATTAATAGAAAAAATTATATAAAACACTTAAAGACATCACATCATTCATCAAAACTTATAATTTAATATTTTTGAATTTAAATTCTTATCAAAAGATTAATTTAAAATCTTTCTTAAAGGAACTCACTTTTTAAAGACTTTCTATCATACCAACAAAACCACGAATTTGTGAATAGTGATTTATATTGACATGTATCTAGTAGGGGGACTCCATCTCCACCTAAGATGTCAAGATTATTGTGCAATTATGTAGGCAAATATTTTTGTTGAGAATGTTGAATGGTAAGTGAAATTTTAGAGATTTTTTAATTGACACTTGGAATAATGGCCGCCTATTGTGATGTTTTTTGAGATTTGAATGTAAAGAACATGTTTACATTTAAGCACTAGTATACTTAAAAAAACATTCTTTTTACAAATAGATTTCAAAATCATGTTCTTTCATCCTATTTCATCTATGTATTCACATTTTGCAAATTTAAGTAGCCCCACAACAACATTCAATCCTATGATTCCACTTTTCAAACTTGATTTAAGTGATTTTTGTCAATCTTAAAGCCTTTTTTAATATGAAAAATGTTCAAATATTTACTATCTCAAGATTCACAAAATCTTGTCCAAATTAATCTAATATAGAGAATGAAATGCATTGGTTCACATATTAAATTTGCATACTATTTCCTCTTAGCGTGGTCATCTAGCCTATTGTTGATCTTTGTCCCTTACCCATTATGTTAACCCTCAACCACTTCTTGAAAAACCCATGACATTTTGCGGAGCTTAGCTTCCACAACTAAATACTCAAGGGTTAGTTTAATTTTATTAAGCGGGGTTACAAATGTTGTTGATTTTAAAAATGGGATTTTGTAAGAAGATTTTACTTTTTAAGTAGTTTGCATTGTGTTCGTAAAATTAAGTAATATAAGAGTAAATTGTAAGATTGGAATTAAGAATTAATTTTATTTTTTAATTTGTGTATTGTATTAGTAAAATTAAGTTATATGTGGGTATCAAATTATGATTTTAGAATTAAGAATATACAATTTGTGAATTGGAATTCACATAAAAAGATCAAGTCAAGAAATTCATTTATAAGAATTTTTATTGTATTAATGGAAGTAGTTACACAAGACAGACAAACACACACACACACACACACACACACACATACATGTGTGTGTGTAGGCAACACACCATTGGATCAAAACTTGTAGTTTAATACTTGTGAATTTGAGTATACGCTAAAGAATTAACTTATGATATTTCTTTTTAAATATTGACATATCAACAATAATAAGATTTTGTAAATGGTGGTGTCTATTGACATTTAGGTAGGAGGAGTAACTCCATCCCGACTAAGATGCCTTGATCATTGTCAAACCCTCACTCATTCTTCTAGGTAAATATTTTTGTTGGGTATGTTGAATGGTAGGTTAAAGCGTTTTATAAATATAATTATAGTCATTATAAGATCTACAAAACTCACCTTTAATGTAAAGTAATAGATGTAAAATATAAATCAAATGTATTAATAGGCAAACATTAACTTTAAAATATTAAATGGCATATTTTTAACTAAGGGGCCATATTTTAATTCATTGAAGGGCTTCATGCATGACTAAAACCCAAAACATGATCTCAATTTAAATTCTACACATACTTTAGAATTTCCACTACCTCTTTCAATTGACACTTGGAATAATGGTTCTCTATTGTGATGGCTATGTCAACATCATGTTATTTCAGCCTAGCTCATATTTGTATTCCCAATTTGCAAATCTAAGTAGTTTGCAACAATATTCAATCATATCAATCCACTTTGTCAACTTGATTTATGTGATCTTTGCCAATCTTGTAACCTTTTTAACTTACTTTTTAATATAATAAATATTTTAATATTTTCTAGCTCGAGATTTCTTCCAATCTTGTACATATTCATTTTATATAGCAAAAAAAATATGTTGGATCACATATTAAAGTCGCATAGGCTTAGCTCTTAGCATGATCAATTCTAACTTATTAAAAAGTCCTCAAAATCTAATCACCAATGGAATCATTCATCTTAAACACCATTTAATTATTTATTTTATTTCTTTACACCAACCAATTGTTAGAGCATATTTAGCTATTTGTTATTTTTTATACAAATAGTTGTGTTTTGTTTGTTTAAGTTCACTTAGGAGTGTTTATATTAGTTATGCGTCTACTTTAGCTTTTATGCAGCTAGTTTAGCTAGAGTTGAGCTTTATTTAGCTCCTCATGCTTGCACTTTAGTTCTCCTAAATTTAGCACAATGTTTTCTTTATAAGCACCTCATTGTAAAATTGTAATTATCATTTTTGGAAGGTTGTTTTTCATTTGATCTTGCAAGTGCTTGTGTTGCAAAATTCAACATGGTATCTGGGCTTTTCTATCAAGTTCTTATCCACATACTCTAGGGATCCAACTTGAGGTGAATTTTCTATGCACTTTGGTCTCAACCAAGCCCTCGGGTCTTGGTATGAGAAGATAGAGCCATTTATGCATTTAGATTTTTTTTAATACTCATCCTAAGTTTCACTTAAGGGGGGGGGGTGTTAGATCATATTTAGCTATTACTTGCATTTTTACAACTAGTTATGCTTTTTTGTTTAAGTTCACTTAGAAGTGCTTATATTAGTTATGCTTCTACTTTAGTTTTTATGCAACTAGTTTAGCTAGAGTTGAGCTTTATTTAGCTCCTCATGCTTGCACTTTAGTTCTTCTTGTAACTGAAAATTGTCCTAAATCTTCAACGATACTTTTCACTAACTTTTTTTGTCTAAACTAATTCAATGGTTTTAATTATTTAATTAGTACTAATAGTCTTCTTCTAATTTTCTATAATTAAATAATTCTTAATTATTTAATTATTGTTCTTCTAAACCATTAATTAAATAATCTGTATTATTTAATTAATATTCATCATTATCTCTTTCTAATTAATTAATATTGATCTTAATCAACTAATCCTATATAGTCCTCTTCAATTGAATAATTTGCTAATTATTTAATCCATTATTCTAAGCTAATTATTCTTCTATGATTAAATAATTATTTTTAATTATTTAATCCCCTTTCTCCATTTATTCTAATTAAATAAATTTATAATTTATTTAATTACTATGTGTGGGTGACCATTACCAACTTAATCTTTATATAAAATTGCAAAATCCTAGGCAAAAAGAAATGTCAATTAAAGATTATACAGAAGAATTTTATAGGTTGAGAATTAGAGATGGCCATATTGAAGATGATCTGAAAAGGTAGCCTAATATCTTAATAGATTAAGATATAATATTCAAGATGAAATTAACCTTTGTATCATAGAACAATGGAAGAAGCATACCAATATGCTCTTAAAGTAGAAGAAAAAATATCCAAGAAGAAGACACAAAGATCAAGAGGAAAAGGTCAAAGTTGTAGAGGAAGAGGATATCAAAGTGGTAGAGGTCAGTGGCAAGCCCAAATGGAAGAAGTTAGTAGTTCACATCACTAGGATCAATCTTCCTGAGGCAATGATTCTTTTAGGAGAAGAAGGTCTTATTCAAGAGGTAGACGTAGAGGGTTTTTTGGCAAATGATTTAAATGTAATAAATATAGTTGAGTAGATCTTATGAATGTCTAAAGAATCCTACCACAAGTCAGAGGAGTGCACATATTTCCGAAGGTGAAGAGGAGGAAGATGTACATGAACCTGTCACTTATAAAGATCCACTTGAAGTCGATGAGTCACTCTTGATGAAGAGAGTATTACATAAACCCAACAAGGAAGTCATAGAACCACCTCAAAGATACGATTTGTTTAGAACAACATGCAAGAGTGGAGGAAAGTGTTGCAAAGTCATCATAGATAGCGGGAGCATAGACAATCTAGTTTCAATGGAGATGGTGGAGAAACAAGGATTGAAAAAGGTAATGCATCCTACTCCCTATAAAGTATCATGGTTGTAAAAAGGGCATTAGCTTTTGGTTGATGAGCAATGCAAGGTGGATTTCCAAATAGAAACTGACAAAGACCAAATAGTGTGTAATGTTATGCCCATGGACGTTTGCTACATTTTGCTTGGAAGACCCTAGAAATATGACAAAAGATTTTCATGATGGGAGGCACAATACTTACACTTTTGAGAAAGATAAGAAGAAACACATTCTTACACCCTTGAAGGAAGAATAAGTTGTTGTTGAATCTAGCTCCAAAGTGATGTTGATGGGAGGAAAGGAATTTTTACACCAAATGAAGAAGGAAGAGGTAAACTTTTCTTTGATAGGAAAGCTTAAAAGTGTAGTCCCTAGCGCAAAACTAATTGATTTGCGTGAAGAAATTCAAGACATGTTGAAAGAGTATGTAGACATAGTAGTGGATGATCTTCTAAATGCTTTACCTCCATTGAGAATTATCAACTATCGCATAGACTTGATTCCAGGAGCAAATCTTCCAAACAAGGCAGCCTATAGGATGATTCCAAAGGAGAACAAAGAAATCAAGAATCAAGTACATGAGTTGTTTGACAAATGACTAATGAGAGAAAGTTTGAGTCCTTGTGCTATTCCCAGGGAAAACTTTAAGAAACCCCCCCTTGGACAAGGTGTAAAAACTTGGCGAAAGTTGTATAATTCTGAGGAAAATTTTAATTTTACTGGCGAATTTTTGCTGTTTACGGAGAAAAATAATAATCTCCATTGGCGAATTAGCCATGATCACTCAAAGTTTGTGAAAAATCCTGGCAAATTGTATTGGTTTTAAAACCCAAAAAATAATTGCATGGGTGAATGGTAATGTTTTTAAAACCAGAAAAATATTTGCATTGGTGATTTCAACCTATTTTCAAACCATAAAAAATAAAATATTGGCGATTTCATGCTATTTTCAAACCATAAAAATAAAATATTGGCAATTTCAAGCTATTTTCAAACCATAAAAATAAAATATTGGCGATTTCAAGCTATTTTCAAACCATAAAAATAAAATTTTGGCGATTTTAAGATATTAACTTTAAATAATTAAAACACATGGCACACATTCGTCAACTCTCTGCCTCTCACAGTCGTCAACTCTCTCTATCTCCAACTCGCAAGCTGAAAATGCTAAGCCTTCTTAACCTCGAGATCTAGCGACTGAGAGAAACTGAACTGGCACTCACCAATTCTCGACCACAAATGTTAAGTACTTGTCACCGCAACGACTTGGAGATAGTGGTAACTTTAACCCTTGTTGCATATTCGCCAACATAAAATTGTTTATCTCAGACCAACTCGAGCCCTCGCGACCAAAGCAATTTCACTAACAATCTCCAGCTCAGTAACATAAAATGCTAACACCCAAAAAGATAGAGACCTCGCGATGTAAACCCAAACCAACTTGTCGCCAACTCGTGGCTTAATCAAGTCTTTAGACATTTTACCTCACGAGCTGGCGATAACCATAAAACTTAACCACAAACTATCTGGTCGCTAGCTCGCAACCTAAAATTTTTAAGGCTTGGATGCTGACTCGTTCCTAAGGGACTAGTTTGAAGGTTTCTCTTGAGTCGAGGTTGATTAGACAAGCGAGGATGATGGTTTCAGAGGCATAAAAGGATTTGATAGCTTCTGAGTTAGAGATGGGAGATCATGGATTTCTCTGAGAAATAAGAGCTCAGGTTGCTTGTTGTCACGGATTTTGAAGTAGAATGTGTCCAATCAAGGAGGAATAAAATCAGAACAAAATCGTTCACAATAGATGAGCCTTAGCAGGATGCAGTGGATTTGATAGGCATGATGATGACTTCTAGGAATCTAGAGTCTATAGTCATGTTGAATCTAGAGTCTACAGTCATGTTGAAAACCACCAAAATGATAATTTTTCACGTGAATGCAGAATGAGCATCACCAAATGAAGTGTGAAAATGTTATAAATACAATAGAGTGGTGACTTAATTGGTAGAAGAGAAAATAAACCTTTTTCATTTTCTGAGAGTGGTTTTTTTTCGCAGAAAGGAAGATGATGTTTGAGTAGGATCGTGCATGGAGTTGTACTTGTTGTGTGCTCTATTCAATACCGGATGGGTGTTTTTTTGTTTTCTTCTGTGTGAGTTTGTTTATTGTCAGAGGGGTTGTGAAAGTGAGAAGGATTGCCAGAGGGGGTGTGAAAGCCTTTTTTGTCAAGAAGGGCCAAGCATGGCACATCCTTTGCTTCTACTCTGCCATAGGATGGCAAGGGGTTTGAAGAAGGAGCCCGCAAAGGAATGAAAGAAGGATTTGTTTGGGTGGGGAGTGGTGGCTAGTCATCTTTGTGACGACATGGAAGCTGCAACCCCCCCCCAATAGATTACATTTACCCTAAAGCTCTTGTTTCCACTTTCCCTAATCATGGGCATGAAGGCTCAAGTTCCTCTTTCCATTTTCTCTGTTCCTGGGCATGAAGGCTTCCTCCTCAATTTGGAAATGATCTGTTGGACTTGGATAGAACGTAACATCTCACATTCCATCTGAAATGAAGGCATCAGGGTGATAATGGCATGGCTCAAGCAGTTTTGCAAGTTATATAGTCATTGGGGTTCCTTTTCTGGTTCCAGTAGTGATTCTAGACTCTAGGTGAAGGGAGCAAGTTGTATACTGTATAGTCATTTACAGAGCAAATGAAAACCATTTAGTGTCAAGCTTTGTCTATATATAAATTTATTTTGTGTATAATTCTATCTCTTTCAAATGATCAGAATCATGAGATTTATTTTTTTTCATTTGTTGCATTGTTATGGTGTATGTAATTTTTCATTTAATGCTTCCTAATCCTATTATGCCCAGGAATGCAAAATTTCTATTAGTCTGGAATCATATTAAATAATTAAGGATTCACCTCATTGTAATTGGTGGGCGGATTATAGACAGTCATAGAACACCTCCATATATATTACATAAACATCAATAGCATATAAAATCATAAGAGTATTAAGAATGAAAGTATTAAACACCACAATAGATTATTAGATAGGAATACAATTATGCAACATAATTAGTAAAACATCAAGACAACAGTCTAGTGCCTTATCCTAGGGCATAGAGTCGCTTACAATTCAAGACCACCTGATAATAAACTTCAATAAGATTCATTTGCAGATAAATAGGAATGAAATTATGAATAATGCCATTACATACAGTTACACAACCCAGATTCATATGTAAACTAAAAAACCCTTGACCATTCAATTCACAGTGAAAACATAAATTCAACACAAAGACAATTATGTGAAGATCGCATTGCTCAAACTACAAATGATATTGATATTATATTCATAATGATATCAGAAAGTAAATTCACAATGCGATTCAACTATGCACTTATCAAATTATTGAACAGTTGAGCTATTATAACTATATTAATATAAGAGTTTTCAAGTTCAACATCATTGATCAATAAAAGTGGCAACCTCAACTTGAGGATTCAACAAGCTTAGGATTACTGTGAGGAATCTTGGGTAGCAACCTCAACCTGAGATTCCTTCTTTGGCTTTAGCATGGCTTGCCACCTGTCCACCTCTTTGTCTGTTGGCCAACTGATTGCCTTTACCTCTTCCAACTTTGCAACTGAATCTATCCATCTGGCATCTGCAACTGCCCTGGACTCAACAATAAACTTTTCATGGTCAACCTCAACCTTGAACAGTGAATCAAGCAGACCGTTAAGGAAATCAGCATCAACCTGTTCATTTACATGCTTGATTATTTCTTCTTGCTCCAGAATCAAATCAAATTCACTGATCCAATCAGAAACTAATTTTAAATCTCCATTACTACCATAAATTGAAGGCACCAATTTATTATAACCTTCCCCAAATGTTTGTAATTTTTCATTTATAAGCACATCCTTCCTTGTGAAAAATGCATAAGCTGCATTCATTACCTCCACCATGTCTTTAGTGTCACTGATCTTGGGAGGGAACTCGTCACTATACATCATTGCATTATCTAGCTTATCCATTAATCTGCTTCTTCCTGACCAAACATTGAACAAAGGTCCAAGAAAAGTGATAGCCTCAAAGGATGTTTTGCTTGCCTCTTTCAAAGAAATGTGCATATCATGCAAAACCATCAATTTGTCTTTCAATACACTAATCTTGTGTTTCAGAATTCTTGACACAACAGAGATAGCCTTGACATTTTATTCATTTTCAAGCTTTTCAATTTTCCTTGCGCATTCCTCCATTTTTGCTATCACATCAGTTGGTATTTCTTGTACTTGTTTTGTAATCTGTATTGGAGGGGGCTCATTTGCAATTTTTTCTTTCAACTCCACTAACTCTTCCTCCAGAGCGCCCTTCTTCATCAGTGTCTCTTCATATTTTTTAGACAATGCAATCAATTGGGTATATATTTTTGTGTATCTTCTTGACAAATCCTCCATTTTTGATAAATTCATGAAAGAAACTTGAGTAAAAAATAAGGCAATCTCCGTGTCAGTTGTGTTCTGCAAGTTCCAGACCATTCTATCAGCTTTCTTTTCTACTTGGATATTTAGAAGGTGGGGATTTTGAGTGGAAGGGGCCAAAGACCAAGAAGCAAGTGTCTTTGACTTAGGATTAATCCTGATCCTCTTATTACATCTCCAATTTCAAATTCAGTTCTAAACATTGGGTCCTCTTGCTTCCTAATCTGATCAATAATAAAAATAGATTGGATATCCCAGTCAGGCATCATAATCATACCAGTACTCTTTATCAATTGTCTTGCCTGTTCCACAGATATTTCCTCCCTGTCAGGATCATATTCGTGCAGTGCCTTGATGATCTCCTCTTTCTTTTCTTCATTTTCTTCCTCTATGATCAGATTTTGTTTTAATTGATTTTATTTCAACCTTGTCAAAAAAAATTTAAATTCATTTGACTTAATAAAGTCATCATCTTTCATGAACTCATTTGACAACATCACACGCTCATCAAAGCCTTGAGAAAGGGCTTCATTTGTTTCTCCCTATTCTTCATTCTACCCTGCTTCTCTGAGATGTGTCCTTATTTGATGAAAGTAGTGTCCTTGTTTTATAATAATTTCTCTAGCAAGGTCTCTCCTCACAATTGCACAGACCTCAATGGTTTTTTGTTTCTTTGTAGCTGGCACTCGGGTAGATTGAACTTCATCCCCACTATCTACATCATCAGTAGACACACTAATTGGCCTCTTTCCATGTGAAGAATGTCCATCTTGGGGGTCTTGCTGCTAAGCAATCACTTCTAGAATTTGAGGCATTTGTTCCATCAGAGTTTCATATAAACTCAGCATTTTGTTAATCCTCTCCAGGTATGGGCTATCAAGGCAAAAACCTGAGAAACTAGGGTCAGCAGCCAACAATTCTGCTTCAACTCTCATCAAATTTTTCCATTTTCTTCTCCTTTCTTGTACTTCATCTTTTCTCAGCAAATTTCTAACCATGTCTTCATCATCCAATGGTTCATGGTCCTTTATTGTGGCCCAAGGTGTCATTTTTTGCATTGCAACTTTAATAAATAGTTCCAGATTACAAAATCTAGACACAACATTAACCAACCTATACTGTTTAAGGAAATTGTTTACTTCATCAAAGGAACTCCTACCAATGGTAAAATCAGATGCAACCCAAAGTCTAGAAAGAAAAGAACTCTTCCTGTGTTTATCAAGGTATTCTTTTTCAACTAGGGTCAATTGCCAGATAAACTCCATAAAAGCAATCCTAATTGGAACAAATTTTGGTAAAATATGGGGAGGCTGAGGACACCCATAGACTCTCATCATAGTAAAGTTATCAAAAAAATAAAAGTCCCCCCAGTTATGTGAAATAGGCCAGTTTGGAACATATTGGTAAGGTCTCAAAAATCTCCTAACATTAATTGACAATCGTTCCCTATTTATTCCTAGCATTTCCATAATTGGCGAAACAATCCAATTTTCAAAGAAAAGGAAAGAAGAATTGGGAGAACTACTGTCCCAAACCTGGGTCCATCTTTGTATTGGCATTAAGACACTGAATTCTTCTTTCAAAAGCTCCAATTCTTTATCCATGAACTCAACATTATAGAGCAATATTAAATGCATCAGCAATGAATAATGCTTGAATGTAGGGTTGGGTGCACCACTCTGAATTTCAACTAGAGCATTATGAATGTGTTCAGCCACATAGCCCACATAATCATAATCTTTGTTAGCATCTAGGTGTTGAATGTCCATAGCCATCATCAGTAATTCAGCTGACACTGTTGAATCTCCATCAAAACCCAACACTCTGCATAATCCATAGATTGTACAATGCATATAATGGTGGAAAGGTGTGATGTCAAATGGTGGTTCGATACTCTCTGGAATTATAACCAGCTTCTTATTCACCCTAGGCATGTATCTAGGCATTGCATGCTTCTTGATAACACCTTTGTATTTGTCATAATCCTCTGCAATCTGCTCCAAATCTATATCTGTACATGCATCACCAGTAATCTGGAAAGCTTCAGCAAAGCTAGCTCTGTTAATTGAAACTAGGGTAGACTGGTTCTTTCTTCTGATTACCCTAGATACTGGGCAATAGCGTTTTCCCAACTCTTTGATCAAATCCACATCAACATATACATTTGGCACAATTAACTTTGCCATATTTAAATCCCAAGGGTTTGACATCGGGACACCCTTAACCCTATTTTTCCAGAAATAATGAAACAGAGCAGAACCAGTCATATTAAGCATGGTAGGGTTTCTGCATTGGCTCCATAAATCTCTCCATGCCAAATGATTTGTATTCAAAGCAATGGAAGTCCCTAGCATCAAATCTACAAATTCATCTTTGTATTTCTTAACCATCATTTCCTCAGTGGCACTGGCCTTGGAACCTCCAGGTCCTCCTGCTCCACTTGTCGTGGGCTTGGGCTTGGAACCTCTAGTACCACTCGTCGCCTGGCTCATTTTAGCTGCAGGAGAAAAACTTAACCAATTTTTTGAAATTTTCTCACACCCAACACTCTAAATTCTCCAATGTTGTTGCAGAGCTCAATTAACTGGATTACCTCGAAGATAGAATGCATTAATACAATTATACAAAACCTCGGCTTGAT
The DNA here is from genome assembly GCF_030272615.1 of Cryptomeria japonica. Classification (NCBI taxonomy): domain Eukaryota; kingdom Viridiplantae; phylum Streptophyta; class Pinopsida; order Cupressales; family Cupressaceae; genus Cryptomeria; species Cryptomeria japonica. The sequence goes on along the minus strand of NC_081407.1, from coordinate 658,591,367 downwards.
CATGCAATTTATGGTATTTACTATTTGAATTTTGGGCGCTGTCACTTCTCTCAAGTCTCAAGTCTCATTAATTGCCACACTTGCATGAACTAGCTAGTAGCTATTGTGGCATAATGACATTAATTCAAACTTCAAATTGAAGTACTCGAGTGAAATTTGAATTCATGCCCTTCTATTTGATTGGCGATTGGCATTCAAAACTTTTACAGAACCCGGCAAACAAGTCCATGTGTTAGCGAGTTAGCGACAATGCTACCAAATCCTTTTAATCGCAAGCTCGCAACCCCTTTTACGAATCCTCAAAGAATTTCGCGAGTGAGCGACAGTCGTTGATCTAACAAAACAACTTATTTCATCTCAAGATCGCAACTAGAAACTTAACTTGACTTAAACCCTTGTGATCCCGTGACAACAAGACACTTAACCGCCTTCGCATGCTCGCAACACTTTTTGACTTAAGACTTACAAACCCACAAGCATGTGATGACCACAAAATCAGACCAAAACTTACCTGTCGCCAGATCGCAACTGAAAATGCTAAACAACTTCAAAACTTGCAAGCAAGCGACTTAACCGCATCACATGATCGCAAATTAAAATGACTTAACCGCGAACACCTCGCGACCTTGTGATAACATAAAATCACACCCAGTCGCAACCTCGCAACATAAAATGGTATTTGGGCATCGTCACTTCTCTCAAGTGACCAAGTCTCATTAACCGCCACACTTGCATGAACTAGCTAGTGTGGCATTAATTTAATTAAACTGATAGAATGCATTCATGAAATTGTACAAATGTCAAAATCTTGGCTTGATCGTGTCAAAACTTTTACAGAACCCGACAAACAAGTCCACGTGTCAATCCCCATCTTTAATTGCACACTCTCAACCGGTTATAACAATCAGGAAAGGAATCGACGAGTTAGTGACAATGCTACCAAATCCTCTTAATCGCAAGCTCGCAACCCCTTTTACGAATCCTCATAGAATCTCGTGAGTGAGCGATAGCCGTTGATCTAACAAAATAGCTTATTTCATCGCAAGATCGCAACTTGAAACTTAACTTAACTTAAACCCTTGCGATCTCGTGATAACAAGGTACTTAACCGCCATCGCATGCTCGCAACACTCTTTGATATATCCTTCTCCAAAGCCTTGTGATTGATCCAAGTTCAAATGGATTCTCCAAGTTAACCAACTGTTGTTTCATAACCAATGCAAACTATTTACATTGTTTTCTAAGATGATCTGAATTTAAAATTCCTTGTATTGGCTGTCCATTGCAATATGCATCTTTTGAAAATGTTAATATCAATTCCTCTAGTTTTTTATGATACATCTTTGCGTCATTTGGATTATCTCCAATTGAATGCCAAAATTGAGGATACACACAACCCATGGCTTCAAGTATTTCTTCTTGAGGGAATCTTTCACGAATCTTAGTTGAAAGTTCATATGCAATAGACTTCAAATTATCACTAACAGATTTAACAATCCTGTCAAAATCTTCCTTTTAATTGGTAGTGCTTTGCCTCGCTTGCCCATCTTAGATTGCTGCATTGGTATCTGAAATCCTTTTACAAAGACACATAACTCATTTTTTGTATTGAAATGTAAAAAATTTTCAGCATGATTCAAATCTGTAATTATCCGCCACCTAAAAAAATTTGGGCTTCACCCTGTTAGATCTGAATATAGACCATCCAGGCTCAAGCATGTCATTTTACGTAGAGTGCTATACTCATTGATATACATAGTTCTGTCTTGGGCTTTTTTAACAAGTTTGTTCATTGAATCTAGCATGGGGAGAAGACTAGCTAAAGTTAACAGAGTCTCTATATCACTTAACTTATGTAAGAGATCAGGAGCTTTGTCTATTATGAGGCATTGCTCATACATTAGTCCGATCAAGGATTGATATTCTGTTAGAACTTGTTCCACTAGTCCATGCAAGGAGATCCATCTGGTCTCAACATCCTTGAGAAGCTTATTTCCTCCTATTACTCCCTTGCCAAAAATCTAAAATTCTGCAAAACGTTTAGGACTTCGGCAGAAGTATGAGTGGAGCTCGTGGACCAGATCTTCAACTTTTGACACTGTAGGGAAATTTCTTACAATTCTATATGCTAAATTCATTCGATGGGCCATGCAGTGAATGCCAACCATGTATGGTGCAATACTAGTTTGTAATCTTGTGCAAAAACTAGTCCTTTGACCTTGCATTACTGCAGCTCCATCAGCTCCAACACACACCAACTTCTTGGCAATTGTCAAGTCATCCATACCAGCAATTTCATTCAAAGCTTTCTTAACTTCCAAATATAAATTTTCTGCTATTGAATTGCCCCTCATTTTATGAACACAGAGTAGATGAGCTCGACAGACGTGTTCTTTTACGGTATACACATGCATACAAACCCAAGCAGTGTTATCTACCGTAGTAACTTCATCTATGGTTAATGAAATGAAATTTGACTCTTTTGCACTCTCTTGTAAATTTTCCTTTTCCACCTCAGCGAGACAGTTTGCCATTTCCCATCCAACATTTATTGACCAATGTGACATAGGATAGTGAGGAACATTCAAAAAAGATAATAAATTACTAAATTCTGGGAAATCTTTCATAGGACACCCTCTTGACATAATATGAAAAACAACACTCATCTGAACAGTCTTTGCTAGGTTTGCATCTTTCGCTGCATGTTCAAGCCCAGCCTTGATTGTATTTTCAAATCCACTATTACGAATCAGTGTCATTTTGTGGTTATGCTCTTCATATTCTGCGGCATACTTAACATGAAGACATTCTTCCTTTGATTTCTATCTTACTACTTGTGTTTCCTTTCCGTCTATGAGCTGTTTTTCATAAACCTTACCAATATAATTTTCTATGGTGTCAAGCTTTAGCTGCATCTTCTTCTCTCTTTTAGTTTTCTAGCTACAAATCTTACACCTGCATTCTGTTGGTTGTTCATCATTGTTTGGGACCGGTTCAATGAATGGGTACTTTTCTACCCAATCAATCTTAAAACTCCTTGTCATCTCCCACTCTCGCCCCAGTTTTACTTTCCTTTTTCTTTTCTTCCTACCAACATCATCTTCAGTACTAGCATTTGCATTCGCCAATGGTATCTCATTGTGTGTATCCCTTAGAACATCTTTTGTCATGTCAATATTGTCATCCTCATTTGATGCATTTAACTCAATCACAATCCCACCTTGTGGTGGTGGTGAGCTACTGTGAATGGGTTCTGCAACTACAGAGGTTGATGGACCAGAAACTTTGCCAATTCCAACAAAAGACTTTATGGTACTATCTTTAAGTTTAAGTTTTGGGCATTTTGATGGTCTCCCAATCCCTTCAGTTTCACTGCCCTGAGGAGTCTTACCCTTGTCTGACATCCCAATCCCTTCACCACCCTGAGGAGTCTCACCCATGTTTGACTGTGACATCTTGAGTCTTGACCTCTCACTACGAATTAAAAGTTAAAACTAATACTATCAAGTATGAAGAAATGATTGCTCACCTTTATGCCTTCTCAATTCTCTGAATCAGGAATCAGGAATGAATGCCTAGGCATGTTGTTGGCATTTTTGATGTTTATGTTGTGATTGTCATTGATGGACACACACTTGCATTGAGATCCCCTTTATATGTATGAGTTAGAGCACAACCAATATTTTGTTCTAGCTGGTATGTTGTATTATAGTCTTTAGACTATTGGTGTTTTGCAGAATGTGTTTCCCAGTATAAAGCGACATGTTGACCCCAAGCAGCTCGTAGACCCCAAGTGGTACGAGGGATTAAAGCGGCATAACACATTTTTACCAGTCTTCATTTTTGTCAAACCGACAACCGGCATTTTGTATGAACCGGTAATACTCTATGATGAGTTACCAACCGACATTTTGTGATGAGTTACCATCCACCGATTGTTTGACGGTGCTGACACTTTAACGATGCTTTTTGTGTCGTGTTACCAAGTATGTCCAAGTTCATTGAACCTAGGAAATTGTAATGTAATCCTATTGGATCGACATGAAATCAGAGTCCTTTATAAGGACATCATGTCTAGGGTTTTAGGTTGTTGATGTGGATATACCTAAAGTTTATGTTGTTGCTAGGGTTTAAGGTGGTTGAGGAGTTGAAGAGAATATGGATGTGTAGAAGACTAAAGTAATGCTGGAGTGCATTAAGAACGAGCTATCAAGGGTCTAACCAAGCAGTCTGTGCTACTAGCTAGATCAAATACTTGTTGATTACTCACATCTTTGACAAGTCTATAGCCCTTAACCGGGTAGGCCCAAAAGCCTTTTGTAAATCCTCTAACAAGGTGGTTCAAATTTGTGGATCTAAAATCCTCTAGCAAGGTAGTCTTTAATCAAACTTATCTCCTAACAGAGATTGAGATTCCTAACAGGATCTGTTCTGGTAAAGAACATTGTAAGACCTTAACCGGTCTGACCTTAATCGGTCTGGTTCCTATTATGTAGATAGTTACTTGTAAGTTCCATCTCATCGTGGTTTTTCCCATTTGGGTTTCCACGTCAAAATCTCATGTGTTATGGTGTTTGTGCTTTTGTGGGTGAATGCGTTATTTGCTATTTGGTTTGCATGTGTGCTAACCGGTTTTTCTGCTAAACTGTTTTACCGGTTTACTGTTAGTCTTGTAAAGTGTTTAAGTGCAAAGATTTTTGGCATACTAATTCACCCCCCCATCTTAGTATTCATCAATTGGTATCAGAGCAAACCTTTCTATAAGTTTAACCACTTGGAAAGAGATATGGGGGAATACTCTATAAGAGAACTTACTCATCGGCTCACTTAGTCTGAGCAAGTCTATGATGATCTTATGGTCAAATACAAGGCATCTCAAGCAAAAAGGAGAGAACATGCAGAAAAGCTGATGGAGCTATCTGAAAATGGTTCTTTAGATGAAGCAGACATGGAAGCCCTAATTGCAGAAGTAAATAAGTTGAATGAATCAAACTCCAACCTGAGAAAGGAATTGGAAGGACTGACTATCTAGATGTGTCAAGAGCTTGAGAACCAGAGGAAAGCTAAAGATCTGGTGAAAGAAAGAGATCACGAGATCTCCAAGCTGAAACAAGAGATCAGTGCCCTAATTGCTCAACTCCATGCAAGCAAAGTGGAAAAGGAAGACATGCAAGGAGAACTGAACATTGCCATCTCTGAGAATGAAAACCTATTGGAAACAAATGCTGCTATTTCCAAAGGACTCTCTGAGTCAAAGGAAATACTTTCTAAGTTCAACAAGAGTACTGTCAAGCTAGAGCAAAAGCTTGAATCTGCCAAATCGGTCAAGAATACCAATGGACTTGGTTATTCCGGTCATGAGGAAGGTGAGACCTCTGGTACAAATGCTGGAACATCAAAGAAACAATCGACATCAAAGGATAAAGGTAAACAAAAGTTTAAACCTGTTTGCTTCAACTGTCTTAAAGAAGGACATACTGCAAATGTGTGTAGGAGTAAGGCTTACAACAATTTTCCTTATTTCCTAAATGATAAGCCTAGATCCTATATATTTGATGGTAACTGTTATGCATGCAACAAGTATGGGCATAGAGCATCTGAATGCAGGTCTGTTATGAATAACACTGGAAGATATCCTCAGAGGACTCAAGGAGTTGGTCCTGTACCTTTTGTGAACTAGAATCACAACCAGTTTAATGCCTTCAATCATTAGCAAAGAAGCGGTGGCTATCAAGCGGCAACCAGATGGAGAGCAAACTATATGGTCTATCATGGTCATGGTCACACGGCTACAACATGCAGAAGGAAGAATAGAAACATGAACAATGGACCTTGGGGAGCACCTAGATTGGTCTGCTATCACTGCAACAAACCGGGTCACATTGCCAGATTCTGTAGATCAAGAAAGGACATATCTGATGATATACCGGTCACTCCAGAAGGAAACATTGATGTTGACACTGTTCAAGCGGACATGAACAAAATTTGGAAGAAGAAACCAGTGGTGTTACAATAGGAACCGGTTTCTGCACCTAGTGTGGAAATCACGAAATCGACAAACTAAGCTTCAGAAAAGCTTAGGGGGAGCAAACGGCGAAATTTTTTGAACCCCCGGTTTACACCGGTAAAAGACCTTAATCGGTATGTGATACCTGTCATTTGGCAGAAGACCAGAAATGGTAAAAAGGCAAATTAGGGTTTACGCCCTAATGGAGGAGCATTAATGATGGTAGGTGAGAAACATACTTAAAAGGATTTTTCAAATCATTTCTCACTATCAGTTTTCGAGCGAAGAAAAGTTTTTCAAAGAGCAAAGCGACGAAAAGATGATTTGAGCTGAGATCTTGAGAAATTGAGAAACCACGAAGGAGATTCAAATTCAAACTGCAAATGGTCAAGTGGAGAACACAAAGTGGTGATTCAGCAACCAACAAAGTGTGAAGTGAAGGAGAATCGACAAGCCCTAAATTCACGTGTTTCAGAAGGTATTTCTCGAGTTCTTAAAATTTCTATCATGGCTTCCGTATCTCATACCAGTTCTAGTGCATCTATCAAGTCTGCAAGTTTTATTCAATGAAATTCTAAGTATAATGCCCTATCACAAGTTCCGGCTGGTGTGATAGTAGAAGAGGGAATTTCTGACTACATAGATTGCAAGATTGAAGACCTAGGGTCTCTAGCTATCCACTCCCAGTTAGGTTTATTTTGTGGAAAGGATAAGAAGATTAAATTGGAGTTTAATATTTTGGAGAAGAAGAAGCTCCACAATGCTATTTAATTCCTAGAGGATTTCACAGAGGATCATATAAGGATCATTCTGAGCAGAGTCCATGGTGATAAGATGTACCTGGAGAGAACACATGATATCACACTGTAGGCAATTCATGTAGTCACCGGATTCTACAACACAGGGGAAGTGCCAGCCCTAAAGACTATAAGCAAAACTGAAATGTCCAAGCTCACCGGTTCAGTGAGCGACTCATGAGGCATGACAGTCAATTCTATCAAGGATGATCTGGTGAAGTATGCATGTATGGTGATTGGATACTGGACATTCTCAGCTAGCAGAATTAACTATGTATCTGTTGCAGCGGTAAATGTCGCTTACCGGATGATAAAGGAGGATGCATCATTTGATCTGTGCACCATTATGCAGAGACAACTCTTATTGAATCTGAAGTCAATCAAATAGGATAATGCACTAAGGTTCAAGTTTGGACAACTACTGGTTGGGTTGTTCTTCTATTTCCAAGGCTACTTTCTAGGAGTAGGAGATGTCCAGTGGTCTGCTGACCAACCGGTGACCAAGCAAATCAAGGAAAGCATTGAAGCAATTGGAACTGGTTACCCTGATATTCTGAACAAGTATTTTGATGAGTTCAGACGGAAAATGAGCCAAAGAATGAGGATATCAGGTGACATCGTCAAGAAATATGAAGATGATATCTATTTCACCATCCAAGTAGATAAATGCATAATGGAGGCTATTGAGCCCAGATAGGAAGAAGTGGAGCCAATGGGCTATGAGGTGATGTACGATATGCTGGAAGGGTGTGCCTCTACCCTTATTGCCTCACCTCTTGATCCTAAGGCAAAGAGGACCGAAACCTATCTGGAAAGGGTAACACCAGTCAAGGAACCCTCTACAAAGAAAGGAAAAGAACCTGTAGTGAAGAAGGCAAAGGTAGTGCCTGCAGCATCAGCACTGGTTACTACTGCAACTCCAAAAGTGACCAAGCAGTCACCAACCAAGAAGAAACTGGAAGCAGCATCGGTTAAAGTGTTCGAGAGAAAAAGGAAGACAAGGAATACCTCTCCAGACTCAGAAGAAATTGTGTTTGAGGAAAAACCAAAGAAAACACGTCAAGCAAAGAGAAAGACAAAGAATGAACCGACATCATCTGCACCGGTAAATATAGATATCTCTTCCTATAAACCTTTGACACATTGCCAAAGAACAATAAAGAATATTAGGAGAAAAGTGCTACATGACTTAATTGAGTGTTTTGATGACTTTAATAATGATGAAAAGGAAGTGGTTGAAAAGGAAATAATTCAGTATTTATGTGTCAATGACCGGTCGCCCTCAGAGATTAAACCTTAGACACCGGATTCTTTATATAAGTCATTAGATAATAGATGGCGCATTGCCATAGAGAAGGAACAGGAAATTAGGGAGAAAGTTTTTGCACAGTACTTTCCCGACCTGTCAAATTCTGAATTATGTGATGTTATTGACCAAAATAAAGGACTCTTCTTCACTAGAAGAAGAAGACTCTGGCTGTTAGAAGGTAGAGTTGATGATGTCGAAAAAGACACTCATTAGTATATGAGAACCACTGTCCAGTCTCACAAAGCACGTCTAGCCAACCGGCAAGCTGAAAAAGAACCGGTTATATCCAAATCGGATGAAGTATTTGATGATGAAGGAAATCCAGTTGTTGAACCGATCGACACCATTGATGTTGATGCTCTGGATGTAGAGGATGTTACTTAGGAAACACCATCTGAGGCAACAAGACAGGAGCAATAGGCTAAATAGGTTGATAAGCAAGCCGAGGACAGACATGAAGCGGCAAAGGAAGAGGTCGAGTAGAGGAAAAAGGATGAAGAAGAGAAGAGGAAAAAGGATGAAGAAGAGAAGAAGAAAAAGGATGAAGAGGAGAAGAAGAAGAAAGATGAAGAGGAGGAGAAGAAGAAAGATGAAGAAGAGAAAAAGAAACAAGAAGATGAAAAGAAAAAGAAAGAAGAGGAAGATAAGGAACAGGAGAAAAAGAAGGAAGCAGAGAGGAAGAAGAAGGAAGAGGAAGATAAGGAATAGGAGAAAAAGAAGGAAGCAGAGAGGAAGAAGAAGGAAGAGGAAGATAAGGAACAAGAGAAGAAGAAGGAAGCAGAAAAGAAAAAGGTTGAGGAGGACAAGGAAGCGGAGAAGAGGAGAGAAGCAGAGAAGAAGAAAGCAGAAGAGGACAAGGCAGGAGAAGTGGAGAAGAGCACCCAGATGGAAACTTCGAAGGCAACTGGGAGTCAAGCCAAATTGGCTGATCTCACTAGTCCTATCGATCTCCAGTCTGCAAGTGAAATGGAGCTAATGCAGAGCATCAAGGTTGCTCAAGAGCGCCTTGAAATTATTCGAAGGAAGAAGGAGCAGGATGTAATTCAAGTGGCTATGGACACTCTTATCGATTTGATACTCGGTACAAATCTTCCCAACACTGTTTCATCACTAGCTAAACTTAAGCTCATATGCACAGTAGTGGATGATCAGGTGCAGAACCTAGAAGAGGCAAACGTCAAGAAGGAGCATCAAAAAGCTCTTAATATAGCTTTGGTAAAGAAGTTGAATGAGCTTTGGTCTGAACTGAAGAAAGAACAAAAGGCTATAAGGGACGCTCTGGATGAGGGGAATTTGCTACTCAGCAAGATCTACCAACCTTGTCTGTTCTATGATGATGTGCTAGCTCAGAAGCAAAAGCTTCAAACGGACTTGCAGTCCTATGAGCACATTCAAGCCACCTTATGATTCCTTTACAACTTATGGGCAAACCGTTCACCGGTTACACATCCAGTCAGCAAAAATGGAGCAAGAGATCAACACCCGGTCTAGAGATTTGTAGGAGCTACAACTAGTTCTACTTCCACAATTGCAAATTCTTCAGAAGTGCTATCTGAACCTGGATGCCTTAACAGTGACACAGGAGATGAGCACAATCGATGCTATGGAAGAATAGGTCTCCCAGATGCAGACAGAGAAAGAAGTAGCCACCTCCCTACTTGAGACCTGGTCTTTATCGATGAAAAAATTCTTGCAGGACTTTAAATCTATTTTTGACAAGTATTATTCCTTATTGTCATAAACTTTTATTTTAATATCAAATGAAGATAGGGCTATTCAGATGTACTTTGTCATGTTGGCAAAGGGGGAGAAGAATTCTATTTGGGAGAAGTATCTGGTAATCAAAATTTTGATATATGCTCTGAATATCTCAATGTTTATGCTCTTTATGCACAATTGTTATACATTGTATTGCCAAAGGGATAATGTATATGCTTAGGGGGGCAATTTTGCTAATGGCATGATTTTGTTGTAAAACACTTAGATGTCAAAATTTTATTTTCCTAAGTGTTGCCATCAATGCCAAAGGGGGAGATTGTTGTCATTTTTGATGTTTATGTTGTGATTGTCATTGATGGACACACACTTGCATTGAGATCCCCGTTATATGTATGAGTTAGAGCACAACTGGTATTTGTTCCAACCGGTATGTGTATTATATTCTTTAGACTATTGGTGTTTTGCAGAATGTGTTTCCCGGTCTGAAGCGACATGTTGACCCCAAACAGCTCGTAGACCCCAAGCGGTACGAGGGATTACAGCGGCATAACACATTTTACTAGTCTTCATTTTTGTCAAACCGGCAACCGGGATTTTGTATGAACTGGTAATACTCTGTGATGAGTTACCAATCGAGATTTTGTGATGAGTTACCATCCACCAATTGTTTAACGGTGCCGACACTTTAACGATGTTTTTTGTGTCGTGTTACCAAGTATGTCCAGGTTCATTGAACCTAGGAAATTGTAATGTAATCCTATTGGACCGACATGAAATTAGATTCCTTTATAAGGACATCATGTCTAGGGTTTTAGGTTGTTGATGTGGATATAGCGAAAGTTTATGTTGTTGCTAGGGTTTAAGGTGGTTGAGGAGTTGAAGAGAATATGAATCTGTAGAAGACTAAAGTAATGTTGGAGTACATTAAGAACGAGCTATCAAGGATCTAACCGAGCAGTCTGTGCTACTAGCTAGATCAAATACTTGTTGATTACTCACATCTTTGACAAGTTTGTAGCCCTTAACCGGGTAGGCCCAAAAGCCTTTTGTAAATCCTCTAACAAGGTGGTTCACATCTGTGGATCTAAAATCCTCTAGCAAGGTAGTCTTTAATTGGACTTATCTCCTAACAGATATTGAGATTCCTAACAGGATCTGTTCTGGTAAAGAACATTGTAAGACCTTAACCGGTCTGACCTTAACCAGTCTGGTTCCTATTCTGCAGATAGTTACTTGTGAGTTCCATCTCACCGTGGTTTTTTCCATTTGGGTTTCTACATCAAAATCTCACATGTTATGGTGTTTGTGCTTTTGTGGGTGAATGCATTATTTGCTATTTGGTTTGCATGTGTGCTAACCGGTTTGTCTGCTAAATTATTTTACCGGTTTACTGTCAGTCTTGTAAAGTGTTTAAGTGCAAAGATTTTTGGCATACTAATTCACCCCCCCTCTTAGTATTCATCACCTGTGTTGCAGGATTGTAACTCTGGCCCTCTGCCCGACAATGAACTTCAACTTTCCAACTCAATTTGCGGAATGCAAATCGAGACTCGAGACTCCGAGAGCTCCCAATTTACTAATCAGACACAAACAAATTATAAGAAAGAGTGTAAGAAATAGTGTATTTATAGAAATCCATGATTGCATTTTTGGCAAATTGCGCGGGGCCCGGGCGTCGCAATTGCCAATAAACATTTAATTTAATTGCATTTTTGGTGAATTGTGCGGGCATGCAATGAACATTTAATTTAAGCGGGGCGAAATGGGTCCTCAAATGCTTATAATGTTTTATTTGATATTGGCGAATTTGGCCGACGCATGCAATGAGCATTTAATTTACCGTTGGTGAATTAGGTCCTGGGTATGTGGTCGTTTAACTATTGTTGGCGAATAGTGGAGGTGATCTAATACCCACGTCTGAGTGATTCCAGGTGAATATTACAGGCATGCACGTTGATGGTGTGTGGTCAATGGTGAAGCCAGTTTCTACAATTTGTCGTTAACCCTGAAATTCCAGGCGATTTGACCACGATGGTGCCCAAGACTATTCATGTGGAATTCGCCAATTAGCGAAGATTCGCCACTAAAAAACTCTCTGGCTATTCCAACAATGTTGAGTCCAAAGAAGAATGGAAGTTGGAGAATGTGTATAGATTCAAGAGCAATCAACAAAATCACAATCAGGTATAAAATTCCTTTGCCTTGAATTGATGATTTGATGGATAGTCTAGGTGGTGCAAGATATTTTTCTAAGATAAATTTAAAAAGTGGATATCATCAGATAAGAGTCAAAGAGGGTGATGAATGGAAAACAAGCTTTAAGAAAAATGATGTGCTCTATGAATGGCTAGTGATGCCATTAGGGTTAACAAATTCCCCATGTACCTTCATCAGGCTTATGAATGAGGTGCCTAAAGATTTCACAAGTAATTTTGTCATAGTATACTTAGATGAAATACTAGTGTATAGTCAGTCAAAGGAAGAACATTTGATGCATTTAAGAATGGTGTTGGACAAACTACATGCAGAGAAGCTACTAATCAATCTCAAGAAGTGTACCTTCTTGAAGACAAAATTCGTTTACTTGGGATTTGTGATCTCACAGGAAGGACTAAAGATGGACAAGGAGAAGATAAAATAAATCATTTAGTGGCCTAATCCTTAGAGTATCTTTGAGGTAAGAAGCTTTCATGGTTTTTCTAGCTTCTAGAGAGAATTCATAAGGAATTTTAGTGGGATTTGTGCTCCAGTAGTGGATACAATTAAGGCAAATAAAATGACATTTCATGGACTGAAATTGCTAATAGAAGTTTCCATATGCTTAATAAGAAAATTATGGAAGAACCTATATTATCCAAAGGTTACTTGATTTTACTAATCTTTTTCAAGTTGAATGTGATGCCAATGGAACTACTATAGGTGTCATCCTGAGTCAAGATGGAAAGCCTATTTCTTACTTCAATGAAAAGCTTAATGATGCAAAGAAGAGATATTCAACATATGATCAATAGTTCTATGACATCGTGTAGGCTTTGAAGAAATTGAGGCATTATCTCATGCCCAAGGAGTTTGTTTTGTTTACTGATAATCATGCTTTATAGTTTATTATTAATCAACCTAAGTTGATCCAGAGACATGTGAGATGGGTTGAATTTTTGTAAAGTTTTACTTATGTCATTAAGCATAAGAGTGGTCAATCTAACAAAGTTGCAGATGCTTTAAGTAGAAGGAGTTTGATCATTCAAGAATCTCAAGTGAACATATTGGGGTTTGATGACCTGAAGGAGATGTTTAAGGAAGATAAGGACTTCAATGAGGCATATGAAGCATGTTTAAATCCTCTTTGTAGGGACAAGAGTCCTTGGATGGAGTACATGATACATGAGGGTTTACTATTCAAGAGTAACCAACTTTGCATTCCGAGGAGTTCTATGAGAGAGAAGTTGTTGAAGGAGAAACACAATGGCATCTTAGCAGGGCATTTTGAACAAAACAAGACACTAGCTCAATTGGGTTCACATTATTATTGCCTAGGTATGGGCAATGATGTTAAGAAGTTTGTATAGAGGTGTAAAGTATGCCAACATGCCAAAGGGAGCAGTTAGAATGTAGGTTTGTTTTAGCAGTTACCAATTCTAAACAGGCCATGGGATTCAATAAGTATGTACTTTGTACTTGGTTTACCAAGAACTTAGAATGGATATGATTCAATATTTGTGGTAGTTGACCAATTTTTTAAGATTTCTCATTTCATTTCATGTACAAAAACAAGTGATGCTACTAACATTGCCAATTTATTCTTCAAGGAGATAGTTAGACTATATGGACTTCCTAGGAGTATTGTCTCTGATCGAGACACTAAATTTGTAAGACACTTTTGGAGGACTCTATGGAAGAAATTAGGTACCAATTTGAGTTTTAGCTCAGCTTACCATCCTCAAACTGATGGTCACATAGAAGTGGTCAATGAAAGCCTTGGAAACATTCTACGAAGCTTAGTGAGTATGCATCCAAAATGGTGGGACTTGGTGCTTGCACAAGCTAAGTTCGCATATTATGATCCCCTAACAGAAGTACATGTATGAGTCTTTTCAGATCATGTATGGTATGCATCTTAGAGGAGTGTATGAGCTAAGGAATCTAGGTAAAATGGAGACAAAAAGTGTTGATGGGGAAGATTTTGCCAGTGCAATGCAAGATTTGCATGAACTAATGAAAACAAAGCTAGAGGAAAGTACTATCAAGTACAATAAAAGAGTTGATCAAAAAAGGAAAGAAATCAATTTTAATGTTGGAGATCTGGTTCTAGCTCATCTCTAAAAAGAAAGGTTTCCAAGAGGGGAATACAACAAGTTGAAAGCAAAGAAAATCGGTCCTTGTAGGGTTCTACGAAGGTTCCTAGCAATGCATATGAGATAGAACTTCCACCATGCATTGGGATTTCTCCTATCTTCAATATCACAGATCTATACCCTTATAAGGGTGAGGAGTAGACAATTCAGGTCCCTGAAATAGGCTAAGAATGAGTCATCGAATGGGAATAACAGTTTCCCAAAGAAACACCAAAGCAACCTGAGCTAATCTTGGATACAAAAGCTAACATGAAAACAAGAGGTAAAGAACATCTACAATAGTTGGTCAAATGGAAGGGGCATCCACCTAAAGATTCCACATGGATGACAACTTCTAATCTATTCAAGTATGGTGTCAGTATTGAGAAGTCGTGGACAAGAGTTCATGAACAAGTTTTTGTCCCTTGGGAGTCTGATGCAGGTGCATCTTATGTTTTTGTTTTTTAGTTTCATTTGGTGAGGTCGTAACTTATTTACAACCTCCAGATAATTTTCTTGCAACAACAAAATAGAAGGTTGAATTGTTTTCTAAATAATGGGATTCTAATCGGGTCCATTGGAGGCTTAAATTAGTTTGTTTGCATGTATAAGTAGAGGCAATATTTCAGCCTCATGATAGGGGGAGTTCACGTTCAAAAAGAAATATCATTGTACCCCCTTGTTTCTCTTTCATTCAGATACATATATATTTCTTGAGTCTGTGTAGTTGTGCACAAAATGTCCTTAATGGTGTCATCCAAATCTGCAAGATGGGATTCTACAAACACAAATGTGATGTCTGACAGATATGCATCCTAATGTAGAAGATTTAGAAAGACAATGTCAATGGATGGGTTGATAATGGATTCAAATGGGTATTTTATGTCTTGCAAAATCCTAGATATAAGTTCGAAGAGACTGTATGATAAATGAGGACATAATTCATCCACACATGTTGATTACTCCCATAATATGTGCACTTCATTTTGCAATTTTTAGACATGATCCATGATGAGGAAAATGAATGCAATTATACTCTCTTGGATGCAATATCAGTTGATCCCCCTAGTTTTTGGCACTTTATAACTTAGTGAGTTTAATAATGCAAATAGGTCCAATGTGTGAGAAATGTGAAAATATTAACTTCTACACAAAAGGGTGCTCAATTTTTGCTACCGATCAAAATTTATTACACAAACAAGTTCTTATAAAACTAGTCTATTTTATATACAACTACATTAAGAGGTAAAAAATAATACTTAGATGTGAAAAGACCCATTCTTCCAACTACTCATTGGAATTGGGACAAAAAATGCTTTATGTTGACTATGCACATTGCAAATTTCAACTCATCATTTGCAAGTTACAACAAAAAGGGGGAAAAAACCTTGGTATTCATTGCAAAAGAAAGTCGTGCTCCCCCACTTACAAATAATTGATAGATGTTGGTGGTTTTCTTTTACTTCTAAAGGTTCACAATTGGCTATCATTAACCACTAGGCATCAAGTTTAGTTAACATAAAGAAGTGGTAAAAATTTATTAAAAACAAGAAGAAGTACAAAGAAAGGGCATTACATAGCCCTATCAAGCTCAACTAAGTGAAGCAACTGTTGAGACAAATATGGGGGTAGCTGACCCCAATTCACTACGTTCCAATCATGAATATGATTAGAGGCCCACTTGGCCAAGAAATTAGCAACACCATTCCATTCTCTAGGAATATGGGTAAAAGTAACAGACTCTAGAGAAGCACAGAGGTTGAGAATCTGATCAACAATTAAAGCCAAATGCCAACTAACCCCATCTAAATGTTGCCTATTCAACATGTTGACCACAACTTGAGAATCAGACTCACATATGATCATGTGCCACCCCAATTTACTTGCACACTCCAAAGCTAGTAAAATGGTCCGAGCCTCCATTAAATTATTAGTTTGAAGACCTATATAAACATAAAAGATAAACTGAACATCTCCAAAACTATCCTGATCCACACCACCAATTCCAACATGACCAAGGTTTCCACGAGAAGAGCCATCCGTGTTAATTTTTAGAACGCCCTAAAGTGGAGGAGACCATCTTCCCTCCCTTTTCACCTTCGAAGTAGGGTGTCTACATCACGCATCTAACAAAAGAAATAATGGTTTTCTTTGAATACTAAGGTTTAACAGTAGGCTATCATTAACCACTAGGCATCAAGTTTAGATGCTAACAAAAGAAATAATTGTCACATTAAAGGTTAAGAGTTATAGTTAGCAACTGGAACAACAAATGTGTTAATAATTAATGGTAGTAAAGAATTGAAACCCAATAGACAAGAGAGAAAACTGGTAATGTTGGAGGCCATGTGGTGGGATTGACTGAGTCAATGAATGTATGGCGTAGAGATGAGCCCGCCTAAACAACAACATGTGCCAAATAAGGAAGCCACATGGGAAACAAGAGGTGCAAAGCGACTCCTTCCTTAAGCACAATACTGATGAAACCTACAAAATATGCTATATGGAAGATTTTGCAATGAGGGAAAGCACCACGTGAAGAGGATTCCTGGTGATTAGAGTTGTGAAAGACAAAGAAAAGTTGAAATACACCACATCAAGGCAGATCACATTATACTAGTCATTGACGATGTCTCCCATTTCACCAATTCTAAATGTTAAAGAAGATAGAAAGGTACCTAAAAATGCATGGAAGAGGCAAATCGACTTGAGTGGATGTTGTCTATGTCACTACCTTGTTTCAAACCTGCAATGCAAAAAATATGCACTTGTTGTGAAATGAACAACACAAATATGCACAGTCAACATAGGCCCATGTGATGATGTGTGTGCTGGTTTTTTCTTTTTAAAGTGATTGTTGGGGGTGACTCTCAGAAAGGGGCGTCAAAGTAGAAGAGCCCGCATGATTACTTAGCATGAACAAAAACCACCAGACCAATCAAAGATGCCAAAATGCTTCAAACTAACCCCAAAATCCTTCAAAAGGTGAGAAAAATGACTGACCTCGAAACTAATGAAGAAACATCTTCTAAACAATATAACAAAATTGCAAGCAGGCCGATGAAGGCCACAGATGAGCAGAGGGCACATTTGCTTTCTGCTATTTTTTTTAAAACTTTTTAACAATTTTTCGTATAACAGTAAAAGTTTTGCAAAACATAAAAATTACTTTCAAAATCCCATCCTAGGGCATGGCTTAATCTCTGATGGCAGAATGAGGGTGTTCAACCTGGTCAAGGACAAGTTGGAGGGCAACGATGAGGACAAAGAGGTTGGGTAATTTTTAGAGCTCTTTACTGTTTTGGTTGTGTTTGTATATAGTTATGTTTACAGGTAGCTAGTATAATAGTTGGGGTTACTCTTTTATGTTTGCCACTGTACATAGGGGCTTATGTTAACAGTTTCTTCTTTGAGCCATTTTGTAGTTGTGGCTCTGACATAAGGTTGGGTCAATCTCTTTCTGTCCAATGATTGTTATATATTAAAAAATAATTGTTATCAATATATGGGTGTGGTTCTGAACTTATCATATTATATTATATTTATAAATATTAATATTGTATTATATTAAGGTAAGTAGAGTTATGTTTCAAGCTGAGGGAAGTTTAAGGTTCATCTAGGATTAGAGTAATCTTTAGTTTAGATTTGAATTTGGGTTTAATAAGGTATACATTAAATATTATATTATATTAATATTACACTTTAGTTCTAGCTAACAGTTCATTTAGTTATCCCGACATAAGCTAAAATCTCTCATAATATAGTATTATCTTTATCTTAAATTTTCACCTATTTGTCTATACATACATACATACATACATACATACATACATACATACATACATACATACATACATACATACATACATACATACATATATATATATATATATATATGAGATATCTTTCTTAAGGTGTCTTTTTTTTTTCATATTCGGTTTCAATTAGAACATAAAATTAAATTAAAAAAGGCACTTCAAGAGATTATTAAAAATTTATATGGTAGTATTATATTAATATTAAAGCTAAAAAACATATCCTTTCTCACAATTTTGATTTCAACCAAACTTTAAATCACAAAAAAGTTACTTATAATTGACCACCCATTCAAACAACTTTTTGATTTAATGAACACAACTTTTCAAGACCTATTATGTGAATGAAAATGTTAATACACATAATTACAATGTGTTATCACCTTGCGCGATGTGAATCTCCTTATATAAGAATTTTTAACTTTAATGTGAGACAATGTGTTCAAGAGATTATCCTTAAAAAAATCATATTCATATAACAAATATAAACAAAAATTAGACTACTAGAATCATTAAGAATATTTTGCTATTGATATTGAGAATACTAAGTTTGATAATAAAGTTTAGGGACTCCTCAATACTTTATAATTTTCCCTTAGAAATTGAAAGATATGAGTTGAATTTTACATTGTAGGGTAGAATGTAACATGTAAATACATTATAATCTCGATTTTATAATATGAAGCAAACCAAAGAAAGAAAAAATAAAATATATATACATTATAAAATATTCAATAAGAATAAACATAATTATAATTGTATAATTGTTAAAATTTATAAATAAATAATTTATAATTTTGAGAAACAAAATGTAAAAATGAAATTTTTTCAAAATGCTTATTTAAAAAACAAAACAATTGTTCAAAAATAAAAGCAATTGCTGAGATAAAATAAATTTAATACAGAACAAAAGAGCTTGATTTTCCTCCAAAACAAAAAAAAAACAATTGCTGAGGTGCAATACTTACATTTATCTGTTACATATATACACAATTAAGTGCGGATCATAATAAGGTATACCAATTAACTTGAGGTGTTTCCCTCAAAATAAAAGAAAGCAATTGCTCAAAAAAATAATGGCAATTGCTGAGGTGAAATAATTAGATTCCTCTCTGAAATATAGACAATTAATTGCAGCTGCCACTGTAAATTGATGATGATCAGGTATAACAGTTTATATGATTGGAATAATCTCCGCTTGGACAACCACCTTCAAATCCCATCCATTCTTCCCATTCATCGAAGCCCATATACCCATCATCAGCATAGTACTCCTCTTCCTTATTTACCTCCATCAAAGTAGACATTACAATCTGCACCAGGGAAAATTAATGAGAAAAAACATAACAATCCCATGCTATGCATAGAAAATATTGCAAGGGTTATGAAAAGAAATTGACAGATACAATCACAAACTGCATATGTTTAAAAGTTACCTGATAGGCCTCATTGATCTTGTGAAACGTCACACCACAATTCTCTCCTTTACAGACATCAGGATGATACTGTAAAATGACATCAAACATACAATAACATCATTCTCTGAAACCATAATCTAACAGTAAAAACTCACTTAAATCAGTTATTTAAACGCTCCCTATATGATAATCAAAGAATCCCGCAACTTTGTCTTGAAATGCACACATTTCAAACATACACTCTTTTCTCATGTTTTGAATGAAAATCTTTTAATCTCCACACAACGCTCAGAAAACTACCAGATGCCACACAACCCCTAAGCCGCATTTGAAACGGGCATGATTTTCCCCAAATACTTCATTCTAATCCTTCAAAATTTACCTAAAATATCTATACTATGTGAGTCCTGAATCATTATCAAAACTCCACCCTAAAAATCTGTTTACATTTTTGCAGAGATTTAACTTGAAAATAAAATAAAATTCATTAACAACTTGGATCACATTCTCATAATCCATCCTCAAAATAAACAAGCAAGAGATGTTCAATTACACAGTTTTGCTTCCTTCTTCCAAAATCTAAAAGCTCGTCATACACACCCATATACCATGTTCTTTAAATAAAAACAGAATGCAGGAGCTAACATCAAAACTAACTGAGCATTTTATTTGAGTACCTGCAAGGCAAGCCGTCGATAAGCTTTCTTGACTTCCTTTTCGCTGGCATTGGATTCCAATCTGAGTAACTTATACTCCTCCTTCAGTTTCCCACAACTAACAGACGCCATTGCCCTAACATTTCTTCTGCCCCACAATTTTTTGTCTCCCCCATCTTTTCTTACAAACGTGGGATTGGAATTCGCATTGACACCCACAACCTTTCCAACTGCAACAGCCATAATCGATTCCAAATCCAACTGTAAAAGAAAAACCAGATCTCCCAGATTTTACAGCCTGAGATAATCTCCAATGCAGGACTCAAAATTCACAAAAGTCCTCCAAACTGCGGGTTACCAATAGAAAAGAATGTATCCCAAAATTTCTGCGAGCAAAAATCAATTCCCCGAAAAAAACACAGAGCATACAGAACATGAACCTGCCGAAACAATGGAGGCTTAAATAGAGTTGAGGAAGGAATGAAGACAAAGTACATGAGACGTAATGTCCCCAATCAGAAAAATGCGTTGGATAAGAGAAAACGTAACGTAATGTCCCCAGAACACTGTCTTGATTACCAATTCAATAAATTAAGTCGAGTGCATGGCATAACGCGTTATCTTTCAGTTCAATTTTTTTAATTTCGACGTAGGGAAGAGTGTTGATTTGTTCCAAGTCTATGCATGGAGAAGCTATTCTTATGCATTTAAGTAATTCCAAGAATAAGGATAAGTTTTATTTGAAGGACTCGTTCCTTAAGCTTATACGCGTCGATGCCTCGTGTTCCACGTTTATGTGCCTTCATGCCACACGTGCGACAGCAACTTGACACGGTGAAGACTCTTTCTTTGTTTGTGGAACTTGCCAAGATACCCATGGTAATTTGGGAAACTTAGAACTTATAATTAATTTCCTTGTGGCTTTGTTTAATTTGATTATGAAGGGTTATGAATGTGATTGATTTTTGAGTTTGAGGAAAGATTAAGTTACGTCAAATTGTAATTGTAAGATTTACAATTAAGAATTAAAAATTAGTGAATTTGATATGATTAAATTAATGAATTTATTTCTATTGATTTTGTATGATATTAATGGATGGAATTATATAAAATATATAAAGACATCATATCATTTATCAAAACCTATAATTTAATATCTGTGAATTTGAATCTCTTGATAGACATTAATTTAAAAGCTTTCTTAAAGAAACTCACTTTTTAAAGATTTTATATCATACATCAAGAATAAGAATTTGTGAATAGTGATTTATGTTGGCATGTATCTAGTAAGGGGACTTCATCTCCACCTAGGATGTCAAGATCATTGTGCATTTATGTAGGTAAATCTTTTTGTTGGGAATATTGAATTGTAAGTGAACTTTTAGAGATAATTATAGGCAAATCTTTTTGTTGGGTATATTGAATAGTACGATGGAGCTTCTTCTACATAAAATTATATTCATTATAAGATCTCTATATAACTCGTCTTTAAGGTAAATTAATAAGTGTAAAAAAAATCAAACATATTAATATGTTTTTGTAAAAATTGATTTTAGAATATTAAATATCATATTTTTTAAAACAAAGGAATATTGTTTAATTTAGTGAAGGTCTTCGTGCATGACTAAAACCCAAAACATCATCTCAATTTAATTTTTGCATGTGTTTTATGATTTTTAATACCTTTTTTAATTAACACTTGGAATAATGGTTGCCTATTTTGATGTCTTTTGAGCCTGCAAAGAGCATGTTTACATATAAGCACCAGCATACTAAAAAAAATATTCTCTTTTACAAATAGATGTGAACATCATGTTCTTTCATCCCATTTCATATGTGTAGTCACATTTTGCAAATGTAAGTAGCCCCACAACAACATTCAAACATATGAATCTACTTTAGAAACTTGATTTAAGTGGTTTTTGTCAATCTTAAAACCTTTTTTAATATGAAAAATGTTCAAATATTTTCTATCTCAATATTCACAAAATCTTGTCCAAATTCATCTAATATGAGAAGGAAATGTGTTGGGTCACATATTAAACTTATATATTCTTTCCTCTTAGCATGGTCATATAGCCTATTATCAATCTTTGTCCCCTGTCCATTAGGTTAACCCTCAATGACTTCTTGAAAAACCCATGACATTTTGGGGAGCTCAGATCTCAGAACTAAATACTCTTGGGTTAGTTTAATTTAACTAAAGGGTTATGGATGTTGTTGATTTTAAATTTCAGATTAAATTGTAAGAAGAATTTACTATTTAAGTAGTTCACATTGTGTTAATAAAATTAAGTAATACAAGAGTAAATTGCAAGATTAGAATTAAGAATTGATTTTATTTTTTAATTTGTGTATTGTATTAGTAAAATTAAGTTATATGTGGGTATCAAATAATGAGATTAGAATCAAGAATTTAAAATTTGTGAATTGGAATTTGTATAAAAAGATCAAGCTAAGAAATTCATTTTTAATAAATTGTATTGTATTAATGGAAGTAGTTACTAAGATATATATAGGCAACACACCACTAGATCAAAACTTGTTGTCTAATACTTGTGAATTTGAGTACGCGCTAAACAATTAACTCAAGATATTTCTTTTAAAAATATTTTGACATGGATCAACAAGAATAAGATTTTGTAAATGGTGGGTTATATTTACATTTAAGTAGGAGGAGTGACTCCATCCCAACTAAGATGCCAAGATCATTGTCCAAACTCTCACCCATTCTTGTAGGTAAACATTTTTGTTGGGTATTTTGAATGGTAGGTTAAAGCCTCTTATAAGATATAATTATAGTCATTATAAGATCTACAAAACTCACCTTTAATGTAGAGCAATAGAAGTGAAAAAATAAATCAAGTGTATTAATATGTAAACATTAATTTTAAAATATTAAGTGTCATACTTTTAACCAAGGAAACATGTTTTAGTTCATTGAAGGTCTTCATGCATTACTAAACCCAAAACATCATCAATTTAAAATTTGCACATACTTTATAATTTCCATTGTATTTCCTCTTTCAATTGACACTTGGAATAATGGTTCTCTATTGTGATGGCTATGGCCCCTTCAATGCAAATGGTGTGCTTAAATTTTAAGCAATACTCTACTAAAAAGATCATTTCTTTCATTTTCAAAAGATGTCAACATCGTGTTCTTTCTTCCTAGCTCATATATGTACCACAGTTTGCAAATGTAAGTAGTTTGCAACAACATTCAGTCATATCAATTCACTTTTTGAACTTGATTTAAGTGATATTTTTTCAATCTTATAATCTTTTATAACTTGTCTTTTGATATAAAAAATATTTAATATTTTCTACCTCAAGATTCATTTAATCTTGTCCATATTCATTTAATATAGGGAAGAAAATATGTTGGATCACATATTAAAATTGCATAGGCTTACCTCTTAGCATGATCATTTCTAACCTATTTGAAAGTCCTCAAAATCTAATCACCTATGGAATCATTCATCTTAAACACTAATTTTAATTATTCAATCTATTTATTTACACCAATCAATATCACAACTCCAAAGGTATTCCTAATAATTTTCTATATATGTTTAGTGCAATGATCATATAACACATGCAAATAGAGACTTTTGTGGGTCTCTTTCTTATAAAAAAATTAAGTCTTAGAGATCTAGAAATCTTTCAAGTGAGTGGAGTAAGATATGAATCTGAAAGCACAAAAACAATGTTCCACTAGTGAAACATGAGAAAAACAATAGGATAATCTATCATATGATATGAAGAGTGTAAAATATACATAGAAGCCTTGTATATATAGGAAAGGTAGATAAGGTGAGAAGGTAGGATTGCCACCCTTCCAAAGGTGCAACACTTGTGAGATCACTTGACAAATCTGTGAGTAAGAATGACAAATAAGAATACACTAGGTGTTTCACAAAGTGAGTACACATGCATAAATGCTATAAGATAATGGAAAAGCATAAAATAGCCTAAGTAAATAAAATCTAGGTGTAAATAGGTCACTAACTAGAAAGGTTATTAGTTAACTAGTTATACAGTGACTCTGTTCACGCTAACATCCCCCTTAAAAGTGCAACTTAGGGAGTAATGTATGCATGATGGTTAATTGTGTCTACTAGGCCAAATTAGGTACTCATGTAAAAATTATGGAGAAAGGGAGAAAACCTAGTGGGAACAAAAATCCTCTCTAAAAGAGAAATGATGCAAAAATAGTGAAATGTACAAGTGTGAATAAGATAATTGATAGAAGGAAGGTCTCATGATAACCTCTCAAGGACTACTTCTAGAACAAGGATAATAGTATTACCCCCAAAGGAGAGAAAGAAGAGAAGGTCATGTGACTTCCCTGAAGATGTCAAGTAATGAACTCTATCTAACGAAATGCTTCCTCAAAATCCTTATAAGCAAAGAGAAAACATGCATCCTCCCTTCATAATGACATGCTTATAGTGTTGGTAGATGCTCAACATTGGATACTAAAGATGATCTAAGAACATTGAACAACATTTTTTCCCTTGGGAAAAAATAACACCACAAATGTGTGCAAGATGAACTCGCATTCCAGAGAGGAAGATGTAGGAAGTAGTATGAAAGTCTCTAGATTTTATACATGATCTAAAGATTCATAGAATGCCAATGATGGATGCCCAATTATCTCTAAGCCAATTCTTTGAGGTGACAAATTTTGATATGATGGATTAAATATCATAGAAGATTCATGAACAAGGACCGTAGATGTATGGTAATAATTTTTTCAATGTGAATCACAATGCAAATGATGATGAATGAGTCGGATTGAACTCATGAAGATTAGTATCAGAATAGAAGTTGATGTAGGCGAGACACGAGACAAGAGTAATATCCAAAGATGGAAATGGGGTGACAAAAATATTGATGAGATTGTCATCAAATATAAGAGTAATGTCCCTAATGGTGTCATCCAAATCTGCAAGCCAAAATTCAACAAACAAAGATGTTGTGTCTAATAGATATGCATCCCAATGTAGCAGATTTAGAAAGACAATGCCAATAGATGAGTTAATAATGGATTCAGATGTAGTAATGGGTATTTTGGGTTTTGCAATCCTAGATAGAAGTTGGAAGAGATTGTATGAGAAATGACGACATGATTCATCCACATGTTGATTACTCCCACAATATGTGGACTTCATTTTTCAAATTTTACACATGATCTGTGATGAGCAAATCAATGCAAATATACTCTCTTGGATGCAATTTAGTTGATCCCCCTAGTTTTTGGTACTTTATAACAAAGTGAGTTTTATAATGCAAATAGGTCTAATGTGTGGGAGATGTGAAAATATTAACTTAAATTACAAAAAAGGGTGCTCAATTTTGGGCTACTGATCAAAATTTATTGCACAAACAAGTTCTTATAAAATTGGCCTATTTTAAATACAGCTACATTAAGAGGTAAAAAAATAATATGTAGATGTGAGAAGTTGTAGTCTTCCAACTAGACGTTAAAATTAGGGCAAAAATGCTTAATTTTGACTATGCACACTTCAAATTTCAACTCACCATTTTCAAGTTACGACAAAAAATAAAAACCTCATGCTACTCATTGCAAAAAGGAAAAGTCCCCACTTACAAATACTTGATAGATGTTGATGGTTTTCTTTGACTACTAAAGGTTAGCAATTGGTTATCATCAATTACTAGGAATCAAGTTTAGATGCTAACAAAAGAAATAATAGTTACAATACACGCTAAGAGTTACAATTAACAACTATTAGAACAAAAAATAAGTAACAATAATGGTAGAAAAAAGTTGAAACCCCTAGTATGAAAGGGAATTTCTTCTTATGGAGAGGTCGTTCATAAAATTCTAATGTTGGAGGCTATGTGGTGGTATTGACTAAGTCAATGAATGTGTGGCATAAAGATGACCTTGCCTAAACAACAATATGTGCCAAATAAGGAAGGTACATGGGAAACAAGAGGTGCAAGGAACATGGGAAACAAGAGGTGTGAGACATCATTCCTTCACTGAGTGCAAAGGCACAAACCCTACACAATTTGATAAAACCTTCCAAATGTGCATACCCGCGCTATATGGAAGATTTTGCAATGATGGAAAGCACTACATGAAGAGGATTCATGGTAATTAGAGTTGTTAAAGATGAAGAAAAGGTGAAACACGCCACATCGAGGCAAATCAAATTATACTAGTCACTGATGATGCCTCCCACTTTGCCAAATTAAATGGTGAAGTATATAGAAAGGTACCTACAAATGCATGGAAGACGCAAATCGACTTGAGTGGATGTTGGCTATTTTACTATGGACTTGTCGGATGGCTTAAATCACACACACTAAGCTTAAAAGTGTTAAACACTCAAATTTGACTGACATTCTCTAGGCTTAATATGTTGCTTAGTGTGTGGGGTTTAAGGCTGGTCTAGACTCGATGTAAAATGAACAACACAAATATGCATACAAGAAATAAAACAATGGCTCCAAAGCTAGGAAGAATCAGCATGGACCTATGTTATGATATGTGTGTTGTTTTCATTTTATTAAAGTGATTTGTCGGGGGTGACCCTCAGAAAGAGGCATCAAAGCAAAGGGCTTGGAGAATGCAACCAAGAGAAAATTGAAGCATTAATGGTGGCATCCAAAACTTTGACCAGATAGCAAACATGTGAAAATAGGAATTTGATTTTTGACTTGCCTAGATGTGGAGGTAGCACCACTACCATAGAAGAGATCACATATTTCCTTATCATGAACAAAAACCACCAAACCAATCAAAGATGCCAAAATTCTTCAAACTGACCACACAATCTAGTGGTTTTGAATTATGTTAGCAATCTCTTCTTTGAGCCATTTTGTAGTTGTGGCTCTAACATAAGATTGGGTCAATGTCTTTTTGCCCAATAAAAGACTTGCTATATTAAAATTTAGTTATCAATATACGGGTGTGGCTCCGATGTACCACACACACACACAAGGTAAGTAGAGTTATGTTTCAATTGAAACGAAGCTTAAAGTTCATATAGGATTAGAGTAAGCTTTAGGTTAGGTTTGAATTTGGGTTTAATAAGGTTTACATTAAATGATATATTATATTAATATTACACTTTAGTCGTAACTAAAAGTTCACAAAGTTATCCCAACATAAGTTAAAATATGTGTGTTTGTGTGTGTGTTTCTTAAGTTGTCTACTTTTTTCTCCCTAATCCACTTCAATTAAGAGGCACCTCAAGAGATTATTAAAATATATATGATAGTATTATATTAATAATATAATCTTGATTCTATAATATGAAGCAAAGAAAAGAAACAAAATGTAAAATGTATATATACATTATAAAAATTCAATAAGAATAAACATAATTATAACTGTATAATTGTTGAAAATTCATTTTTGTAATGCATAATTATAAGATACAAGTAATTAATTTATAAAAAAAAAAATTAAAATGAAACAAGAAACGTGATTTTTTTTTAAATATTTGCTTAAAAAATAAAACAGTTGCTCAAAATTAAAAACAATTGCTAAAGTAAAATAAATTTAATACAGAACAAAAGAGCTTGATTATCCTCCAAAACAAAAGAATTGCTGAGGTGAAATAGTAACATTTATCTGTTACATATAGACAATTCAAGTGCCGATCATAATCAGGTATAAAAGTTAATTTGAGGTGTTTCCCTCTTTAAAAATGAATGCAATTGCTCATAAAATAAAGGCAATTGCTGAGGTGAAAAAATTAAATTTATATCTTAGATATACAATTGTGGCTGCCACTGTAAATTGATGATGATCAGGTATAATAGTTTATATGATTGGAATAATCTCCGCTTGGAAAACCACCTTCAAATCCCATCCATTCTTCCCATTCATCGAAGCCCATATACCCATCATCACCATAATACTCCTCTTCCTCATTTACCTCCATCAGAGTAGACATCACAATCTGCACCAACACCATAAAAATGACAAAAAAATAACTATCCCATGCTACAGGCAGAGAATGTTGCAAAGATTATGAAAAGTAATTCACAAATTGCATATGTTTAGAGGTTACCTGATAGGCCTCATTGATCTTCTGAAACATCACACCACAATTCTCTCCTTTACAGACATCAGGATGATGCTGAAAAATGATAACACACAATAACATCATTCTCTGAAACCATAATCTAACTGTAAAAACTCACTTAAATCAGTTACTTAAACACTCCCTATATGATAATCAAAGAATCCTGCAACTTTGTCTTGAAATGCACATTTCAAACATACACTCTTTTCTTATGTTTTGAATGAAAATCTTTTAATCTCCATACACCACTCAGAAAACTAGCAGATGCCACACAACCCCTAAGCCACATTTGAAATGGCCATTGATTTTCCCCAAATATTTCATTTTAATCCTTCAAATTTTACTTAAAAAATCTATACTATGTGAGTCCTGAAACTCCACCCTAAAAATCTGTTTACATTTTTGCTGACATTAAATAGTTAAGCTTGAAAATTTCTGGATTAGATTATGGAAAAACAAAAATCATCAACAATTTGGATCACTTCTCATAATCCATCCTCAGAATAAACATGCATGACATGAGATTACACAGTTTTGCTACCCTTCTTCCATAATCTAAGAACTTGTCATACACAACCATACACCTTGTTCTTTCAATAAAAAGAGAATGCAAGAACTAACATGAACATTTCAGTACACAAAAGATTACACAGTCTAACTTCTCTCCTCCCAACATCTAAAAACTTTTGTATAATATACACCCATATGTCCTGTTCTTTCAGAAAAAACAGAATGCAACTAACATCAAAACAGACTGAACATTTCAGTACCTGATCAAAATAAACAACTTCCATGCTCAAAATGAACAAACAAGACAAGAGATTACGCACTTCCTCTCTCCTTCCAAAATCTTAAAACTTGTCTGACACACCCATATACCCTGTCTCACCCTTATACCCTAATCTTTCAATAAAAACAGAATACAAGAACTAACATCAATTCAAACTGAACATTTTATTCAGTACCTGCAAGGCAAGCCGTCGATAAGCTTTCTTGACTTCCTTTTCGCTGGCATTGGGTTCCAATCTGAGTAACTTATACTCCTCTTTCAGCTTCCCACAACTAACAGACGCCATAGCCCTAACATTTCTTCTGCCCCACAATTTTTTGTCTCCCCCATCTTTTCTTCCAAACATGGGATTGAAATTCCCATTGGCGCCCACAACCTTTCCAATCGCAACAGCCATAATCGATTCCAAATCCAACTGTAAAAGATAAACCAGATCTCCCAGATTTTACACCCTGATATAATCTCCAATGCAGGACTCAAAATTCACAAAAGTCCTCCCAACTGCGGGTTACAAATAGAAAAGAATATATCCCAAAAATCAATTCCCCGGAAAAAAATCAATTCAACCTGCCGCAACAATTCCCCGGAAAAAACAGAGCATACAGAACATGAACCTGCCGAAACAATGGAGCCTTAAATAGAATTGAGGAACGAATCAAGACAAAGTAGATGGGACGTAATGTCCCCAATCAGAAAAATGTGTTGGATAAGAGAAAACGTGATATAATGTCCCCAAAACACTGTCTTGATTAGCAATTCAATAAATTCAGTCGAGTGCATGGCTATTTCGACGTAATGGGCAAGAATTTGCTTGGCATAACGCGTTATCTTTCACTTCAAATTTTTTATTTCGACGTAGGGAACGGTGTTGATTTCTTCCAAGTGTCTGCATGAAGAAGCTATTTTTATGCATTTAAGTAATTCCAAGAATAAGGATAAGTTTTATTTTAAGAACTCATTCTTTGTGCTTATCCGCGTCGATGCCACGTGTTCCACGTTTAAGCGGCTTCTTTCTTTGTTTGTGGAACTTGGCAAGAAACCTATGGCAATTTAGGGGACTTGGAACTTATAAAAAAATTGATTTGATTAAGAAGGTTATGAATGTGATTGATTTTTGAATTTGAGGGAAGAATAAGTAGTGTATGAATTAGAATTAAGAATTAAAAATGAGTGAATTTGACATGATTAAATTAACGAGTTTATTTTTATTGATTTTGTATGGTATTAATGAAAGAAATTATATAAAATACATAAAGATGTCACATCATTCATTAAAATTCATTATTTAATATTTGTGAATTTGAATTCTTATCAAAAGATTAATTTAAAATCTTTCTTAAAGACTGTGTATCATACCAACAAGAAAAAGAATTTGTGAATATTGATTTATATTGACATGTATGTAAGAGGGGAACTCCATCTCCATCTAAGATGTCAAGATCATTGTGCAATTATGTAGGCAAATCTTTTTGTTGGGAATGTTGAAAGGTAAGTGAACTTTTAGAGATAATTATAAAAAAATCTTTTTGTTGGTTATATTGAATGGTAAGATGAAGCTTCTTTTACATAAAATTATATTTATTATAACATCTCTAAATAACTTATCTTTAATGTAAATTAATAAGTGTAAAAAAACTTAAACAAACTAATATGTTTTTGTAAAAATTGATTTAAAATATGAGATATCATATTTTTTTAAACAAATGAATATTGTTTAATTTAGTGAAGGTCTCCATGCATGAATCAAACTCAAAACATCATCTCAATTTAATATTTGCATGTGCTTTATGATTTTTACTACCTTTTTAATTGACACTTGGAATAATGGCTCCCTATTGTGATGTCTTTTGAGCTTTCAATACAAAGAGTGTGTTCACATTTAAGCACTAGTATACTAAAGAAATTATTCTCTTTTACAAATAGATGTCAACATTATGTTCTTTCATCCTATTTCATATGAGTACTCACATTTTGCAAATGTAAGTAGCCCCACAACAACATTTAATCATTTGAGTCCACTTTTCAAACTTGATTTAAGTGATTTTTATTAATCTTAAAAACTTTTAATATGAAAAATGTTCAAATATTTTCTATTTGAAGATTCACAAAATCTTGTCCAAATTCATCTAAAATAGAGAAGGAAATATGTTGGGTCACATATTAGAGTCACATATTCTTTTCTCTTAACATGGTCATCTAGCCTATTATCAATCTTTGTCCCTTGTCCATTATATTAACCCTTGACCACTTCTTGGAAAACACATGACAAGTTGGGGGGCTTAAATTTCACAACTAAATACTCATGAGTTAGTTTAATTTGATTAAGGAGGGTTACGAATGTTGTTGATTTTAAAATTGAAGTTTTGTAAGTTTACTTTTCAAGTAGTTCACATTGTGTTAGTAAAATTATGTGATATAAGAGTAAATTGCAAGATTAGAATTAAGAATTGATTTTATTTTTTAATTTGTGTATTGTATTAGTAAAATTAAGTTATATGTGGGTATCAAATTATGAGATTAGAATTAAGAATTTAAAATTTGTGGGTAGTAAATGGGAATGGTTGGTGGGTCCAACAGGCAGAAATCAATTACCACTAGCCCTTCATCAATGGTGGTCCCATCCATAGAATCAACCAACTTTAGATAAAATATTCATTTAGGCAAGTGGGGTAGCAAGAACTATAGTTTCCCACCGACCCCCTTTTAGAATTGTAGGGCTAAACTTCCATGTGTGGGGTTGGAACTAGAATTCCCTACCCACCCCTGGTGTTTTCTCTTGAAGCGATTAATTCTGTCAGTTCCCTTCCATTAAGTACTATGCCAATTTAATGACTTTTACAAACTAAGGAAAACTTAAATTTGCACCAATATAACCATCCAACCTGCACATCAAGCATTCAAAGAAATCTCATCAAAAGAGCATGCATACGTAATGGTTTGTGCGTATGGTTATAGTAAACTTAGAAAAAAATAAAGTAAGCATCAAATTAACCAAGCATTCATGAAATGAAGGAAAACTAAGCATGAAAGTACACAATCCACAAATCACGCACAAGTAGGACACATGTTAGTAGTTTAGTGGTTAGTAGTTTTTACCTTACTTTTTGTTAGTTGCATTCTCTTGGCGACTTCATGTTGCATCTTTGGAAACAGGCCTCATAGGCCCTTATCCATCAACTCTTGTAGTTGTACCTTTAACTCATACAATTATGTGGTTGTCATTCTATAGGGTGCCTTGGGTTGAGGTTTAGTCCATGGGTGTAGATCAATAGTAAAGTCAAGTTCCCTCTTTGGAGGCAATCCTGGCAATTCCTTGGGAAAGACATCTTGGTACTCTCGAAGGGTAGGGTGTGCATCAAGTCCATTTTTTTCATCCTCCAAGTCCTTGATGTGGACGACATATATTTCACAACCCTTCATTTGGGCCCTCTTAAGTTGCATTGCAGAAATTTGCCTAAGTTGTAAAGGCTTCTTAACTCCTTGTATCTCCACTTGGTTGCCTAAATCATCAAGGCATGTCACAAGTTTATCTTCACAACTCACTATGGCCTTATGCTCAATTAACCATTTGATTCCTAGAATAACATCATAACTTCCTAATGGAGTTACATAGAGATTCACTTCTATTAGGAAGTTGGGAAGTTGTAATTTATTGCATGCCAAACATCAGTCTGCCCTCCACTCTTCTCAGTTTCCATATTGAACATTCCAAGGATTTGGCATATACTAGGCTTAATATTAACTTAGATACAATCCTAGGATCCACAAAACATTCAATAGCACTTGTGTCTATAAGAATGGAAAGTGCATGACCAAAAAATTTACCATTAAGTTGGATTGGGGAAGCTTGAAATTATTCTTGACGGTTGATAACTACGACATGAATCATTCCTAGGATTCCCACTAAGAACCTTT
Organism: Cryptomeria japonica; assembly: GCF_030272615.1. Lineage (NCBI taxonomy): Eukaryota > Viridiplantae > Streptophyta > Pinopsida > Cupressales > Cupressaceae > Cryptomeria > Cryptomeria japonica. The sequence continues at coordinate 658,558,538 of NC_081407.1, read as the reverse complement.
TACATTTCCTGTTCCATATTGTTCATTCGAGTTTCTTGATAGTTGAGGAGCTCAAATATCTAATCCAACCTTTCACTAGGATTATTGCTATGTCCCCCTTTGTTCTTTGTTTATACCATGTTGTCCTATTGAGTGCCTTGAAAGTTAAGAAAACTAAGTCTTAGCGTAGAAGACACAAGGCCCTAGAGTTTAAACCTATGGCTCTAATACCAAAATGTAAGGACCCGCTAGTCCTAACCTTAGGAAAACTAACATAATTGATTCCTAATTAAATCTAAGTAGATTTCCATTAACATAAATGCAATTCTTAAGTTAACTATTATGCATTTAAACAAATGAATAACAAATTGTCATTAATATGACTACAAAATAATATATAAAGTAAGATCCATAAGTTATGAAAAAGGAATGACAAAATGGATAACTGTTCCAAGAAATTAGTTAGCGAATATATGAATGAGTTAAATTAAAGATAGCCATAAGTTAGTGTGTATGAAAAACTATGAAATACTATGTCAATTTAAGGAATTTTACAAACTACGGATAACTTAAATTTGCACCAATATAAACATCCAACCTAAGCATCAATCATTCAAATAAATCCCATCAAAAGAGAATGCATATGTATTGGTCCATACGTATGGTTAAAGTAAACTTAGAAAAACTTAAAGTAAGCATCCACTTAACCAAGCATTCATGAAATGGAGGAAAACTAAGCATGACAGCACACGGTCTACAAATCATGCACAAGTAGGACACATGTTAGTAGTTTTTACCTTACTTTTTGTTAGTTACATTCTCTTGGTGACTTCCTATTGCATCTTTGACAGTAGGCCTCATAGGCCCTTTACATATCTTACATAGCTTACATAGCTTGATCATGAGACCACATTGGTCAATTTTATAAAATACAATAATACAATAATACAATATACATCAATGTAGAAGATTTTACAATATCATGGTGTGAATTCTCTATCTTCGGATGTAGTGTCTTCCTTGCCATCAAACTCGCCTCCATTTGCAATATGGAAGATGGACATATAACCCAAGCATTTTATCCGCCCAACGAAACAAAGATTACACTTCCTGATCCTCATGATAAGCTCCCATCCCTCACGGCGAAGTATCCTAGCAAACCGGCATCAACCTTTGGAAATGGAACTTGTACATGCATGTAGTATCTAACAACCAAACTGTTGAACTTAGCTACATGTGTTATGGCAGGGAGAAAATTTAATAAATAACTCAGCCAAGTTTTAACCTTTTTAGGGTAGGTGAAAATACCCTTCCCTGTTTAACCCATAATCAAGCACATCTTTCCAATACATCCATCATTGACAGTAAAATAAAATTACCCCTCCCGAATAAATTTTATGATTTTTCATTTCTTGAGATCTCTCTCTTTTCATATCTAATTACAAATTTATAATTTCATTTTAAATTCATAAGATTAAATCAAAGTACTGATAAATTCCAAATCACATAGGATAGGTATAAGTTAGAAAATCATTCTATTCTATCAGTATAAAACGTTCAGAGGAATTGAGTCAAAGGTTTTCCTCTTAGCCATTAAAAGGGTTGCGCAAGTACCAAACATCTCTCAGCTTATCCATTACATGGTTCGATTTGGACTGGATAAATCCTCTTTAAACAAAATTTGCCAGCCACGCCATTTTTAACAAGAAAAAATTCAGATCGATGCCTCATGAACCAGATAATTAAGAGAATTGTTAGCAATACATATGGAAGACAAAAGACGATGCATGTGAATATATTCAGCTGCAACAAAAACAAAGGGGTAGTAGAGAAGGGGCTGAGGTGATATGAATTACTGGAGCCCCACATCAGATTGATTCTGATTTAGCATAACAAACAAATATTTTTTTATCACCACTGTCCAAACAAAATAAAACATGGGAAGCATCAATAGTGAATAAAAAAATTAATCCAGAGAAGAACGACTTAACCATAATGAGGGATTTACAATACCAAATAGATGCAAGGGAAAATTGTAGGGGGTAATTTGTACCAATGGATCGATTTTATATAATAGCAAAGTTTATTTTAAAAAAACTACTGTCAAGGAATTATTGCAGATCGATCCATAAGAAGGAATGCAGAAAGAAGAGATTTTTGGTGATAAAGTTTGAACAAAGTTTACCCAGCAAGCAGTCGTGGAAGAAAGAGAGGAATAAAGACTAAACAAGCCAAGTCACCTTGTAGATTACGATTTCCAGGCAAGTATATTTGAGAGAAAGAGTCTGGATGTGAGGAATAGGAAAGGGGCGTGGTCTCTCAAAAGCAATTTGATCTCCCTTTTAACTCTCTCAAAATCTCGACCTCCCCTAGAAGGATTTGCAGACCAATCAAATTCATAGAAAAATTAACAAAAAGAAGATTTCCAGCCAAATTGGATGTCCCTCAAATGATAATTGGCTCAATATTTATAATTGTTTTTTGCTAGGGTTTTATCCAAGAAATATGGATCTAGATTGGAAGAATTTAGGAGTGAATGGGGAGTTGGAGTGAAGAAAACTGATTTAGATTAGTTAGTTGAGAAAAATGACCAAGAGTTGGATTGGATTGATTAGTCAGTTATGAAAAACAAATAGAGAACTAACATAGAGGTTGCCTTTATGTTACAAATTTGATAACTCATGATAAATTTAAAACATGTTTAATTTTTAATATTTTAATTATTTTTAAAAATCATAAAATTTGGATTTAGTTTAATATTATATTTGTTTATGTCTTCGGACATGTAGTGTCGTGGTTAAAACACTTCGTTGGTGAAGTGGCCACCAAAGTTCAAATCCCTGTTGGGCCATTGTGCTCACAGGTTTGAACAAGTGAAGTGTGGGGATGAGGCCCCCCGGTTATGGCCTCATCGATTCATAGCTCCGAGTCAAAAGTGTTTCTCGTGGATCCGGAGGGCGTGTCATGCTAGCGTCGTCGATCACGTTAAAAAGTTTACCAAACATTATTTTATATATATATATATATATATATATATATATATATATATATATATATATATATATATGTTTATAATTCTCTACATTAATTTACAAATTTTTAATTTGGTTTTAATTACTTAATGTAATTATCCTATTTAATTATTATTAATTTATGGCTCTTTGTGCACAAGTTACATTTCGTGAGTCACTAACGATGAGCTAGGAGACCCCTCCTCGGTCATATGTTTGTCTTCAATGGTCGACCCTGCATCCATTTCACACTTGATTAAAAAGCGTTAGATCATCATAAAATTCCATAAACATTAGAATTGCCTTCACTCACATTAATATCATGTAAAGCATCAAATTTAATTAATGTCATCTAGCATCATAATGTAAAAAAAATAATGTCATCAAACATCATAGTGTCAAATAATATCAATTCCTAACTTAACAACTTACACTTAAAACTTATACGTCTAAATCGGGTCGTGACATTGGCTCCTTGAAGATTTGGGGATTTCTCTCCACACACAACATAATGTTATATGGATGGATGCAAATGGATAACTACGTGTGGTTGCCTAGATTTTCCTATAATGGTGATGCTCTTGGATATGATTTTAGCTCTATTTCAACAACATGAGATTGCACTAAGATGAGATGATAATGAAGGGGAGGATACCCCAATTTATAGCTTTGAGAGGAGAAGAATGGAGGGCTAGGACTGAAGGAAAGTGATAGAAGGAATTGAGAAGACAAGGTGTGGAGACCAAGAGATTTTTCATAAACGCATTTCTTGTCTCCACAAAGTACATGGGGAAGAGATCCTCAAGTACATTGGAAGAATAAAAGGAATTTAAAATTCCTTGGAGGAAAGACAAGAGAATTAAAAATTCTCCAACAATGGATTGCATGGGAAAATGGAAAGAGAAAAGAAATTAAAAATTCCTTGGGAAGTGAGGGAGCATTGGAAAGTGCGAGAATTTGAAGTCCTTGAAATGACCAAAGCTGGTGCATTTAAGGTTTGGAAGGTGAGAGGAGAAAGCCATTTATGGCATGGAGTTGACTTTGCTCTGATCATGAAGATTAGGAATGTTCAACTGATTAGCAAGGGGGATTAAGTGGATTAATGAAGAATTAAAGTGCAAGTGGGAAAGTTGGGAGGATTTGACAAGAGGAGAGAGAATGAGTAGAGGAATTAAAAATTGGAGAATAATGATAATGAGGCTTCTAGAAGAATTAATTAGCATAAGTGAAAATTAGATGAAGTGATTTGTAGGAATCACTTTGGTTAGGTTTATTAATTAGTATTAATTAACTAAAGGGGACTTAGAAGAATTAATTATTTAGATGTCTTTTGAAGAATGGGGAATAATTAATTTATTTAACAAATTAATTATTAGACTATACTGATAGGATTAATTTAATTTAATTTAATTTAATTAACTCTGCGAAGAATAAAAATAGCATAATTAAATAAATTATGTAGAAAGGATAAATTAATTAAATATTTAAATTTAAGTAATTGTAGACATCTGCAGGTCGTTAACTAGACAAAGAACGACAAATAAAAATGCACTAGGTGTTTAACAAAGTGACAATACATGCATAACTATTATAAGGTAAGACAAAAGCATACAATAGCCTAAGTAAATAAAATCTAGGTGTGAATAGGTCTGTAGACACCTAAAATTAATTAAATTAATATTTAATTAATTTAAGCCTTTCCACAAAATTAATTTAATTAATTGTGTTGTTATTTATTGCTCTTACAATTAATCAAATCTTAAATTTAATTAATTTTATCATTGCAACCTTATAATCAAACTTGATTATTCTTGTTTTCTTCTATAATCGTTTTATTTCTTCAAACCCTGTTTAGTTAATTAACCTCAATTAACTAAGCAAATCATGTGATTCTTACAAATCACTTTTCTTATCCTAATTAATTCTTCCATAATCATGCTTATCATTATCCTCCAATTTTAAATTCCTCCACTCATTCGCTCTCCTCATGTCACATCCTCCTAACTTTCCCACTTGCACTCTAATCACTCATTAAGCCATCTAATCAATCTCCTTAGTCATTTGCACATCCCTTATCACCTTGATCCTTTCAAAGAAATTCAAATTCTTTGAATCTCCCTATGCATCATCTTCCCGAGGAATTTTTAATTCCTTTTCTCGTATATTCTTCCCACACATCTCTTATTTTGGAATTTTTAATTCCTCCTCTCTTCCCCCAATGAATTTTATATTCCTTTTTCTCTTCCCAATGTACTTGGGAACTCTTCCCCATGTACCTTGAAGGGTGTGGAGACAAGAAATGCCTTTATGGCAAATCTCTTGAATCTCAGACCTTGTCCTTTGAATCCTCTACCACTCTTTTCTTCAATCCTAGCCCTCCATTTTGGCCTCCTCCAATCTATAAATTGTACTCTCATCTTCTCACAAATCATCCACTTTTCATCTAAATTTATGTTGTCCATTTGAGATCCAAAATCATCAATCATACCATCATAATGCCCAAATCTTGTTACACTTAGCCAATCCATTTTATCCTACTCAATCATCCAATCCAATCCCATCTTGTTGTGTAGTGGAGAGTAATCTACATCAATCCCATCAAATAGCCAATCCAATCAAGTGGAGAAGGGGTGCATTCTTCACTTCACCTAAGGCTCAATCGGAGGAGGAAGACAAGAATTTAGGTTAAATGGTTATGTTTGAATGTTTTTTATGATTTATATGATTTGTATTACTAACCATTGCACTTAAATTTTCTGCCCTCTTCATTTTGGCAATGCCCGGTGGACCCATGTCCCTAGAATCTAATCATTTTTGGCTTGTTTTAGCATTTTTACTTGCAAGTTCTTGGAAGGACGTCTGAGACTACACTTCACTGTCTCTGCAACGCTACTTCAACATCTTCATTTAAATTTAAACTTTCTCGCTAACATTTTGTGCAGAAACTAAAAATTGACGTCTCCATCTACATATCAGCGTCTTCGCCCCTCTGTTTCGGCATCTCCGCAGTAACAAATTAGCATTTCCATTAAAAAAATCCTGCCTAACTTTTTTTAAAATTTTTTTCATAAAAATTGCAAATCAACGTCTGCGCAAATGTCAATCCATAGATTAGCGTCTATGCAGATGTCAATCCACATATCAACGTCTGTGCATACTTGTCTCCGCTTGGATACTTTTCCCACTTATTTTTAAAATTTTGAATTTTGAATTTTTGCACGCTAATCATTTTTCTATGTAGGACCTCAATCAATGTCTGTGTAGACGAATCAACATTTGCACCTGCACTTCAGCATCTCCGTTGTAAGTGTTTAATTTTGAAATTTTCACTAACTTTTCTTTATCCTCGCAATCTTTTTTGTGTCCAAAACCAAGAACTAAAACTACTAATCACTTGTGCAAGACATTTGTCAAAGAAAATCTTAATTTTTCACTAGCTTGGATTTCTTTTCCGCATTTTAGCTTAGAAAACATCTTTTTGGGTTTAAAAATGTTGGCATATGTGCAGAATATGTTGACATGATGATATTGTGTTGTCATTGATGTCAATATGCTGAAAGAGAACCGGTAATATGCTGAAGAGTGAACCGGTAATATGCTGAAGAGTGAACCGGTAACATGATGAAGAGTGAACAGGATTATTGAAGTTAAGCAACTGACAAAGTGAACCGGTATGATGTTGTTAATCAGAACTGGTATGTCGGAACGAGAACCGGTATATGGAATGTTTTGTATCTAGGGTTCATATGGCATAAATACCGGTTGGTAGTCTCAGCTTCAGGGTTTCCGGTTGAAGTGTTTTGAGCCTGTGTGTTTCAACCGATGGCATTGTGTGATGAGTTAGCATTGTAATGGAGATCAGATCGTGTTGCTACGTCAGCCTCGTGCACGTGAAGGATCTTGCATGAAGGAGATTGATCCTATCTACCTCGGGAATGTGTGAAGTCTCTGCAAACGGTGGAGAACACGTGATGGGTTATCACCTCCAAGAAGCGGTGAAGAACGAACGATGGAGAATGTCTTGAGATCTATTCAAGACCGTCGTATTCAAATGTAAAGTGTTCAATGGTCAGGATTGAACCGACTAAATTTCTCAACCTAAGTGTTTAGGGTTTAGGGTTTATGCTACTGACCTATCTATTTCCTATAAGGTCGATGTGGTGTTTCATGTTGAGGTTGTTGGCAAATGTTGTGTGTGTATCTATGTGCAGAGATACGTGATTCTTGCTAGACCAATTGAGAGGATTGATACCTGCATAGTGTGTATGCAGAAGGAAAGAACTAAAGTGGATCTACATTAGCATTGAGTGCTATTACCAGATCATTGTAATACCTGTTGATCTCTAATCACTTCAACAGTTGGAAAATCCCTTAATAGGGTAGCTTTAACCAGCTTGTTGTAAATCCTTTAACAAGGTGACTCAAAGCCATTGAGTTCATAAAATCCTTTAACAAGGTAACCTCTAACAGGGTTTAACCCTTAACCAGGTATTCTAGCCATTCCTTAATCGGGTGATCCCTAACAGGATCGATTCCTAACAGAACCTATTGTAACAGTCTTTAACCAGACTAGGCTTCCAACAGAGCGGACTTCTAAAGAGTTCAAAACAGCTTGTGGGTATTCATCCCCACCATGGTTTTTCCCAGTTGGGTTTCCACGTGAAAAATATGTGTGTCATGTGTGACGTCCTTTTCATGTGATTCTTTGTTGTTTTCTGTCAAGCAGTGAATCATGTTGATCTAGCAAGTTATTATATTTTTTATGATAGATTATCTGTTTATGCATAAGGACAAAGTGGAAATGAGGGAGTAGGCTGTATGGAAAGCTAAGAAGATTCACCAGTTCATGTCTTTCACAGTTGCACTGTGTTTAACCGGTAGTAGTCTAGTTTGGACCGGTGTTAGGGATTGCTAGTAGTTTAGAGTCTGCAATCAAACCGGTTCAGGAAAAGTTTTTCTGCCTGTACTGATTCACCCCCCGCCCCCCCCCCCCCTCTCAGTACCGGTTTGGTACTCACTATTCATCACTAGGTTATCAAAAAATAATGTGTGTTTTGTGTGTCTTGTGCACTCGCACATTTGTAGGGTGGACCCAACATTATTCTTAGTATCCTCTCCCCTTGCCTTCATGGATCTTGGGTGTAAGATAAAAGCGATTAACAACACCCATTTTTTTTTTTGTAGTGAGGGGTATCTTTGATTGGGGATTTCATCACCCCACAAGGGTACTTCAAATTGGGACACGTTGAGGATATCGACTCTCTTCACACAATATCGAATGGGTTTTCCAAGCCGCTATATAAATATACCAATTAGGAAGTTGAAGTGTTGAGTGAATTCAACGTATGTGGAGGCCTCCTCTGAACCGATAGGCTTAGTTAAATTCTTAAGTGGCTTACTTCGAGAATCTATCGTTGGATTGGTGATCTCTTGGAAATTCCACTAATAACCTTGTTGTAGTAGCCCAAAATCCCACATTCATAGTGCAAGGGATGCGGATCGTACCCCAAAGTTACCTCTCATGTACCCACTTAGGATGAGACAGGAACCCCTCGTATAATAGATCCTCGAATCTTCAAGGTAAGAGAAGTTGGTATGCCTAAGAAGTGAGTGCATTGTAAGTGGGAGCTAGTGCTACCAAAATCTCTATTTGTCTGCCTATATGAGGTAATGCTTGTGCAAGAGGCCTATTGAATGGTTTCCTCTATCTAGCGTAAGTTGTGTGTTTGATGCGTGTCTTCATTTTGTGCTAAACAAGTAAAATTTTGTTTGGGATAATCTAGGCCCCCAATTACTTTCACGCTTGTCATAAAGTGTTACCTTGGCCAATGTGCTTGTCATTGTTTCATTTCTCTACCAAGAGTAGACAACATCGAAAACACTCCCAAATTTGACCAACATTTGACCAAACCCTTCAATATTCACTTTGTCACTATCATACCCTTATTTCACCACCTTCTCTCGAGTCAAAGCTCTAATAAGTTTTCATCCATCCAGACAAATCATCAGTCCCCAACTAAAACTAATATCTCTATCCAATTCTCCACCCAGGCTTGGGTAACCTCCCCATTCTTTTGCCTATCATCAATCCATTCTTCCATAATCATTTTTTTTCCATCCTCAAGGACTTAGCACATCAACTTAATCAACCTTCCAATTTAATAATCAATTAATCATCTATCAATCAATCAACCTCATCCTAATCCAAGGTCAACACTTTGCAAAAGTTTGATTTATACCTTTATCTTTAATCAATCTGCAATTGGCTCTTGTGTTTGGGAAAGAATCTCCCATAAGTACCTTTGCTTAATCATTTTGGGTTTATCAAAACCCTAATCATTTTACCCTCTTTTGCTTAGGAATGTAAGGATGTCCTAAGTAGAAGAAGGCTTGATCAATTGCATCTTAATCCACAGGTCTAAATTTTACCTAGCTTGGTTGTCACCTTGCTTTTTGGTTAACATCATCAATTCTCATCTAAGTCCTAATCTAGGGGCTAAGGTTTCATCTTAATCCAAATCAATCTTGTCCTAATCCAAGGACCAATCCAATCTAATCAAATCAAACCCAATCCAATCAAATCAAATCGAACCCAATCCGATAAAATCAAATCAAATTGAATCCAATCAATCCTCAATCAAATCCAAAGTTGCTAAGCCCTAGTCTTCATCTTCATCTAGCATCATCCCATCACTTTTCTTGACCAAGTCATATTCATCCAAGTCCAACTTGTCACCCCATTCTCAACATTTTGAGGTTACCCTTGCATGGATTACACGCGCTAACAAAATAAAAATATGGTTTCCCAAAGAGTTGAAATTCTCAATCACAATCCTTATCAAAGACCTTCTCCAACCCAAATCCAAAATCCAAACATCAGAGCTTGGTATGAAAAAATTATCATGGAAGTTCATGAATCACCTCATCAATCATCATGTTCACCCCAACCTGCTTACCAAGTTAATCCCATAACCTCCCATCCATATACCATTTCTTCATCCATTCCACCTCAACACATTTTATCCAATCCCAGTCCATCTCAAATGTCTTATCCTTCCCCTACCTTTGACAAGGGAAATCCATCTTATTCCCCATCCATGTCCTAATATTATTCTTCATCCACATACCTCTCCTATCCAATATCTATACCTCTATCTTCTCCCCCATCCATATCCCAATCCAACCTTCCATCTATTCCTAAACCTCCACATAATCCTCATCCTCCAAAATCCACATCATCCCCATCCTCCAAGTCCTTTTTTCATAATCTTATCCAAGAATACTAGCAAAGGAGAAAAAATCCCCACCTCAAAACAAAGTTGCCCAATCTTCCTAAGTCCTCCATCCACTTCCATCCTCTCCAAATCAAGACAACCCTAAAATCCTTAAGCTTCATGATACCACCATTCCCCATCTACCCAAGTTGAAGAATCCATATCTTATGACATCACACCATCCCCACAACCCCAAACATGTCAAGTGATTGTTCTAGAACATTCTATCATAGATTCCTTTCCACCTCAAGATCAAAACATCATCCATCTCATAATCCCCTTCCATCTCAAGATCCAATCATCCCCTCCACTCCATCTCATGATCCCCTTTCATCTCAAACTCCATTTACCCCTCCACTCCATCACACAATCCCCTTTTGTCTCATGATCCCATCCCCTCCACTCCATCTCAAGAAAAAATAATCCCTCTATCCAATGCTCTCCTTCCATCTCAAGACCCAATCATCCCTTCCACTCCACCACATGATCACATCCCAAGTCAAGAATAAAGTAGTCCACCATTTCCATGTCATGACCCCAGTCTATCTCAAGATCCTAATATTCCTCCTAATCCTCCACATGATCCCAATCCTACACAAGATCCCATCACCCCTATCCAAACTATCCATGAATCACATAGCTATAAACTTGGCTCTTCCACATCCATCCATTATGGTTTCCTCCAAGAGCTTACAATCCCTTCTATGTCTCATCCCCCTCAAAATGAAATCGCATCTTTTTTCCAAAATAATATCCCATTGGAAAAAGAATTTTTCAAAAAGTGAATTATCAAGGCAAAGGGTTAGGCCTCCATGAACAAGGCATATTGGAACCCCTTCAAGTCAAAGAAAATGAAAGTTCATATAGCCTTGGCTAGAAAGCTCATGCTCAAGATATTGGTATATATACCATCTATCCTAAATTCAAAATCCCTTCGTATAAGGGTAAAAGCACAAAATGTGTCACGTTTTAGGCCAACTTATCAGCATAAGTGAATTTAAGTAATTCTAACTAAAAATTCATTTTAGTCAAACATATGGTCTATATAGATTCATTATAGCTAAGTTATATATGGGCCACAACTTTTCCAATTGAAAGTGTCTACTAAATGTATATTTTATACCACTTTCGGAATAATTACCTAAAAAACAAAATCAATGTTTCAACAACTCCTACTCTTATAAAAAAAAAAATTGAAATGTAAAAATACCCTTTTATAGATGTATAAGTGAATTTTCCAAAATATATATCTTTTAATATTTTAGTTAGTTTTTTATATTTTTTATTTTATTTTTATTGAAAGTAGGTCATCAACACTAAAATATAAGGTTGATTATCTTGTCAAGGAAAAATACTAAAATTTATTTTAAAATTTTGAAAAAAATATGATGTCGTAGAGAAAAGAATCTATGTCAAGATGATATAATTCTTTTCTAATTTGGATAAATAACTAAGAAAAAAGGTGGCGGGAATTGGAAAGAGTTATATTTCAACACTCGCAACTTTTCAAATTTATTGAAAACTATATATTCATAAAAAATAGTTAAAAATATATCCATGCGCTAAAGTTTCAAGTTATCAATATACACAAAAAAATTGAAGAAGAAAAGGTAAAGTTTACTAAATAAAGTGTGGTGGCTTCTATGACTTCAATTTCAGCATTTTATCAACAACTAAATTATAAATAAAATAGACAATATAATATAAATTTTATTAGTTTTGTAACGTCCTAAAATTGTGACACTTGCAATTTCGACTGCATTTGGGTCTTCACGATGGCGACGCAACACTGAACCTGAATGGAGACCCCGAAACCTGTTTATGACACCAAAAACTGCATTTTTCAGCACCCTAGCCTGATCCTCCTTGCACCAGTGCCCTGGTCCTTGGACCTATTTTGGGCCCGGTCTCTTTTGGGCCTTGGGTCTTTAAGTTTGCAAATTGGAAAATAAGGTTGCTATGTCGGCCCAAGGTCGGAAAAATCAGTCTTTCAACCCTAATTGGCAAGTATATAAACTACATTTCCTCTCCCATTTTGGGAGGGAGGACATATGTGTACAAGACGCGGAAGCGATATTCAAACATTCAAGCATTCAAGAATTCCTTCAAGCAATTGAGCATTCTAAGTCTCCATTCAAGGCTAAGTGTTGCATTCAAGACAAGGATTCAACCATTGAAGAGGAGATCACATACCACATATAACATACAACATACAACAACATTTACACCTTCGCATGTAAGAATACAAACATTCTTACAACAAGGTATCAGTACTTTTTTACATTACAAACATTTACATTTACAGCATTCTCATTTCTTGGTTAATTCCAAAACCGGGGTTTGACCTAAGGGCAAACCCCTAATCCCTAACCCCCCAATCGTCCTCTCTTTTCTATGTGTAGGTTGCAAGTACGCGGCTGTAATTGAAGATCTGGAACCCTTGTGCAGAGACGAACAGATCCCCCTTCGTTTCGTGGATTTTTCAAAGGACCGTGTGCACGCCGGGCGCCATCGTCCCGTCAACTTTCGCTCAAATTTGCAGGACAGCATCGTCTCGACATTTTACTGCTAATTCCAGGTCCGCAGCTTCATCCTATATTCCTATCTCTGTTTATAAGTGAATCTTTCTCACTTTACATGCATTCCTAGCTCAATCCTGCTATCTACATTCTTTACAAAAGAGGGTAGCCTTGCTGTCTTAACCCTTGAAACTCATTTAGAATCCAATCTTGCATTGTGTAGGATTGGATCTTGTGGGTTTCAACCCCTCTTTTGAATGTAAAGTCTCCCCTAAGTGAAAACCGTCAACCCTAGTGACCTCCTTTCTTTCTCCTTGGAGTGGTGGGGGGAACACTTAGGGTTCGATCGTGATTTTCCACTTTACAAGTTTACATCATTTAAAAATTGAAAACATATATTTTACTTTCTATTCATTTAATTTAAAAAGTTGAATCAACATTGACCATTTCCTTTATAAAATTGTGACAACTTTGTACTTTTACCGATCATGAAACAAAATCACACCATCCCCCATCTTCAAAACCTCTTTTGGGTCCCTATGTCCTAAAGTCCACTCCTTATTCATCCATGTTCAATTTGGGTCCTTATGTTCCAACGATGAACCCTTCCATCCATCTTGGGTCCTTACATCCCTCCATCCACCACTCCATTACCTCAAATTATCCCTAAGCAAGATCCAAAAAAGCACAAATCTTTGAATTCCTTCCAACATTCTCCCTCCATCATCACATCCATAAAACCTCCAAGTCATCCATCCTCATGTACCCATACCATTGCTATTGGATGCAATTTGGATGCCAAATCTAAAATGCATAAAGCCAAAAATCCACAAAAATCCAAGGATCAACATGTCCCCTAAATAAGACATGCTCAAGAAAAGAAAATATGATCCATAATGAAGAAAAATCCAAAAGGCCACAAAGGCCCAAAAAGAAAAAATCAAAAACCATGTGGATTCCCAAACAACTCATAGAAGAAATGCACCTCAAAGTAAAATCTATATTGGCATCCAAACTTGTTAATCCAAAAGCTTCCTCCACTCATAAGTCGTCCAATCCTCCATCTTAAAAATCCATTTTGGGTCCTTATGTCCCAAAATCCACTATCTTATATCCATCATCTTCTTCATCTATTTTGGGTCCTCATGTCCCAAAATCCACATTTGACACTCCATCCAATTTAAAATCCTCTCCTCTACAACTCCACCACCCTTCAAGGTGTGTGCTAATGTTGATCTTCCCAACATCCCCATCCATTTATCCATAATTCTTTCACAACCCCATCCATTATCCAACATCCATTTTCCATAACCTCATCCCTTTAATTCGAGCTTTTGCATAAATCCTTATCCCCCTCCATCTTCCATCCATTTTGTCTCCCCATCTATTCCTACCAACGTCTATGAGCATACCTCTAGTTATCTTGGTTCAATATAGCACATATTTAAAGGATACCATCCATGGAACTAGATACTTGAGTCCTCCCTCCATCTCCATTTCATGATTCCATTATCTTCCATTATGTCATGTGTAATCCCCTCTTCCTCTTGCACTCTACACTTGGGGAAAGCTTCATCCATGTTATCCTACCATCCACATCTTCCATATCTTGTATCCACTATCCACATCCTATCCAAGCTCATCCTCCTTTCTTATCTTTGATCTTGACTATCATATCCATATCCTCCATCTCATATCCCTCATCCTATCAAAATCCATCCTCCATTCCTACCTTGATCTTGATCAAGATAGAGGCAAGATAATATTCATGCATGCTTTGGAAAATTTAAGCCTTAATTCCTCCACCATCCATATCTCTTACTCATTATCCTTCCATATCATTCATCCTTTATCCACCATCCTTCCATCCTTAATTCCACTCCCTCTAATGTGGGACATTGCCCTCCTTTGCAACATAGTTCTTGGATCCCCATTCTACCTATCTTTCATCCTTTACTCCTCCATATCCTATCACTATCCATCTACTTAATCCCTCCATCTCCTATCCAAACAATCGCTTCCTCCATCCATCCTCTTACCAAGCCTTGGTTCTCCCTTGTCATTGGTCCCTATCCATTTACCCTATATCCACAATCCAATTTCATCATATCCAATCATACTCCCCATCCCATCCAATCCTATAAAATCATTAATCCCCCTCACATCTTATCCAATATTCATTTCCAGTCCATTTATGATCCCCATCAAATTGTGCTTCTCCCATCATACTGAGCTTTATCCAATCAAACTAAGCTTTACCCATAAAATCTAAGATTTCATCCTATTCACACTGAGTTTTTCACATCTATCTAAGCTTATATTGACTTGCACTTAATCCAAACACCCATCCATAGTGTGCTAATAAAATCCAAGAGGAAATTATCTCATTTGTAGACCCCACACAACCAACTTATATGTTGCCTCCCATCAATATATCCAATCACCTTGCCCATCGGGATGCATCCTTCCCATGTCTGGCAGTTTATCCAAATCCATCACCTGCTCATCGAGATGTATCCTTCCCACGTCTGGCAGTCAATCCAAATACATGTCCTACTCTTGGAAAGAGATATCGATCAGTTAGTCATGTGCATTTTGTTTGCATGATTGAGCTTTTCACTTTGATTTTTATCGTGTGTCCAGGGCTATACCTGCTCAAGGTTGTCTTGATCATCCTATATCTCGGTATGTCTTGGTTGGTGTATAATGGGGCATAGTTTTTGTGGTATGGCATGTTTGATGGTTTCTCTTGTACGATCCTACAGTCTTGCATCTACACCATCATCAATGTTTGTGAACTTGTGTGCAATGAGATATCTATTGTCTGAGAGTCTAGTCCATGCATTGGATATTCAAAACATCCTAACTTCTATAGTTTGTGGTGTAGATAGTCCATTGAAAAATTAAAGCTAGGTTTTCTCTCCACATCTACACAACAAGAAATCTCATCAACTTACTTCATTTTGTTCATTCATCTCATTTCATCCATTTATTTTGGAGACTCCAATTCATTAATTCCCCCTTCACCATTTTTATCCTTTTTCACATTCTTTCATCCTCAATCCTCTAGTCCTCTAATCTATTTCAAGAGCACACCCATATTCTTAGGACCCACATGTCCTCTCAAGGGGGCATACCATTGCCTCCTCATCATCCTTCCTATCTCACCTATGACTGGGGAATCATGCTACTAGTCCTTATCCTTTCCATCCACTACATTTTATTCTTCTTTGATATAACATCACTTCATGGGGCTATTTCAAAGAGAGGCAAAATATAGACACCTAAAATTAATTATATTAATATTTAATTAATTTAAGCCTTTCTACACAATTAATTTAAATAATTGTGTGGGTCTTTATTCCTCTTAAAATTAATCAAATCTTATTTAATTAATTTTATCATTGCAGCCTTATAATCAAAATTGATTATTCGTCTTTTCTTCTAAAATCATTTTATTTCTTCTAAACCCTGCTTAGTTAATTAACCTCAATTAACTAAGCTAATCATGTGATTCCTACAAATCACTTTTCTTAGCCTAATTAATTCTTCCACAATCATGTTTATCATTATCCTCCAATTTTAAATTCCTCCACTCATTCTCTCTCCTCATGTCACATCCTCCTGTCTTTCCCACATAAACTATAACCACTCATTAAGCCACCTAATCAATCTCCTTAATCATTTGTGCATCCCTAATCGCCTTGATCCTTTCAAATAAATTCAAATTCTTTGAATCTCCCTATGCATCCTCTTCCTAGGGAAATTTTAATTCCTTTTCTCATTTATTCTTCCCACACAACTCTTATTTTGAAATTTTTAATTCCTCCTCTCTTCCCCCAAGGAATTTTATATTCCTTTTTCTCTTCCCAATGTCCTTGGGAACTCTTCCACATGTACCTTGAAGGGTATGGAGACAATAAATGCCTTTATGGCAAATATCTTGAATCCCACACCTTGTCCTCTGAATCCTCTCCCACTCTTTCTTTCAATCCTAGCCCTCCATTTTGAATCAATCTTGGCCCTCCATTTTGGCCTCCTCCAATATATAAATTGTAGTCTCATCTTCTCACAAATCATCCACTTTTCATCTAATCTCATGTTGTCCATTTGAGATCCAAAATCATCAATCATACCATCATAATGCCCAGATCTTGCCAAACTTAGCCAATCCATTTTATCCTACTCAATCATCCAATCCAATCCCATCTTGTTGTGTAGTGGAGAGCAATCCACATCAATCCCATCAAAGATTCAATCCAATCAAGTGGATAAAGGGTGCATTCTTCACTTCACCTAGGGCTCAATCAAAGGAGGAAGACAAGAATTTAGGTAAAATGGTTATGTTTGAATGTTTTTGAGGTTCTATATGATTTGTATTACTTAGAGAATTTTCCACTAGTGAAATGATAAACACTAGGATAGTCTATCATATGACTTAGAGTGTAAATTGTACATAGAAGCCTTGCATATATAGGCAAGGTAGGTGAGATAAAAAGATAGGAGTGAAACTATGGTCACCCCTCAAAAGGTGCAACACTTGTGAGCCCACTTGACAAGTGGGTGAAAAAATGCCAAATAAGAATGCACTTGGTATCTCACAAAGTGAGGACACGTGTCTCAATTCTAAGAGTGAGACAAAATCATGAAATCTAGCCAAAGTAAACTTAAGCTAGGTATCACTAGATCACTAACTAGAAAGGTAATTAGTTAAATAGTTAGATAGTGATTGTTAATCTTGCACAGAGGGAAAAAATTATTTTAATTCCAAGGTGAATATCTACTTGTTATCTATTGTTTCAAGATTTATTAGATTGTAGACTATCTATATGGACCATTAGTTATTCAATAATATAGAAAAGTATTATTATTTATTGTAATTTGTATTTCATAAAATAATTGTCATAGATAATCAAATATCAAACTAACTAAAAGATTAGTCTAAGTTAATTATGATTATATGCATGCATTTTATTGGATTATTCTAGATACTAAGGTTAAGAAAATATTACTTTCTTTTACGTGTTATGAGGATAATTATTTGATTTATAAAATCCATCTTTGATTTAAAGTCAACTATTTAAAAAAAATGCAATTAAAATAATGGAATAAGTTTCTAAACATACCCTCAATTGTCTCAATTGATAGTGAATTAAGTAATTTACCTACATTTAATTATAATACTAAAATTTACATATCCATATCATTTCCCATTATTTTTTTTGCTTGCATCGAGGGAATATCTTGATACATGTACCTATCAAAAAATGGCATAGTCTTTTACAAAGTTGGGCTCATTCCCTAGCCTTTATCAATCTCAATACACACATATCCCCGCATATTCAATTGCTACCTTATTATCCTTATAGGAACATACATACTCTAATACATTCAATTAAGCCTTTCATTTGTTAAACCTTTCTATGTATCTACTTCAATAGAGTTGTTATCCAACTAGATTTGATTATTTTCCTACCAAGGTTCATTTTTTCATGATGTCATAACAAAATTAATTTTTCTTTTAGAATTTAAATTCAAATACTAGCTAAATTTTGCCATTTATTTTAATACCTTCACCTAACAAAGTACAAATTTCACAAAATTTAATTCCATGTGCTATTATATAAATACATTCATTAGTATTCATTTGTCTTCTAAGAATACCCTTATGTATCTTATCTAAAACTCTCTCCTTTGACCATTTCAATGCATATCATTTATATTAATTAAAGAAGACACTTATATTGGTGCATTAAAGGAACCTATATTTGCATGATCATCTTAGGACCATATTCATGACTAAAGAGTGTCATCTTTAATTTTTTACACCTATTTCTACACAATGACCTCAAAGAACATATCCTCTCTCAACATGATGGTAATTCTTCCAAGGTATTTCTAAATACTATCAATTTCAATTTACTAGACAATGTGGAAGAAATGGAAACAAATCAAGCTAAATAAGAAAGAAAACATGTAGAAACTATCACGGGAGACATTATTATGATCAATGATTTGACCTATATCTATGCTCTTGACCCTCATCAACATAGAAAAACAATATGTATCTAAGGTGAGATATAGACTATCATCATCCATTCTTACTCCTAAGATATTAAAAATATTACAATCGTCAACAAAGACAATAATTCGTTAGTCACAAAGCTAAATACCATTATTTATTTCATTGATTTTTCATATTTAGCATTCAATATTTCAAAATACATTAGCCCTTGAAGTGTTAAAGTAGTCTCTATTAGTTTCACACTTATGTAAGCATGTTATTGAATTAGTCTAGACTATACATGAGGAAATTTTATTTTCTTCCACAAAGGTAAATTGCACATTTATCCTAATTTATTTATTTTTTAATAAATAAATCAACACTAAACAAACCAAAAGTTATAATTTTGTTTCACCAAAATTGTTCTAAATGATATATAGTAATTTTTAATTACACTTTTAGATATTTTCTAGATATCTCATTAAACTAAATGAGGATGATATAGATATGAAATCACCACATGCAAATGGGGAATGGTACTTGTATATGGTGAAAATGGATAACAATAATAACAAAATTGAAAGGCTAAATGAATTCAACCACCAAACCCTAGCCTAACAACAACAAAGATCCACCATAACATATGAAGATTACCTAAGACAATGTAAATAAAACAAAATCACAAAAATGATACCATCACATGTCCAATAGGGTTTTTGATCTCCATTCTTCCTATCTCCATTGATCCTGCTTGATATATTTGCTCTCAGATTTTGTATGCACAAGAGCTCAACAAAGAATGGAATGTGGTTGCAAGTAGGATCGTAGTGTAGCCAAGTCCTTAAGATTAGTCATTAGGGTTTGATAATGAAGAAGGCATCTCCTTAAATAGAAGACACTATATGAAATGGAGGGATAAGATTGAGAGGTGTAAAAAGGAGGTCGGCTAGGATCAGAGGGTAGGTAAAAGAAATAATAAAATAATGAAAGAGGTAGGTAGTGTAGGAATTAAGAGATGAATGACATGTGTCATGTGTAGAAAAAGCTAATGAACTAATTAAATAAATAAAGATTTATTTAATTAATAGAAGAAATGAGATAATTAAATAAATAAAATATTTATTTAATTAGGAAAAGGATAATTTAAATAAATAAATGTATTTATTTAAATGAGAAATAAGGCTAGAAGAGAATAAATGAATTAATTAAATAAATAAAGATTTATTTAATTAATAGAAGAATTAGGCTTAGATAATTAAAAAAATAAAATATTTATTTAATTAAACATGACAATTTTAGGTGTCTACATTTTGCCCCTCTTTGAGACAATGCGGCTTGTCGCGTTGTTTCAAAGAAGATAAGTTGAACTGATACAGAGTTGCCCCAAGATGGGACTTATATGCCCCCTCGAGAGATTGGATGAAAATGTCTGAAAATATTACAGACAATCTCTCGATAAGAAAGAAAGGCTAGAATAGACTAACCGAATAAAGTGACAAAGTCACGAGATGAAGAAGACTGACTCGGGAAACAATGGCAAGGGCTAGGGTAGGCTATAAGATAGACCACGGGGGAAAAACATCCTCATTGTCATCTACACCTTCACGAGATCAAAGTGCAGAGCGAGAAAAGAGCGGGAGCAGTCAGCAGCGATGGCTTTCATGCACAGATTCGATCGTGTTCGCCGATTTCAGAGGCCAACAGACACAGGAGAGCCGGTATGTACCACCAAACCTCCTTGTACTTTGACGCATTTAATTTTGTCATTAATGCATGCTAGTTAGAGCAATAAATGCACTTAGAAGTAGAGCTAAAAAATGTCAAAAATCGCTAAAACGTGTATGTGTCGGTGCCAGGCACGTCTGTGTCCACCAGGCGCATTTGTGTAGGTGCCAGGCGCGTCTACGTTTTTAACCGCGTCTGCGTCGAATGCGAGCGCGTTTACGCCATGCAGGGGCGTTTGTGTAGTATAGTCGCGTTTATGCATAATATAGGCACGTTTGTGTCATACAGGCGCATTTGTGTTGTTCAGGTGCGATTGTGCAGTCTGTAGGTGCGTTTGTGAGTTAAAAGCGCGTTTATGTCCAAAAAATGCAAGTTTTGTCTTCTAGGTCAAATCGGCAATTCTGTGATGAACATACGCTGTCGATTGGATAAGCTGCTGAGAGGATACACTCAAGTAGGTCCTCTAGGGAAGACTAGAATAGATCAAGGCACTTTATGATGAACAGTGAGTACCAGGATAGAGTAATTTGTGATGAACAAAGAGTACCCAAGTATGAGTAGCACTTTGTGATGAACAGGGAGTGCAAATGTGAGTAACACTTTGTGATGAACAGTGAGTGTCACACACATAGTACTTTGTGATGAACAGGGAGTACTACTAGGATAGATAGTCATATGCATTTAGATACAAAGTAGCATTTTGTGATGAACAGTGAATGCCACCATGACTGACATGATTGATTTGCTTGACTGCAGGAGTATTTGCCTATGTTGGAGTCACGGGAGAGATTCCCGTCGACTCAGAGGTTGCGACCTGAGTTGACAGCTAAGGAGCGAGCTGCTATCGAGGCGATGGGCTTGAGACATGTATTATATGTGCCTGAGTTTCGGGCAAACATGGGTTTGCTGACTGCGCTTGCCGAGAGATGGCATTCTGAGACATGCACTTTTCATTTGCCGATGGGTGAGATGACAGTCACCTTGGAGGATGTCTACAGGATTCTACGGATACCGATTGATGGAGATTTGATTCCATATGATCGTGATGGAGATCGGGAGGCATTGAGACGGGTGTTTCAGGATCCCGGATTAGAGATGAGGGCAGGACATGTGGCATGGGACACCATGACCACCACAGGGTTAGCATTGTTGGCTATGATCGGAGGAGCTATCAGTGGGTTCTTATGTCCAGAAAGGGCGACACGGGGATTGGTTGTGGGCTGGGGAGGAGCACTGGAGACACTGGTGACACAGCACACCAGATATGCCTGGGGACCATGTGTGCTGGCCCATTTATATTATGAGCTTCACTATTTTGTATATCACGGGTCAGTGGGATTGGGCTGCGGGGTGACACTATTGCAGGTTTGGGCCTATGAGCATCTGTCGATTACCCGACCGATACACTTCAGGGGTAGAGGTCATGGACGCAGCTTTGTTCATCTATATGACATGATCACATCGCAGCCGCGGATTGGTAGGTTGGAGTATTGGCGGCGAGTGATAGATGACATTGATGTGGTCATCTGGAGACCATATCTGGGATGCGAGGAGTGGGAGGGTGATACAGTGGAGCTGCCCTACACCTTCCGGAGTAGGTACTTGATTGGGCGGACGCCCTATATATTAGAGAGACAGCTGGTGGATAGGGTGTGCAGGCAGTATGGCAGGATCCAGAGGATGCCACAAGGCTTGGGCATGTATGCCCGCACAGTTAGGGATCAGGCATAGTTTGGGCCACTACTATCATATGATCAGGCGCTTACACAGCTGGCAGAGATGGTGCCTCTACCCTGGGATATGTGGCTGGAGATCAAGGACGTTGGGATGGATGTTGAGTATACAGCATATTGGGCAAAGCATCCATTCCCCCGATTGACAGATCCAGGAGAGCTACTGGAGGGAGATGGAGGCGGGGATGATGATGATGATGGTGGAGGTGATGGGGGCAGAGGCCGACGAAGGCGGAGGGGAGTAGTTGGGGAGAGGAGGGTTGCACCTCAGAGGGAGGGTGGATAGGAGAGACAGGCTCAAGTGGTGAGGGGTCGCGGTGGATTGCCCCTACAGGTACCAGCAGCACAAGGTCCCGGGGCATAGGCACAGAGACAGGGACAAGTACAGGGACAGGTGCCAGTACAGGCACAGGGACTGAGGCATGTATAGAGACAGGTACCCGTACAGGCAACAGTATAGGTACAGGTATAGGGGCAGGCACCCACAGAGGGAGAGCCACAGGGAGAGGCCGAAGGGGGGGATCTAGAGGAGGATGAGCTGATTGAGCTCAGGGAGATCTGCCAGGGCCAGGCAGATGAGATATAGGAGCTGGAGAGGGAGAGGGATCGACTCAGGATGAGGCTCAGGGATACTGAGCGGGAGAGAGATCAGGCGATTCAGCGCTACACAGAGGTTGAGACAGCGCTGAGGGCAGGGAGGCAGGCGGCGGAGGACACAGGGGCAGGCTATGCATATGTCCTGCGGACAGGAGAGGAGATTGCCTACTGGAGGGACCTCTACTATGGTGTCATGCCAGTAGATCAGCGGGCGAGGAGCTTCCATAGACCATCGTGGACAGCGACAGCTACGGGAGGGAGCCGGAGGAGACAGGCATCGAGTGGTGGGGTCATGGGTCCTCCACCACCACCAGATAGAGGGGACAGGAGGGATGATCCTGGGACAGGTCCTTCGGGAACTCAGATTCCGTCGAGGCCAGGCGGCTCCAAGGGAGGGAGTTCATCATAGCCATAGAGGGCTCCCTATGTATCAGTATTGTACCATTGTTGTATTGTAGACACCTGCGGGTGATTTTGTAGCCATATGTATTTTTTTGACATCATTGTATCATGATACTTATGATTATATATATGAGATGATTCATTTTTGCGGCAGCTATATGCATGTGTACCTATGTGATGAGATGTTCTTATGTGATGCTTATGATATGGATGCAAATATGTATATGATGCAATGCAATATATGTTTTTGTTCTTTTATGTTTTATATGTGATGCATGATGCAATTGTGAACGTATGTAATGCAAATGAATATAATAATGCAAATATAAATTGTGCTAACAGGTGTTGTGTGCAGGATGTGATGTAATTGTGATACCTATATGTATGTATGAAATGCTTATATGTGATAATGCAGGTGCAACTACATGAAATGCAAATATTTTTGGTGTGTCATTATACTCAGTCATGTGATAGCAGGCTACGCGGACTCAAGAAGGACGATGGAAGTCAATCAAGAAAGGGGGATGAAAGATAGAAGATATGAACGTGAAAGAGCTTCTTGTGCGTTATCATCATTGAGCTTATTATGGCAAGTAGGTTATGACAATCAAGGCATATGTTCAACCTAGAAAGTCATTGTACCTGTTTGCATGGAGATAAGACAGTCACAAACAAGGAATGCCCCAATTCATACTAGACTCACAGTGTCTTCATATCCTTGGACAAGTCATAGCATTACTAAGAGACAATCCATAGATAGCAAACAAAAATAGGTGACGATACCCCATCCTCGCCTTTCTAGTCAAAGACATCCTTGAGATAGAATCTCTAGTTAGAGACATCCCGGAAAAGCTAAAAGACATGTCACCAAAAGATAAAATCAAAAGAAAACCAAGACTCGACACCAACATCCACTGTAGTCCTCAAGTTTAGTGTCTCTTGTCACTTGTATAAGTCTTATTTGATTGTGGTCACAATGTTTACTTTCACAAAAAGGATAGATAGCACTGAACCATATGTTGTCTGAGTCTGTTGAAAGATTTGATTTGTTGAAGCCCATTGTTGCTGCTGTGTCTCATCTGAAACTGACTGAATCCATGAAGCTGATACTTTATTGCGTTGAAGATGAAACTTTATTGCGGACTAGCGATGCAGATGTTGTTTTATTGCGGATTGTGCACGGATAGACTGAAGGAAGCTGGAAGAAACTATACTCCTCGACACATGTGATGTTCTCAGTTCCACACCCATTACTAGATGTAGGATTTGCCTTAGCCAGAGATAGGAGTTGATTTATTATGGATGGAAAGGGAGGTTTATTATGAATGGCTAACCAATCTTGGGTAGATCAATAACAAGCCATGATGGGAATGGGGAGTTTATTATGGATGAATTGGTTGTGAATGTGTGCAAAGTGAAAGGATGAAAGTGGATCCTGAAAGAGGGAGGAGCAATGTCTCTACGCATGGCGCTGGTGACCCAGTTTTCACCATGGTACTTGCCTAGGGCACCACCGAAGTGGTTTTCACCGTTGGACGAAATTATTTCTCTTTACTTTTTTGATTTTTCAATGTTTTTTGTGTCACAAGGTGCCTGTTTGCCAGGTTTTCACCTAGTAACGATTTTTTTGTTTTTATGATTTTTTTTGTATTTTTGAATTTTTTTTTTTTTTTTTTTGTATTTTTGAATTTTTTTTTTTTTTTGTATTTTTGAATTAGGATACTCCGAAGAGCTATGTGTAGAAATTTTGAAGGTGCATGTTGTTGATAGGATCCTCCAAAGGTTCACCTTCTGTAGTTGAGAGCTGATATGCCCCAAATCCATATGCTGCTATAACAATGTAAGGACCAAGCCAATTTGGTTCGAACTTGCCCTTCTTCTCTCTGTCTTTCTGATTCTTGGGGTTTTCTCTGAGAACCAAGTCACCTACCTCAAATGTGCGAAGCTTGACCTTGTGATTGTAGTTGCGACTCATTCGTTGTTGCTAAGCCTTGAGATGATTAAAAGCAGTTTGTCTCCGTTCATCCAGCAGTTCTAGTTCTTGTAAGCGAGAGACCCTGTAATCTTCATCAGTGATGATGTTTTGCAAAGAGACCCGTAAAGAAGGTAACTCGACCTCAATAGGCAAGATGGCTTCAGCGCCATAAACAAGTGAATAGGGTGTAGCTCCTGTAGGTGTGCGGACACTTGTGCGGTAGGCCCAAAGTGCAGGATTGAGTTGGATATGCCAATTACGGTCAGCGTCGTCGACTGTCTTCTTGAGGATTTTAAGGATTGTTTTATTAGATGCCTCAGCTTGGCCATTACCTTGGGGGTAATATGGTGTGGAGAAACGATGGGAAATATGGAAGCGGTCACAGAGTTCACGAACATCCTAATTTTTGAAGGGACGCCCGTTATCAGTAATAATGGAAACAGGGATACCATATCGGCAAATGATATAGTTAAGGATGAAGGTAGCAATCTGTTTTCTAGTGACTTGTGTGAGAGCCACGGCTTCAATCTATTTTGTGAAATACTTTGTGGCTGTGATAATGAATTTATGACCATTAGAGGAAGAAGGGTGAATCTTGCCTATGAGATCGAGTCCCCACTGACAAAAGGGCCAAGGAGACGCAAGTGGTTGTAGTTCTTGTGCTGGCGCATGTATGAGGTCTCCATGAATTTGACATTGCTTACATTTCTTGACAAACTGATATGAGTCTTTTTCCATATTGGGCTAGTAATATCTAGTCCTAATGAGTTTCTTGGCCAAGGTAGGACCACTAGCATGTGGACCACATATCCCTTCGTGCACTTCACGTAATGCCATCTGAGCTTCGTTGCTTTCTAAACATCTAAGAAGAGTGCCATCTAGACCTCGCCAGTATAGGATATCAGTTAGAATGACATATCGAGAGGATTGGCGAATGAAAGTGCGACGTTGATTATTTGATAGATCAGGAGGTAGGGTATTGTCGCGAAGGTATGTGAAGATGGAACCATATAACTGGGATTCAAGACCAACAACGCATATCATTTCAGTAGGAGTGATCTCATATGAAGGAACCAACAGTTTGTCTACCAAGAACTCATAGCAAGTCTCATTTTGAGGTAGATCAATCAGTGAAGCAATTGTAGCCATGGCATCTGCAGCACGATTCTGCTCTCTTGGTATCTACTCAAAATCTATCTTTGTGAAATGTTATTTCAAATCATCCACCATTTGCTTGTAAGGCATTAATTTTTCATCTTTTGTTTGGTAATCATCAGTTGCTTGACGGATGACAAGCTGGGAATCCCCAAAAACACGAAGTTCCTGGATCTTCCACTGAACTGCAATTCGTAATCCAGTTGTTAATGCCTCATATTCCGCTATATTGTTAGTGCAAGGAAATGATAAGCGGTATGATTTTGGTATAGAATCGCCTTGAGAAGTTATAAAGAGAATACCAGCTCCTGCCCCATGCTGTGTGTATGAACCGTCAAAGTATAGTTGCCATGGCTTTGCATGTGGTACTGTTAAAATGGATTCATCTGGAAATTCTGAATTTAGAGGAACATCATCAATCATGGGTGCATCTGCTAATTGATCCGCGATGGCTTGTCCTTTTATTGCTTTTCTGTCCACATACTCGATGTCGAATTCACTAAGGATCATTACCCATTTGGCCAGCCGCCCAGTAAGTGTTGCTTTATTGAGAAGATATTTTAATGGATCAATCATTGCAACCAACTTAGTCTTATGAGTGAGCATATAATGTCGTAATTTCTGTGAAGCAAAGACCACAGCGAGACATGCACGCTCGATTGGTGTGTAGTTTAGCTCATATCCCACCAATGTGCGACTAATATAGTATACGGCCTTTTCCTTGCCCCCAGCAATTTGTTTTGCTAAGAGTGCCCCTAGTGCTGTTGGAGTAGCTGAGATGTATAGTAACAGAGGCTGATCTGGAACTGGTGGCATCAAAATGGGTGGATTCAAGAGATAATCTTTGAGCGTCTGGAAAGCTTGTTGACAATTATCATCCCATTTGAACTTGATATTTTTATGTAGCAGGTGTTGAAAAGGATTACACTTATCTGCAAGTTGTGCTATGAATCTTCATATAGACTGGAGTCTCCCTTGCAAGGATCGAAGTTGACTGATATTTCTGGGTGGTGGCATGTCCAAGATAGCCTTGACTTTTGCTGGATCGGCTTCGATTCCTCTTTTGGACACAATGAATCCTAGGAGCTTCCCGGAGGTTACTCCAAAGACACATTTCTTGGGGTTTAATCTTACTTTGTATTTTTCCAACCGATCAAAGACGACTGAAAGTATGTCCAAATGTGTATCTCTGTCTACTGATTTACCCAAGAGATCATCAACATAATCTTCCACAGTTATGTGCATGAGATCATGAAAGATAGTGGTCATTACTCTTTGATATGTAGCACCTGCATTTTTTAGCCCAAAGGGCATGACATTCCAACAGAAAGTTCCCCACGGACAAGTGAATGATGTTTTGTGTTGATCCTTAGGTGCAATCCTGATTTGATTATAGCCAAAAAATCCATCCATTAATGATAGCATTTCATGACCTACTGTGAGATCCATGATCAAGTCAATATTTGGTAATGGAAAGTCATCTTTTGGACAAGCTTTGTTGATGTCTCTGAAATCTGTACATATTCTGATGCTACGATCCGGTTTACTGACAGGTACTAAATTGGAGATCCATTCAGGATAATCAATTGGGCGTATGAATCCGACATCCAATAACTTCTCCAATTCTGCTTTGACTAGTAACGCCACTTGTGGATGCATTTTTCTTAATTTCTGTTTCACTGGCTTTGCCCCCGATTTGACTATCAAATGATGCAGTACCAAATCCGGATCTAGTCCAGACATATCAGCGTATGACCATGCAAAGTTGATTTGTCGTTCCTTGAAGAAACTTATGAACTGTGACCTTTCGGACTCTGTCAATGATTTAGCCAGGAATATGTTGTGTGAAACCTCTTCTGTACCAATGTTTGTTTTGATAGTCTCCTCTACCAACATGGATGACTTTTCCTCATATGATGCTGGGAGAATGTCGAGCCTTCCATCTTCGGGTGCCTCAGAGAGGTTTTCGCCCTCAGATACGTCCTTTCTTTTTACTTTTTTGGGATCAGATAGCACCACAGTGTGGTTTTCACCATAAGACCCTTGATTTATTCTTATTTTCACATTTTTGCGACTGGAAGGTCCGACACCCTCACCAAAATATGCCATGTTGTTGAGTTCTATAGTGTACCCTGCTTTATGGTCCCTAGGGGGAAAATCATCTCGTATGCCAAGATAGTCAATAATAGCTTCATCATTTTGGAATGTGTCAAACTGTGCTGGTCCTTCATAATCCCAGTCAATGAGTTGGTGGTGAACAAGGGGAAGGCCTTTAATGTTTTCGGAGTTTGCGGGGCTAAGAGTGAAGATGTGGTTATATTCGGGTATGTCGAGGTAATTGTCGAGGTCATCGATGGCACTCTCCTCATCAGTTTCGATCGTGAGAAAATCCAAATTGTCGTCACAAGTAGCACACTCTGGGATAGGTGTTCTCATCCTATGTGATTTCAACCTAGAACCGTGAGACAAAGACTGTGTGCAATCCTTATGGGTTGTTTCTTGACCAACTCTGAACTTTTTATAAAATTCCTCTTCTTCTGTGAGTTCATCTGGCTCTCTGAATGTCTCGGTGAGCTCATAGTCACTAGAGGATTTGTCTGAACCCCATTCCAATTCGTTGGAATCTGTGGAATAGCTATCCTCTTGTTGAACTTTGGCAACTTTGATTTGTGATGCCCTTTCTGTCCTTTTAGTGTGGATCTTGGAAGTCAGAAAACCAAGTCCCTTCGAGCGTTCCCTTTTTACAGTCAATTCAAGTTTTCAGGGCTCCATAACGCCTTCTTTGCGTAACCCAAGAGGGCTTTTTCCATCATACCCAAATTTTTGTAGAATCTTGAAACCTTTACCATATTTCTCACAGGGTATATTGGTCTTATCTTGTGTGTCATCTTCAATGTCTTTATAGAGCATTTTGTATAAACCTTCCTCTTCCAGTTCGCCCCATCTTTGAAAGGTAGTAGGATCCCATTTGAATACCATGATGGATATTTGCTTGTTAGGATGTGGCCTTCCATATTCTTTTGGAGAGCTCATGACTTGTCATAAATACATGGTCTGATTTAGAGTGTATTCTCCCATGCCTTTGTCCTAAAATTTGCCTTTAAGTTCACCCTCTTTTGATGTCGAAGGTTTCAATGACTCAGGGTCAATGTATGCCGAAGAAGGAACAGCTTCACGATTACTGGGAATGATGGTCTCAATATGTGATCTCAAGTTATTGCAATATATGAACAGATTAGGATCACCGTTAACCGTTACCTCGACTCTGTTGTGAGGAAACTTAATGCATTGGTGATATGTCGATGGGACTGCCCTCATTTCATGAATCCAAGGACGTCCTAGTAATATATTATAAGTGAGATCCAGATCCAGGACTTGACACACCACATCCTTTGTGATTGGCCCAATTCTTAGAGGTAAGGTGACTGTGCCCTTGGATGAGCACTCTTCATCATCATATGCCTTGATGGTGATTTGATTTTTTGAATTCACAGCTTTATCGGAATATCCCAATTGTTTAATGGTGCTCAATGTACAAATGTTTAGACCAGCTCCTCCATCTATCAGGACTCGCTTTATTCGATGTTTGTGTATGAAGGCTTCAATATGTAATGGTGCATTATGTGGCTGACTTACAGAGGCGTCATCGGCTTCTGTGAATGTAAGGGAATGTGGAATGGAAAGGTATCCCACTGTGGCTTGAAACTGGTCCACGTTCAGATCAGTAGGAACGGTAGTGTCTCTCAAGATTTTGTCAAGAATAGCTTTATGAGCGGGGGATATGCGTAAGAGCTCAAGTATGGAGATGAGCGCGGGTGTCTTCCCTAACTGTTCTACAAGGTCATACTCAGGTTTGGTTGATGAAGAAGCAGTGCTTTTAGTTGAAGCACCTGGCAAAGTGATTTTACCTCGATGAGTTGTAACATGACATTCAGAGGTAGATTCGGAAGAAGATCCAACACCTCTTAGGACAATCTTGGGTCTCTGAGGAAGATTCTCAGGGTTTTTGTTCTTGATGGTAATAGTAGAGATATGATTGTCCATCAAGATATGATTGATAGTTGAATCATAGTTGTAAGGTGCTCTAGTATAGTTGGCTTGATCATCTGTGACTTTGTCTTTTCCCTTGTCATGCTTTGGGAATGGTTCCTTAAACATCTCATGTTCTTGATTAGATGAGTGTCCCTCAATCTCAATGTCACCTCTATCAATGAGATCTTGCACAATATTCTTCAGTCGATGACAATTACTTGTTTTATGACCCTTGCTTTTATGAAATTCACAATACTCATCATCATTCCACCAATTTGGTTTGACCTTTGGTTCATATGGAGGAAAATCTGGAACTGTGATCACTTTGTTTGCCACAATCTTTTTGAAGACTGACTCAAGTGGTTCTCCCAATGGGGTGTACTTCCTTCGTGATCTAGAAGTTGTTTGAGTATTCACTTGATTGTTTGTAGAACTTGATCCCGAAAAGATGAATTTGGGTCGCACTGTATTGGCATCAACAACACCATCATTGACTGTGTTTTTGTTTTTATTCCAAAATCTTGGCTTGTCTTTTCCTTAAAAGTCATCTTTGTTTTCCTTGAATATCTTAATGACTCCTTGTTCAATTAGAACCTTTTCTATTGCTAAGCCTTTTTCAATGACATCTGTGAAGGTGGACAAACAAGCTTTCCTTAAGTCATAACCAATCTCTTTGTTAACATTTTGGGTGAACATTTCTACCATTTGTTTTTGTGGAATTTCACAAGAGCATCTGTTGGCTAGATTTCTCCATCTTTGTAAAAATGATGCAAAAGATTCTCCCTCTTTTTGCTTAGTATTGCACAAAGTAGTGACTGATATGTCTGTGTCTATATTGTAGGAGAAATGTTGAATAAATGCCTCTGCTAAGTCACCCCATGACTTAATACCAGGTGGGAGTTGGGAGAACCATTCCATAGCTTGATCGCCTAAGCTTTGTGGAAATAATCTCATCAAATATGTCTCTTCTAAAGCTACCTCAATGCAAGCTATGAAAAATTGTCTTATGTGCACCTTAGGATCCCCTTTTCCTCTATACTTGTCAAATTTAGGCGTCATAAAGTGTGTAGGAAATGGAGGCATTGGAATGCTCTTGTCAAATGGATAAGGACATATGTCTCTCATTGTGTATGTTGGCTTCGGTGTATTTATGTCTTCCATTTTCTTTTGTAAGTCCCTGATTTGTTGCTCCAAATTGCTCTTAGGTGGAGATCGACTTCTTGAAGCATACCCCATGTTTGAGGCACCTATTGGAGGAGGAGCATATTGCATATATGGGTGATATTGATCATACACATGTTCATATGGAGGAGGTCTATATTCATGCGGCATATATGGAGCACTTGGTATAGATTCATGTTGAGGAACCCCATATCTATTTTGCGCATGTATACCATATTCTACAGGCATGTCATGTTCTATTGTGTTGCCCCCAAATTTGACACGGGGTTTCCTTGTGTCCAAATTTTGAGCATGCCTTTGAATATCCAATTGTTTTGGTTGATCCATAGCTTGAGCATATCTATCTGCATAAGACTTCCATAATGGTCTTCGAAGGTAAGTATCATATGTTTGACCATGTGTATGTAGGACTTCTGGTTTTTGAAGCAAAGCTGATGGTGATTCAGGTACCATATGTGGTCCTCTATTTCCTCCACTATTAGGTCTCCTTTGATCCATGTTGGAGTGAGTTTGTTGCAAAGGTCGGTTTTCCATTATTTGAGACATGTCAAAATCATGAGGTATCTTGGCTCCACTTTGTGCCATCATGTGTAAGAAGTATTGTCTATCCCTCCTCATTATTTCCTCAACTAGTCTATTGAAATGGGGATTCATAATGGATTCTTCCACATCTGCTGAATGTATTGAAAAGTTGTCCACATTGTCATTGTGTGTAGCATTGTTGTTTATAGTGTCTGTGTTTTCCACATGTGGAATGTTTCTATAGACATCCATGTCAGGCAATGTAGTGTGCTCAGGATTGAAAAATAAATCGTTGTCATACTCATAAGAACTCATGTTTGCGGACTCTTGAGCCTCTTTAGTTTCTCTCCTAGATTTTAGAAGACGGGTTTCAACCATGAACTAGGTATTGACCAAGATGTGTAAGACTAGATGAAAAATGGAAAAAGTATGGAAGACCAAGAGTTGGATGGAGTGTAAATGAATCTGAGGTGTACTTGCAATGTCCAAAGTGTAAGACCAAGTATGTATGTCATAGAGTAGGTGTGACTTCCAAAGAGAGGATAGTTTCTCTTGATGAGGTAAGCTAACCTTTGACTCTAAGTAAGACCAAATGAGACCCAAAGGTAAGAAACCTTGATGAGGGACCACTTAGCAAAGTGTTGTTGTATGTAGTGTGTTGACAAAGTATGATGAGGACAAGCAAGTGACCTTTTGACTCAAGTTTAGACAAGTATGAAGGTAAAATGAGATGTGAAGCAATGATGGACTATGTGAGACCCAAAGACAGGTTGAATGCTAGATGAAACTTGAAGAAACAACCTAGGAGGCTCAAGTATTCCGAAACTGATTTCTTTTGTTTGCTGGACTGTGAAATTTTCTTTTCGATTCTGGACACAGATGCGCCTGTACACTTCACAGACGTTGTTCCCTGGCACAAACGTGTCTCTGTTTGACACAGATGCTTCTAGACACACAGATGCGATTATGCCCTTCACAGACGCGTTTAGATGACTCAGATGCAGTTAAAACAGACACAAACGCGTTTCTGTAAACTTTGTGCAATTTTTCCAATCTGTGAAGTCATTTTGTTGTGACCAAATCTGACTATTTGACTATTTTTCGTGACAAGAGGACACAATGTTGATGAAGACTCAATGTTTGCAAGTGTCTAGACTCAAAATGACTCCAAGAAAAGTGTGTTGTTTGATGTAAAATGTTTTGCATACACTTGAAGACACAAAAGACACAATGTTTTGTTGTTTGGTCTTGAATGTTTTGAATGTTTAAAATAAGTCAAGCACAATTCTTATGGCTGGCCAAGACAATAGTTGTTGATCCCACATAGGGTATTACCCCTGAGGCTACGCTATTCAGAGCGGATACTTAGATGCTTGACCTCACTGGCTCCACCCTCGGCACTCACTTCTCGGGTCAGCCAAGCATCAGTCCCCATGAAAACTCCCCATGGCGAACTTTGTATCTCTACTAAGAACCGTATGTGTGTGGGATGCTACCAGAGGTCCGACCTCCTGCCCCAACAACTAGAAGGATTTGGGCTTCTAAAACAAAAAGGTGCTAGTAAGGGCATCCGCTCGTGTGGCCATACATGCGGCACTTTCAGCTCTGTAAATACAGAAGGCTCCCAGCCGGTAGGGGTTACGCCCTACAAATGATCAAATAAATTTGATCAAACGGGTTTATGGGGAGACATAGTGTCGGTATGAACTAATCAGCACACGTTATTCATAGTTTTCACTATGAATAAATTTGATTATAGTGGTTCGGAAGAGGTGGGTTTTCCTCACTACCACTTGGGTCGTTCTCTTCTCACTAGTAGTCCTAATGACCACACGGGAAGACAGGCCCTCTAAAGATTAAACAAAAAGAGCCTATTGCTCAAGACACAAAAGACAATGATTCAATTTCAGTGCACCAATGGAAGTGTTTGCTAGTCTATGAAAACAAGGCACACAATAGAAATCAAAAAACTCTTGCCAAGGACCTGCAACAAAAGTTGTTAGTAGTTTGGGTTGTTTGACATAATCACCCCTTTCTGCAAACACACAAGTTAGGTAAATTTTAAAAACCCAAAAGACTTTGTGAAATAGGGGCCTTCAACAAAACGTTTTGCTTCCAAGACAAGCTACACCCATTTTGTTAGCTAGATCTGAAAGTGTTAGTGCAAAATAAACCAGATCTGAGACCCTAAGTGCAAAATCCGAAAAACTGAATCAATGAAAACTTCAAAATTTTGAGACAGGAGATACACATACGCTGTTACCCTTATCACAGACGCATCTGGATAACACAGACGCGATTCTGTGATGCACAAACACGGTTAAAAATCACAGACGCTCCTTCCAGACATAGACACGGATATAAATGACACAGACGTGTTTTTGCGACACAGACGCTCTTTTTTGAAACCTGCAAAATAAAATTTGTCGAAAACACAGACGCGATTCCAGATTCCGCAGACGCGCCAGAAAATCAAAAACGCGATCCGAAAGTGCACAGACGCGAAAAAACCTAAAATGTTGTCGAAAATGTCTGATTTGCAACTTCAAAAACGCAAAATCTGCAACAAGGAGGTTAAATGCAAAGGGACAAGAGTCCCACCGGGCGTGCCAAAATGTATATGGTGAAAATGGATAACAATAATAACAAAATTGAAAGGCTAAATGAATTCAACCACCAAATCCTAGCCTAACAACAACAAAGATCCACCATAACATATGAAGATTACCTAAGACAATGTAAATAAAACAAAATCACAAAAATGATACCATCACATGTCCAATAGGGTTTTTGATCTCCATTCTTCCTATCTCCGTTGATCCTGCTTGATATATTTGCTCTCAGATTTTGTATGCACAAGAGCTCAACAAAGAATGGAATGTGGTTGCAAGTAGGATCGTAGTGTAGCCAAGTCCTTAAGATTAGTCATTAGGGTTTGATAATGAAGAAGGCATCTCCTTAAATAGAAGACACTATATGAAATGGAGGGATAAGATTGAGAGGTGTAAAAAGGAGGTCGACTAGGATTAGAGGGTAGGTAAAAGAAATAATAAAATAATGAAAGAGGTAGGTAGTGTAGGAATTAAGAGATGAATGACATGTGTCATGTGTAGAAAAAGCGAATGAACTAATTAAATAAATAAAGATTTATTTAATTAATAGAAGAAATGAGAAAATTAAATAAATAAAATATTTATTTAATTAGGAAAAGGATAATTTAAATAAATAAATGTATTTATTTAAATGAGAAATAAGGCTAGAAGAGAATAAATGAATTAATTAAATAAATAAAGATTTATTTAATTAATAGAAGAATTGGGTTAGATAATTAAATAAATAAAATATTTATTTAATTAAACATGACAATTTTAGGTGTCTACAGTACTAATATGCCAATTTAGAGTAAATGAAGAAACATATAAGGACAAATAAATATAACGTAATGATAAAATACAATTTTATACATGAAGCATTACATTATAGATAAATATGTTAAAATAAAACCAAAATAAAATTTTCCATTATTTTTTGTCTTCATTTTAAATGAATAAAGCCATATACTTTTTTTTAAAAACTAAAAAGTACACTTTTTGATGAGACATTGACATGCAACAATGCTTAAATGTGGTATCTTGTCGAGTTTATCCATATCAATGCATTCTATATGATCAAACTCTCACAAAGCGCATACTTGAGGTTGTGTTCCCCATGTTGAATGATAAAGCTCCTAGCTTTTATGAATTTTCAAGTGAGTTATATAAATATTTTTCGAATATTATGTTTGAGGACTTGCATATTTTTTTAGGAAACCTTCCATGTTTTTGTTTAGGAAGAATAATTGGGTAAGTGTACCAAGATGGTGTGCAAAAAAGTGGACACCCTCTTAAAAAAACATCTAAAAAATACTAACGCGAATGAGTTATTTTAAAATTCAAATAACCCATTCACGTTAAGGCTCGTATAACCGAGCCTAAATACAAGCCAAAATGTGTATGGGTTTTTGAAAATACAAAAATGTATGTGTTGTGTTTAGTAAGAAAAACACGTACATGTTTTGCTTCCATAAAGTTAGATTAGTAATATGGACTTGTATGCAATTCATTTAGCATTCCCTTAGTTTTTTCAGCATGATATATGCATAAAATATAACATTTAAGTATGTTATATTTTCTCATTGTCGTCTATCTTTCTTATAAAGTATAATTTATATTTTTTCATTGTCTTTTAGCTTTCTTATACTTTATGTTATATTTTATGTATATATTGTCAAGATGTTTGAGAGTGGTTTCAGATCTCTAGGAATCATAATGCAAATACTAGATTTTAGGAGATCTTATAATTTTCCAATAATCAGTGGGCTTGTATCATCATGAACTTGATATCTCTCTATCTCGCGCTCTTTGTCTCCCATAAGCTCTAAATCTATCTATTTTCCTATCTCTCTCATCCTTCCTTCATCTCTCTTAATCTCACTCTCTCCTCTCTCCTCTCTCCCCAAGCTTTAGATCTTATAGTTTCTCAAACATAATCAAATTTCAGTAATCAATAAGCTCTCTCTCTCTCTCTCTCTCTCTCTCTCTCTCTCTCTCTCTCTCTCTCTCTCTCTCTCTCTCTCTCTCTCTCTTCCTCCATCTCCATCTCTAGACCTATCACTCCCCCTCTCCCCTTCCCTCCCCCATCTCTCTATCTCACTCTCTTCTCTCCTCCAAGATTTAAACCTATCTCTCTCACCCTTCTTTATATCTCCCTTCTATTCTCTAAATATGTGACACATATTCTCTCCTTTGTATCTTACCTCTCTAAACCCCTCCCCAAATATCTCTCTCTTCCTTTATCTTTGTCCCACCCTCGCATGATCTATCTTTACTTCTCTTTCTCCCCTCCCTCTCTCTCTCTACATACCAATTCTTCCTGAAAGGAAACTTGCAGCCAATTTTTTGACAATTTCCACTAACCCATTTTAGATCTTAATCAAATCAACACACATAATCCACATGCAAAGAATAGACAACATACCCATTAAAATGTGATACAAGATATACCCTAGGAAAACCCTTATGAGGGAAAAACCCAGCCTCCAAAACCATCATCCACCATATATTATCAACAATGCGTCTATTACAATACAACTATGGAAAGCTTCTAAAACCCAGCCATAACAACCCATCAACAAGCACTACATGTGACCAAGAATGAATCCACACATCTAATGCCATGCTTCCTTCACAAATGCTAACCTAGCTAGCTAACCATCCCAAACAACTACCCTTGTG
The DNA here is from genome assembly GCF_030272615.1 of Cryptomeria japonica. Taxonomy (NCBI): domain Eukaryota; kingdom Viridiplantae; phylum Streptophyta; class Pinopsida; order Cupressales; family Cupressaceae; genus Cryptomeria; species Cryptomeria japonica. Next base: position 658,521,155 of record NC_081407.1, on the reverse strand, counting down.
GTTGCTTTTATAAACACAAGCTCCCACAAAACTACCAAGTAGTATTACATCAAAACCATGTGCCAAAAACATATGATAATAAAATATAATATTTTTCCTACCTACCCTTGACCCAAATTTAATATTGAGTACTTCATCACAATTACATTTCCCAATATTAAATAAATACAATATAATAATACCAATGTGTCAATACAACACATCAAGTGGTTACAAGAATATTTCAAAAGAATCTCTACATGTTGCACATCCATCTAGGTGCTCCTAGGTGCAACAATAAAAAATGGTATTACAATATAACTCCATATCCACCTCACACAATAATAAAACAATAAAACATTATTATGCAAGGTGTACAACACCATTTCCCCAACACTTCCCTTCCTCCCTAGCTCTATTCATCTTCATAAATCTTTCTCTCTACTTTTGCCTTTCTTGCTCTCTCTCTCTCTCTCTCTCTCTCTCTCTCTCTCTCTCTCTCAATATCACCTCCACTTATATCTATCTATCCTCTGTATATCTTTCTCATTTTCTTTTCACCTCTCTCTATTTATCTATATAGGTATTTAGATAAATATTTTATGGGGGGAGATCAAAAAGGTAGGTAGATATAGATATGTAGAGAGAAATTAAAAGAGAGAGAGAGAGAGAGAGAGAGAGAGAGATAGGCAGGTAGGGAGAGAGATGTAAGTTGAGAAAAAGGTAATAGAGAGAGAGTGGGGAGAGAGTGAGATAGATAGAAGTGGTCAAGGAAGGTTCGAGAGATAGAAGAAAAGTTTAAAATAGAGTTATTTTAGGGAGGGAGATATATAGAGAGAAAGAGAGAGAGAGAGAGGAATATGGGAGATAGTGATAAGTTGAGAGGGGGAAGAAAAATAGAGAGAGGTGGAGAGGGAAGGAGAGAGATAGAGATAGGTGATATATACAAAAGTGGAGGGGGGACTTGGAGTGAGGGAGAGGAGAGATATTTAAAGAGAGGTCTTGGGTAGATAGAGATGAGTAGCTAGAGAGAGAGTATGGAGATGGAAGGAGAGAGAGAGAGAGAGAGGTGAGATAAATAGTAGAATGGAAGGAAGGAGGTAGATAATTAAGGGAGATAAAAACATATAGGGATGGAAAGAGAGGTAGATAGAGAGAGGGAGAGGAGAGATAAAGAGAACAAGAAGGAAGATAAATACCCATAGAGAGAGAGAAGAGATAAATACATAAAGAGAGAGTTGAGATAGAGGGTATAGATAGATGGGTACTTGATAGAAAGGTGGAGTAAAGAGTACCTCTCCTTCCCTCCCTCTCTTTGAATACCTCTCCTTCTCTCCCTCACTCCAACTCTCCCCTCCACTATTGTATATCCCACCTACCTCTATCTCCTTCCCTCTCCACCTCTCTTTATCTATTTCCCCCCTCTAAACTTATCACTATCTCTACTCTTCCTCTATCTCTATTCATACATCCCTCCCTCCTTCCCTCCACCTCTCTACTTACCCCTCAGGACACCATATGACCCCTTTTAACATCCTAGTACACAACATGACCCCTTAGGACACCATATGATCCCATAGGATAATATGATGTCCTAAAGGGTCATATGGTGTCCTAAGGGGTCATATGGTGTTCTAACACATGTGTCACACCTTAGGACCTCATATGACCCCTTAGGACACCATATGATCCTTTTTAACATCATGGTATGTATGATATGACCCCTTAGGACACCATATGACCCCTTAGGAAAATACGATGTCCTAAGGGGTCACATGGTGCCTTAAGGGGTCATATGGTGTTCTAACACATGTGTGGCCCATTAGGACCCCAAATGACCCCTCACGACACCATATGACCATTTTTAACATCTTGGTATGTACGATATGACCCCTTAGGACACCATATGAGCCCTAAGGACCCCATATGACACCCTAAGGGGTCATACGGTGTTCTAACACATGTGTGGTCCCTTAGGACCCCATTTGACTCCTTAGGAAACCATATGACCCCTTAGGACCATATGATGTCCTAATGGATCATATAGTGTCCTAAGGGGTCATATGGTGTTCTAACACATGTGTCCCCCCTTAGAACACCATATGACCCCTAACGAAACAATATGATCCCTTAGGACACCATATGACCCCTAACGACACCATATGACACCTCAGGACACCATATGACCCCCTAGGTAACTATATGACCTCTTAGGACACCATATGACCTACTTTAACATCTCAGTACATGACATGACCTCTTAAGGCACCATATGAACCCTTAAGACACCATATGACCCTTTAGGACAATATGATGTTCTAAGGCGTCATATGGTGTTATAACACATGTGTGGTCCCATAAGACCCCTAAAGACACCATATGACTCCTTAGGATACCATATGACCATTAACAATACCATATGACCCCTTAGGACACCATATGACCCCTTTTAACATCCTAGTACATGGCATGACCTCTTAGGACACCATATGGGCCCTAAGAATGGCATATGACCCCTTAGGACACCATTGGACATCCTAAGGGGACATGTGGTGTTCTAACACACGTGGGCCCCTTTAGGACCTCATATGGCCTCTAATGACACCATATGACCCCTTAGGACCCCATATGACCCCTAATGACACCATATGACCCTTTAAGACCCCATATGACCCCTAACGACACCATACAACCCCTTAGGAAACCATATGACACCTAACAACACCATATGACCCCTCAGGACACCATATGACCCCTTTTAACATCTGAGTACATGGCATGACCCCTTAGGACACCATATGAGCCCTAAGGATACCATATGATGTCTTAAGAGATCATATGGTGTCCTACGGGGTCATATGGTGTTCTAACACATGTGTGGCCCCTTAGGACCCTATTGTTGGCAATATGCTTGATATGGTTAAGTGTTGTCATTGATGTCAACACTGTATCCCGATTGGATATTATCCTAGTTAGATCTATCCCAGTTAGTCTTGGTGATCATCTTGGCTTTGGCTGCATTTTTGATCCAGTATGATCAGATCTCTGGAATCATTTTTGGATGCTTTTCTAATGGTTATTTTCTTGTATCCGGTTATTGGTTAGCTTGTTCCTTTACCAGCTTGTTCTTGGCTTTCCCGAATTTCTTTTGGATTTATCGGCTTCTGGCATTCCCAGTTAGCTTTGCTGGTATGCATTATTTGGTGACTTCATCTATGGATTTTGGGTCCGGCTAATGGAATCATTTTCTATCATGCTATTGGTGCTTCTTGATCATATCCCGAGTGTTTGATGACTTTACATTGGATGGTGTGTTGTTAAGGTGGTCCTATTTGGATCCGGTTAAACTTTCACTAAGGGTTTGTATCGACAAGTGAAGCGTATTGGATTTTGGTTTTGGTGGAATTCTCGGTGTATTTAATTATTTCGTTATTTAATTTAGGTCCATGCTATGTAATGTAAATCATAATATTGGTCTGGTGATATCGTGTGATGTAATTTTTGTAATTGTGGGTTTATGGGTTTAGGGGTTTAGTCAACCTTGTCAATAAGGTTGATGATCTATATTTATAGATGACTTATTCATGTAATTAGATATGCGATCGTCATGGTTGGTTAAGTCTACATTATCAAAGGTTGATTGATGAGTGAATAAAGTTATATCATTCAGAAGAACGTTGGAAAGGTTTTGTATTGCAGGGAAGACATCAGTGCTTAACGAGAACTGTATCAGTCATCTGTAGATGCTACTTTCATAGTTCATTGTATTCTGGATTGTAGTCCGATGATTTTGTAAGTCGGTGAGACTTCCCTTTGTGATGAGGAGTGCGCTCTAGGCTATTGGCCTTTCTGCATGTGCAGACCCCATTGTAATCATTCACAATACTACTGCAGAGTATTCATTTGATTGTGGGTAGGGTTTCCCACCATGGTTTTTCCCTTTCTGGGTTTTCCACGTCAAAATATTGGTGTTATGTGTGTTGTGCTTTCATGCTATATTCTTCATTGTGTTGTGCTCTGGTTTAAGGTTTATAATTGAATTGATTGCTATAATTATTAGTAAACTGATTCACCCCCCCTCTCAATTTACTCCCAATATCAGCCCATTCTAACAATTGGTATCGGAGTAAGGTCCTCTCTGCATAAGCTTAACCGCTCGAGGACATCCGATAGCATTGGCATCTAGTTCTACATTCAATCCTTACCGAAAGGAGAGTCCCAGATTTGATGGTACAAATTATAAGATATGGAAGGAGCAGATGAAGATTCATCTCAAATGTCTTGGAACAAAAGTTTGAGAGATAGTAGAGAAAGGAAATATACCTCATGATCCTAATTCTCGTACACCAGCACCTATTGATGAACAGAAAAGAGATGAAAATGATGTAAGAGCAAAAGAAGCTTTGTTCAGCACCCTATTTGATGAGAAGCTACTAAATGTCATAGAATTGGAGAATGCTAAGAAAATTTGGTTGAAGCTTGAAACTCTTTATGAAGGTGATCACGTAGTGAAGATTGCTAAAATTGAAGGTTTTTGGGTAAGGTATGAAACTTTGAAGATGGAAGAGGATGAGAAGATAAGTTGTTTCATGGATGGAGTCAATGATATTTTCATGGGTATCAATTGTTTTGGTGGATCAGTTAGTGAAGATGAAATAGTGTCAAAAGTTCTAAGAGTTCTTTCTCTGGCTTGCAAGATGAAGGTTGCTGCTATCAATGAACTCCGGACAATGTCAAGTACCTCTGTGACTAGAGATACATTACTTCAAAAATTCACTGCTTTTGAACTTGAAGAACTTGGAGATTAGAATGCTGCTAAAAATGAGACTACATTTAAAGCATCTGCCTTTGGTAAATAGAAGATAGATTGGAAAGAAATGTATGATAAGGATATGGATGAAATTGAGAGAGAAGAAAGGGAGCTTGAAGAGTTGGAAGCCTTGATTGCTAGAAGAATCCCTAAAGGACCAGCTAGAAATAAGTATGAAAGAAAAGTTCCTTTTAAATGTTTTTCATGCAATAAGATTGGCCATTTTTCTTCTATATGTCTTGAAAGAGCTGCTAGGAATCATGAAAGATTTGTGAGGAATTATAAGCCTAATCCTCAATATGAGAGCAGACCTAGATTCAGAACGAATAAGGATAAATCATGTTTTTATACTGGTGATGATGATTTTGATATTTCTAATGATGATGATGATGAACATGTGAGTGGATCCGGTAATGGAGCTTCCTCAGGCAAAGATTGGGTCTTTATTGTTATCAAGGATGTTCTCTGGAATCTGTCATTGAAGAAACACATACTAAGGAAAAGGCTTTGGTTGCTAAAATTGAAGAAAATGATGAATGAGTTATAGACAGTGGATACTCACATCACATGACTGGTGACAAGAGAAGGTTTCTATCACTACAATAATTTGATGGTGGATGTCAGATTTGGAGATAACAAGGTACGTAGGATCAAAGGCAAAGGAACAATATCATTGGATAGTAAGACAAATATTGATAATGTTTTCTATGTTGAAGGCTTAAAGCATAATCTTTTGAGTGTAGGTCACATAGTGGATAAATAATTTCATTTGTAATTCAAAGATGGAAAATGCAAGATCATTAATAAATGTGGATTGGAGATTGCTTCCGAAACTCAGACTAAAGGTAATATCTTTCATTTGAACTCTAGTAAGAAGGCTTGCTTGATTGGTCAAATTGATGAAAATTGGTTATGGCATAAAAGGATGTGTCATGCAAATTTTTAGTGTATAGTAGAGATCGGTTCAATACAGGTTGTCAAAGATTTGCCTAAAATTGTTAAACCTCATAATCTAGTATGTAGAGAATGTCAAATGGGTAAGCAAGTTAGAACTTCTTTCAGAATTATACATGGTAAATCTAATAAAATTCTTGATCTTATTCATACTGATTTGTATGGACCGGCAAGGACTAAAAGCTTTCAAGGAGATAGATATTTTATGTTACTTATTGATGACTATTCTCGAATGATGTGGGTAGCATTTTTGAAATAAAAATACAAAGATTTTGAGAAATTCAAAATCTGTAAGGCTATTGTTGAGACTAAAACAGGACTGACGATAAAATGCTTGAGATCAAATCATGGCGGTGAGTTTACATCCAGTGAGTTCAATAACGTTTGTGAAAGGAATGGTATTAGGAGACAATTTTCTACACCTAGAACCCCACAATAGAACGGATTGGTGGAAAGGAAGAACATAACAATCTTGGATGTTGCAAGGACTATGATGACTGAAGCTAAATTACCTGATATCTATTGGAGAGAAGTTGTCAATACCGTTGTATACATTTTCAACATAGTACACATTAAAGGTGATACCGGTTATACTCCTTATGAATTATGGTTTGGTCATACTCCTACTGTCAGATACTTCAAAAAATTTGGAAGTAAATGTTATATTAGAAGAGATGATGCATTAGGTAAGTTTGATCCTTGAAGTGATGAAGGAATATTTTTGGGTTATTCTACTAAGAGAAAAGCATATAGATGTTTTAACAAAAGATTGAGTAGGATATTGGAAAGCATAAATGTCAAGGTGGATGGGCATGGCAGTAATCATATCAGAGCTTATGATTATGGACCACAAGATGAATTTATCAGACTTGAACCGATAATGCAAAAATCGGTTCAGAATAGTGAACCTATGACTCCAGTAACATCAAAAAATTCAACAATGATAGAGGAATGGCACAATGACTCGGCAAATCAAGAAAATTCAAAGACTCCCTGGTATGCAAAGTTGAATCATTCTCAAGATCAGATCATAGGAGATAAAAGGAAAGGTGTGATGATTAGGAGAAGAGGTTAGTTTAAATTTTCAAATTGAACATGAATCTTTTATTGAGGAAAGTAAGGATGAAAATTGGATAAAAGCAATGGAAGAAGAATTAGATCAGATTGAAAAAAATAAGACATGGGAACTTGTACCTAGACCTAAAGATGAGAACATTATTGGAACTAAATGGGTTTTCAAGAATAAATTGAATGAGGAAGGTAAAGTGGTAAGGAACAAGGCTAGATTGGTTTGCAAATGCTATTCTCAAGAAGGAGGTGTTGATTATGGAGAGACATATGCTCTGGTTACTAGAATTGAAGCAGTAAGATTTTTTCTTGCTTATGTTGCACACAAGAACTACAAAGTATATCAGATGGATGTTAAATGTGCATTTCTAAATGGAGATCTTGAAGAAGAAGTTTACATTGAGCAACCCGATGGATTTTCTTTATCAGAAGACAAGGACATGGTTTGCAGGCTAAAGACAACTTTATATGGACTGAAACAGGCCCCTAGAGCATGGTATGCTAGATTGGATAAGTATCTTTCAAAACGTGGTTTTAGTAAAGGTAATGTTGAGAGTAACTTATATTATAAAATTGATCATGATGACATGTTGATTATTGAAGTCTTTGTGGATGATCTGTTGGTGTAAATAATTATTCATCTTGGATATTATTACACTACTTAAGTTTACTTAGGAAATGCATTTCATAGTAGTTTGGGTATGAGACACTTGGGTGTTTGTGCCACATTGGGATAGTGTGTGTAGGATAATTTCCACCTTTTGTGGTCTTATCTTGTTGTTACATTCCACCTTTGGTAGGCGATCCACCTCATGTGGAATATTATATTATTTCTCCTACCTACCCACACCTATTTCCTAACTACCCTTGTTTCTTATTGAGTCACATGTCATGTTTGTGTGCTCACGTATCCATATAGCCTTGCCTATATAAGGAGGCTCATATTTATTGTATGTAGCGCTTGATGATCCAGTTGATTAGTATTTTCATCTTGATAGAATACAGTTTATTCCTGTCATATATTTTGTCTCTCTTATTTGTGCTTTCCATTTCCTCTAGATCTTGGCAAAATATCACATGGTATCAGAGCCATTAGAGTGCCATTGGTTTGTCAATTGAGAGAAATTTGGGGTTTGCATTTTGGAGCTTTCTATTGCAAATTTTTATTGGAGCTTGTTAGGTCAAATCCGAGGTCATCATTGGATTGAGGAGGTCTAAGAAAGTCATTTTTGCATTTTGTTTCATCCAAATTGGACTTCAGAGGCTAAATCTGGAGGCATTTGAAGTTTGAAGCTGCGACGGAAATTTTCCATAAATTATAATTTTGCAAGCAATTTTCAAATAGTGATATCTCACTCATCCGGACTCCTTTTTTCGAGCAATTTTTTTTGTTTTGGGGTATAATTTCGTGATCTATACAATGGTGTAGAATTTTTATATTTTTTGGATATAGGGTTTTCAAAAATCATGAAATCTCAATTTTTACAACTTTGGAGGCTTCATTTGGGCTCATATGGACTCCTCTTCAAGTGCCGTTTTTTTTTAAAGTGCATAATTTTTTATCTACTTTCATAATCTTCCATTTGTTTGCAGTGATTTTGATTAGAAATTATACTTTCAGTATTTGGTCATTTTTGGCCTATTTGGTACTTGCATTTTGCTTGGATCTTAGTTTAGATCACTAGCAGTATTTGTTGAAGTCTCTATATCTCATTTTGAGAAGTTGTAAATTGAAATCAAAAGTCCACTTTTCCATGTTTTACAAGTGGCCCATTGTATACACACTAAGTATAAAGTGCCAAATCACTATTTTGGGGGGGTGTCTTGTGTGAGTGTGCCTCTCTCTATCTTGTATTTTTTCATTTTGGTACTATGGGTTCTCCTAAATTTCCACTTTTATCTCCTCATAATTATGCATCATGGAAGATTAAGGCATGGAGTAAACTAATGGAAAAAAGACTCATTCATTATGTAACTAGAACTATTACAGCACCACCTGATCCTAAGGTTGATCCTAATGCTCAAATTGAATGGCACACTAAAAATGCTATGGCAATTGGAACTCTTAGAAAGCATGTATTAGATGACCTCATTTTTCACATTGATAAGTGTACTACAATTAAAGAGGCTCTGGATATTTTTCAGAAATTGTATGGTCAAGTTGATGAGATTAAGAGCTACAAGCTTGACAGTGAACTCACAACTTTGGATCCCAAGGATTGTGGAATTGACAAAAGGGATTCTCAATTGGTTTATAACTTGTTGGACAAGCTTCCATCAGAGTATTCATCCTTTGTATCTAGCTTTCACACCGATAGGTTAGCTCAAGGTTCCTCATACACTTCTCCCTCATTTGATTCATTCACGAAGATGTTGATACTTAAGCAATCTAAGTTGACCATGATGGGGGTTCTCAAATCTACAAAGTCACAAGCTTTGGTGGCTAACAAAGGGAATCAAAGTAATCAAGGAAAATGCAAGAATCAAAAGCAACCTAAGTTAAAACCACATCAAGATGGAGCACAATCTTCCTCTCCACAACAAGGTGAATCACCATTCTCACCTAAGAGGAAATCATATAAGGAAAATCTTTTTTGTGGATATTGCAAGAAGTCAGGACATGATGAACATCATTGTTACAAGAAGGATATTGATGAGTTGAAGAATCTTCTTGAGAAGAAAAAAATCAACCTACCTTCTAGAATGTCTACATCAGCTTCTTCCAAGGATAAGGATAAAGGAAAGGAACACTCTTTTGGGATAGATAAAGGAAAGGGACAAGCTCTTTGTGCTACTACAAGTCATGATTCAGGGAGATGGCTTCTAGATTCGAGGGCTTCTCATCATATGGCATCTTTGCAGTCTATGTTTTCTACATTTGACCCTTGCCACATGCCACAAATTTTGATGGGCAATCATACATACATGGATGTGATTGGGAAAGGATCTATTGCCATTTGGGATAACTCCTTCAATGATGTGTTGTGTGTACCCCACCTGATAAATAATCTTCTTTCCATCTATCAAATCACACATGGGGCAACTAGGAAAACTATGGAGTTCACACCTGATTCAGTTATCATTAGAGACTTGGAGAGTTGATCCATCATTGAGAATGGGATGGTTGATCATGCATCTTGGTTGTACTCTTTTTCACATTTTGGTCCTATTGATGAGGTTGATTCTTCCTATGTTGATGATTCAGAGCTTGAGGAGAACATCGGGCATTTGAACTTGGGGATTCTCACATGTGACCCCATTCTTGAGCCTTGCATTTCATCTCCTTCTCTTTATATCACACCACCTATTGCACCTGATGATGCAGCTAGTGCGGCAATTTTGCCTTCTTGTGATTCAGTGCAGTGGGATATTTCATGTCTTCCTGCTTCAGTTGATTGGGATGGCTACTAGACAGACATTGCAGGTTTGTTTGTGGAGTCCTACATTGCAGATTTGGGAGACACCATTGATGATATTCATCTTCTCTTTGATGAAGATTATCCTTCTTTGATTGTTGCGAGGGATCACTCTGACCCTCTTATGCATTCTCTACATGATCAATCTTTAGAGGTTGACATGATTGTGGATACTTTTGTCTAGCAGTTGGAGGTCTCTTTATCTTTTGAGGAGACATATGAGTCTTTGGATATTGTTCTATATTCTTCTCCACTAGATCTTGGAGTTCCTTTTTCAGCAGTGTGGAGCAGTTTACCACCTCTGGAGGGGGTAACTTTCAGCATCGACATGGGGACACTTGAGCAGTTTTCAGAGATTCCTTTCATCATGAGTATGTTTGCTTCATCTTCCCTTCATGATTGGGGATACTTCATGGATACACCTTTGGTTTTGTTTCTTCCTAAGGGGAGGAACGTGGTTCGACATTCATGGAGCAGTTTCTTCATTCATCATCAAGCTTCTATCATTGGTGTAGATTCCACATTAAGGGGGGCTACCTAGCTTCTCTTGTATCTAGTTTTCATCTCTCTTTTGGGGGAGGTTTTTTTCCCATTGAGTTTTTCTCTCTTTCCCTGCTTTGTGAGAGATTTCATTGCATTGGTTTGCATGCATTTGCATTTGTACATGGGTACCTAACATGGCCTAGTAGTCGAGACCCATCTTGCATTTCTTAGCTGCATTGTAGACTTAATTGCATTTCCCTAATTTGCACTTAAAGGGGGGTGTTGGTGTAAATAATTATTCATCTTGGATATTATTATACTTTACTTAAGTTTACTTAGGAAATGCATTTCATAGTAGTTTGGGTATGAGACACTTGAGTGTTTGTGCCACATTGGGATAGTGTGTGTAGGAGAATTTCCACCTTTTGTGGTCTTATCTTGTTGTTACATTCGACCTTCGGTGGGTGATCCACCTCATGTGGAAAATTATATTATTTCTCCTACCTACCCACACCTATTTCCTACCTACCCTTGTTTCTTATTGAGCCACATGTCATGTTTGTGTGCTCACGTATCCATATAGCCTTTCCTATATAAGGAGGCTCATATTCATTGTATGTAACACTTGATGATCCAGTTGATCAGTATTTTCATCTTGATAGAATACAGTTTATTCCTATCATATATTTTGTCTCTCTTATTTGTACTTTCCATTACCTCTAGATCTTGGCAAAATCTCACAATATCATTTTTGGAGGAGAAGAATGTTTATGCATGAAATTTGCTGATGATATGAAGAATGAATTTGAAATGTCTATGATTGGTGAGATGAAATTTTTCTTAGGCTTGCAGATTACTCAGACTGACAAAGGTATTTTCATTTTTCAAACTAAGTATGTGAAGGAGTTACTTAATAAATTTGGACTTGAGAATTCTAAACCTGTCAGTACTCCTATGATAACTAATTGCAAATTGTCAATGGATAGTGAATCTGAGCAGATACAAATCAATGATTGGAGGTTTGTTGTACCTAACTCAGACTAGACATGATATAATGAATGTTGTTTGAATTGCTTCTAGATTTCAATCAAATCGTAGAGAATCTCATGATATTGTTGTCAAGAGAATATTCAGATATTTGGCAGGTACAACAAACTTTGGGCTATGGTATCCTAAGGATGATGGCTTCACATTATGTGCATATACAAATTCTGATTGGGCAAGAGATATGGATGACCAGAAAAGAACTACTGGCGGTGCATTCTTTCTTGGGAAGAAGTTGGTTTCATGGCTTAGTAAGAAATAATCATACACTTCATTGTCTATTGCTGAAGAGGAATATGTTGCAGCTACTACCAACTATACTCGGATTTTATGCATGAAACAAATGTTAAAGGATATAAGGGTGAGTTATGATAAGCCTATTATTATTCAGTGTGATAATATTGTTGCTATTGAAATGTCAGATTGGCTTATGTGTCTACTAAGGAGCAAATTGCAAATATTTTAACTAAACCATTACCTAAAGACATTTTTTAATATCTTAGAGATCAGTTGGGGGTTACCAATCCTTTGGAAGAGACTTACAGATGTAGGGATTCATCAATCTGATGAGCTTATCAGACACACTTTTCTGATCTGGGTTGATGAATATGGTGCTACTACTCAAGGGGAGTAGTCAGTTATTTTGTTCAGTATTCTTGGCTTGGTATCCATCATTTGTCATTAATGTCAAAGGGGGAGAGAGGTATCCATGTGAAAAACTATCAGATCTTTTGGGGAAAGGTATTCATGTTCAGCTTTTGGGAGATTGTTGGCATTCCTTGGCACTTGGATATTTTTCACATTCAGTGTTTCCATCAATGCCAAAGGGGGAGATTGTTGGAAATATGCTTGGTGTGTTTAAGTGTTGTCATTGATGTCAACACTGTATCATGGTTGGAGACTATCTCGGTTAGATCTATCCCAGTTAGTCTTGGTGATCATCTTGGCTTTGTTTGTGCTTCTGATCTGGTATCATTAGATCTTTGGAATCGATTTTGGATGTTTTTCTGATGGTTATTTTCTTGTTATCTGGTTATCGGTTAGCTTGTGCCTTTACCAGCTTGTTCTTGGCTTTCCCAACTTGCTTTTGGCTTTACCAACTTCTGGCACTCCCGGTTAGCTTTACCGGTATGCATTATTTGGTGACTTCATCGGTGGATTTTGGGTCTGGCTCATGGAATTGGTTTTTATCATGCTATTGGTTCTTCTTGATCATATCTCAATTTTTTGATGACTTTGCATTAGATGTCGTGCTATTAAGGTGGTCCTATTTAGATTCGGTTAAAATTTCACTGAGGGTTTCTACCGGCAAGTGAAGTGTGTTGGATTTTGGTCTTGGCAGAATTCCTGGTGGATTTAATTATTTGGTTATTTGATTTAGGTCCATGCTATCTAATGTAAATCATAATATCAGTTTGGTGATATCGTGTGATGTTATTTTTGTAATTATGGGTTTATGGGTTTAGGGTTTAGCTGACCTTGTCAATAAGGTTGATGATCTATATTTATAGGTGACTTATTCATGTAATTGGATATGTGATGGTCATGATTGGTTAAGTTTGTATTATCAGAGGTTGATTGATGAGCGAATAAAGTCATATCATTCAGAAGAAGGTTGGTTGGAAAGGTTTTGTATTGTAGGACAGACACCAGTGCTTAACCGGAACTGTATCAAGCATTTGTAGATGCTACTTTCACAGTTTTTTTTATTCTAGATTGTAGTCCAATGATTTTGTAAGTCTATGAGACTTCCCTTTGTGATGAGCAATTTGGTCTAGGCTGTTGGCTTTTCTGCATGTCCAAAACCCATTGTAATTGTATGTGGGAAAAGTGGGTCGATAGAACTTGAAATGTGAAAAATGAAGCCTAAGGAGCCTTGCTCACACACCCAAAGGACTTCTTAGTGCAAGCTATGGAGTCATGAAGTATGGCTCAACTTCCCAAGGTTGGTTACGTGGTTCTCTATCTCACAAGGTCCCTCAAACCAATTTCTTTGCTCTCAGATCACTGAGCAAAGTGGTTTAGGGATGACAAATGCAAGAACGAGGGATGCTTTGGTTGATTTTAAGATGAAATGTATCCTAAGCTATGCATGATCCTATAAGTACAATAAACTAGATTATAAGATGACAAGATTAGTAGCAAGACTATCCTAGCATGATATACTAGTCTATGATCACCCTAAATGATAAGGAAAATACTCTAAACATGGATATTTAGATTAATTCCTATTGAAAAGAGAGGCTAAATGATGAGCACAAATGATATATTAAAGCTTGGATGGATTTTAGTATAAGTATGATGCTAAAAACCTGGATCCTTAAAATGGAGGATGGAGAGCTCTATTTATAGCAAAAATAGGGCAATGAATGGCCAGGATTGAAAGAGGTAATCAAGGGTTGAGTTTGAAAGTTGGGAATCCATTATTGCAATTGGCACCAATTAAATGGTGACAAATGTCAACATAAGACTAGTTGAGAGAAGATGTAAGAAGCATTAAATGCTTGAGAAGACCTCATGGTTATCTTAGGGGGTAAGGGTTATGGTTAAGTTAGGATTACCCATTGGATAAAGGTTTTATCCAAAGGATAAACTCTTGTGCAAAGGATTAAGGATAACCATGGTCAAAGCAATAAATGCTTGATGAGACCCTTGGGTTACATGGAGGTTGAGTTTAGGGAAATTATTTAATCGTGCTAGAGGTTTGAGTTAACCATTAATGGTTTGGGAGACTTTCAAAGTTAAGTGGTTGAAGCCTTTAAGGGTTTTCAAAGACTTTAAGGGTTTGAGAAGTGACTTCCCCTTGCTTAGGGATGTGACAAAGTTTAGGAGATGGGTTAGGCTAATTGGAAGTGATTATAAGAGTCTAGAAGGGGGGTTAGGAATAGGGTTTAGGAAGCAAGTGGGAGATGTAGGATTTTGCAAGTGGATGGAGAGATAATAGGATTTAATTGAATAAAATGAATTTAATTCAATTTGGTTGCAATTGGGGAAATTAAATAAATTAGATTTATTCAATTTAGGATAAACTATTTAATTAAATTTGAATTTAATTAAAAAGTGGATATGGGATTTAATTGAATAAAATGATTTATCCTATTAAATGGTAAAAGAGGTCTAGTGAATTTAATTTAAATAAATGGAGTAATTTACTTAATTAAATAGAGGAATGTGAGTAATTCAATTAAATTGGATTTAATTAAGTAGAAAAATGAACATAAGATATTCATTTAGGAATATGGTCATTTTTATACGTCTACATTTTGCCCCTCTTTGAAGTGATGTGTGTGCACATGTTAATTCAAAGAAAATGATGTGTCATCATGATTTATGATCAAATAAAAATTTTATGTCATTTTGAGAAATGTCATGCCCCAGTTTTGATAATTGATGTTGATAATGCCCCCTCGGGAGATGAATCAAAAATTTGAAAATTTTGATTTGATTTGATAATTGTGTTTGCATTATAAAATGTTGGCTATGTGGAATGCTAATAAATGATTCATCTCCCGATATGGATGTGTGCGAGGGTATGAGGAAGACCACGAGTGAATTACATGCTCAATCCCCTAACCCAAATTTTATTTCACCCTATAAAAGGGGAAAAGTGCATTGTTTTGTCTCATTTGTGCTTGTTGACTTTGGAGAGAAAGACTTTTGGAGAGAAGACAAAATTCCTATCCTGTATTCTACACATCGATTTGAGCGCGTTCGGAGGTATCGGAGGCCTGTCGCGTATGGACCACCGGTAAGTCAACCTTTTTGACCCTTTTTTTATTTTTTATTTTGTCATTTTTGGTCATGTTTTGAATTTTGGCACGCGGTTTTCTCGGTTTAGCACATAGGGGTCGTTGGTTAGCACATACGAAAAAATTTCGTAGCACATAAGGGTTTCAATTTTGGGTAGCGTCCAAAAACTTAGGGTAGCGCATAAATTTGCTAGGTTAGCACACAGATTTGCTAGGTTAACGCATAAATGTAACTTAGCGCATTAGGGACACAGTGCAGCGCAGAAGGTGAAATATGTAGCGCATCAGGTAAACCTAGCGCATTGGGTACACAGGGAGTCGCATGGGTAGGGATAAGTAGCGCGTAGGTTAGACCTAGCACATAGGGTTGGATAGGTGGCACAGATGTGGGATAGGTTAGCGCATGGGATAGGATTAGCGCTTAGGGTAGATTAGATGGCGCATTGGAAGAAATAGGCAGCGCATAGAGTTAATCTAGCGCGTGGGGTAGATAGAATAGCGTGTGGAGAAAACAGGTTAGTGTATAGAGTCAATCTAGCGCGTAGCCAAATTTAGTTAGCCCATGCGGTCATTTTAGCGAGAAAGGATGATTTGCAAGTAAGGAAAATTGATAGGATAAGGTCAGTTTTGTTGGGATAGGTGTAAATGTTTCATTTCTATGTTCGTTGTCATGGTTTTGATAGTTTGTTCAATATAAGTGCCGATATAACTTGGTTTGATTTGCGATTTTTCAAGTTATTCATAGATATTGATGTGGAATTGATATAAACTTGATTTGATTTGCTTTGTTTCAAATTAATATATGTGGAGCTTGATTTGTGTTACAAGCTGATATGATTGTGGAACTTGAGTTGTTTTACAAGTTGATATGGGTTGGAAACTTGAGTTGTGTTACAAGTTGATGTGATGTGGGGACTTGAGTTGTGTTACATGTTTGATATGGTTTTTGAAAACTTGAGTTATGTTACAAGTTGATATGGTTTTTGATGTGATTTTGATTTTGATATCTATGTTTTGATGAGGAAACTGATATTGGACTTGTTTTGTTGTTTGACAGGAGCGATTGGGAGTGGTTCAGTCACACGAGCGGTTCCTGAGACCATGGGCATTGATACCACGGTTGGCACAGGCTAATCTAGACATTATTGATAGATGTGGCATGTCTTCCCTATTAGTATGCCTTGATTTACTATGAACTAGGGTCTACTTACAGCATTGGCAGAGAGATGGCACAGTGACACGAATACCTTCCACTTTGCTACAGGGGAGATGACAGTGACCCCAGAGGATTGTTACCGGATCTTGTGTATACCTGTAGTAGGTGCACTACTACCTTATGAGCAGTCAGAGGAGGGTGGGACAAAGGCAATTCATCAGATATTTCACAATGATACAGTGTGCGGATACAAGATTTTGTGGCAGGATTTTTTGGATTTGGACTATGCATCTCTGCCATTGGTACTGGCAGGGTTTGTAGGTGGTTTTGTATGTCCCGATCGTAGGTCGAAGGGACTATCTATGGGATGGGGACTAATGTTGGAGGAGATGGTTACACAGGATCGCAGGTTCGCATGGGGATTGACTATGCTAGCCCATTTGTATAGGGACTTGCATGAGGTAGTATACCTGGGTTACGACAGTTTGTCAGCTAGCGTGACACTTCTACAGGTATGGTTTTGGGAGCACATTCCCACAACTAGGCCATTGGTGGACAGAGATAGGCCTATTGGGCATGCATACGCATATGGATACAGGGGGTTAGTTGTCCAGTGGAAGCAGGGCAAACTTGAGCATTGGAGGAGGGTATTGGATGACATTGATACGGTCGTCTGGTGACTGTATACAGGTTGTGAGGTATGGTTGGAGGATGGGTTGGAGATGCCATATGTTTTCATGACTCGATTTTTGATAGATCGTACCCTATTTATAATTGAGGGATTTCTGGTTACGAGAGTTTTGCGGCAGTTTGGTCGATAGCAGGGGATACCACAGGGGACCTGATTGGGGCCTGACTATTGACAGTGTGGTGGTCGTAGAGGAGTTTGTGTAGTTAGCAGACCAGATATGGGACTATGCCCTTGAGATTTTGGATGTTGGGATGATAGATGAGTTTGCCAGATTGTTCGCAGCTCGTACCGTGGTGAGGATATCAGATCCAGAGGAGATGTTGCCCGCTTTTGATGATGATGAGGATGATGATGGAGGTGGTGGAGGAGGACAACGAGGGAGAGGAGATTGAGGGAGGAGAGGAGACAGAGGTAGAGATGGGGGTGATAGAGGGGTGTGGGTGGAGAGAGCAGTTCGACGAGCTGTGATGGATAGAGGTAGAGGAGGTTTGGCGATTGGAGCAGGGGGTGAGGGGAGAGTGGCAGAGGTGATAGCAGTGGTGGGAGGGACTAATGAGGTGAGACAACCAGCCCAGAGGAGAAGGACTGATGTGCTACCTCCACCAGCACCGAGGATAGGTAGAGGGACAGGGGGTACCCCTTCACAAGTACCCCTACGGGTCCAGATTCTGACTCATGTGGAGGACGCCCAGATTAGGACCCTATAGGTGACAGTGCAGCAGTTGCAGGCATAGTTATTAGCGTAGGAGCATCAAATTACACAGCTGACCACCGAGTGCGACACTAAGATAGAGCGGCGGGGTCAAGCAGAGGAGCTCGCAGTGAGCATAAAGAGAGCAGCAGCAGGTGGTCTGATGAGAGACACCTTGAGAGAGTTGTCTTGGAGAGCCCAGGAGGTGGAGTACTACCATAAACATTATGAGGCTGTGGTGCCTAGGGAGCGCTGAGTGCAGAGTTTTACGCAGTTGAGATCAAGTCGATCTCAAGAGATTGGATCACGGTCAGAGAGCAAAGGCATGACAGGGCCATCAAGACATGATCAACCTAGAGATCCAGTGGTTGGGACTTCTGCGGTGAGACCGTATCCCTCAAGAGATAGTCATACTTGAGAGATAATGTCTCTATTTGTATTTTTGATCATTGTTTTGTTGTACGGGGCACAGACATGACAGATTTTGTACATTTTGATCATTTTATATATATATATATATATATATATATATATATGACACCATTTTCTTTGATCATGTGATGTGTTATGGATGCATGCTTTCTATATGCTTGTGCTTATTTTATGATGATGCAATTCTTAGATAGATGTTATGATGAAGTGAAATACAATGATGTAAATGTATGTTTTTTATGAGATGTATCTTGAAAATGAGATGTATGATTTGATATGTTGTGAGATGTATCATGAAAATGAGATGTATGATTTGATATGCTGTGAGATGTATCATGAAAACGAGATGTATGATTTGATATGCTGTGAGATGTATCATGAAAACGAGATGTATGATTTGATATGCTGTGAGATGTATCATGAAAATGAGATGTATGATTTGATATGCTGTGAGATGTATCATGAAAATGAGATGTATGATTTGATATGCTGTGAGATGTATCATGAAAATGAGATGTATGATTTGATGTGCAACTAATTTGAAAATGATATGCAATTAATTGTAAAATGAGATGCAACTAATTGTAAAATGAGATTCAACTAATTGTTTTTGAGCATCCTCATTCTGCATTTGTCATCCTGATATAACCACATGTTATTTGCTTTTGATATATGTATCATCATTGAGCATGGATTGATCTTTGGATATGTTGAAAATTTATACAAGCATAATGGTATAATTGAACCATGATAACCTGAGAAAAATTTACATGATGTTTGATTTTGCAAGATAACACAAGTGTCAAGGTATAATTGAACCAGGACGACCAAAGTGCAGATTGTGTATAAACAGACAAGATTTAAATCATTTGTATGCGTAAAGTGGAATCATGTCTTCAGTGATATGTTGTGAATCATGTCTCAAGACAAATATCTACATAGTACAAATGATCGCCTCACAGACAGAAGACTAAGAAAATATTAGAGTTTCTTGATGTTCTCTAGCTTGGAAGCATTGTTGAGAAAATTTAGAGAATCCAATAATTCAAAAAGTTTAAATGCAAAAATAGTCAAGACTTTCTGCAAAATGCAACATTTGGTACTTCAGAAAATCATCCATCGTATTTTTCTTGTGAATCTTTTATCGATCGATGTTTTGATTTGGGTTTGTGTAAGTTTTTGTTTGTTGGACATGATGCTCTGAGTTTTGAAAATAGTCTTGACGGTTTGAACATGCTTGTAAGTTTTGACGATTATTGTCCCTAGCTAAGTGTACCTCTCGATGTGGGTATGTACAGTGATTACCAAGCCATGGTAAAATGTGGTGAAAGGATAGATGGATAAGTCAAGATAGTGACTACGCTAAGTATGTCCTGAATGGATATTTACTAAGTGTCGGGCGATGGCCGATAGTGTTTTACTACGGAGATAAGGATGTGGATATAGATAAAGGAGTTGTCCTTTTACAATAGCACCTGTTACTAGGTTTTCACCAGTTGCTTTTATTGTACCTTTTTATTTGCTTTTCCTTGATTTTTTTTTATTTTTTATTTTTAATTGTTTTTTACTTTTTCTGTGCATTATACTACTCAAGTGTAGTATTTCTTCAGATGAATGTTGTTAGTTGGTTCGTCGAGCACATCTCCTTCTGAAGTTGTTAGCTGATAAGCACCTGATCCATAGACTGATATCATGACATAGGGACCTAACCAATTAGGTTCAAATTTCCCTTTCTTTTCTCGATCTTGCTGATTTCTTGGATTTTCCTTGAGGACTAGGTCACCAACTTTGAAATTTTGGGGAATGACCTTGTGATTGTAGTTTCTGCACATGCGTTGCTGATATGCTTTGAGATGAGTATAAGCATGCTAACATCTTTCATCTAATATTTCCACTTCTTGTAGTCGGTTGACTCGATACTCTTCATCTAAGATTGAGCCTTTTAGAGAGACTCTGAGAGATGGAATTTCTACCTCCAGGGGTAAAATAGCTTCTGATCCATAGACCAATGAGAAAGGTGTTGCTCCTGTAGGTGTGTGGATGCTAGTTCTGTATGCCCAAAGTGCTGGATTGAGTTGTATATGCCAATCTTTGTCTGCATCATTCACTGTTTTCTTTAGGATTTTCAGTATTGTCTTGTTGGATGCTTCTACTTGACCATTCCCCTGTGGGTAGTATGGTGTAGAGAACCGATGTTGTATTTTGAACTATTCACATAGTTCTCAAACATCTTGGTTTTTGAAAGGTTGTCCATTATTGGTGATGATGGAGCTTGAAATACCATATCTGCAGATCAGATAGTTTAGGATAAAAGAAGAAATTTGTTTTCCAATCACTGTGGTCATGGGGACTGCTTCTATCCACTTGGTAAAGTATTCTGTTGCAGTTATAATGAACTTGTGTCCATTTGAAGATGAAGGATGAATTTTACAGACCAAGTCCAATCCCCATTGACAAAAGGGCCAGGATGTTGTAAATGGTTGTAGTTCCTGTGCTAGTGCATGTATCAGATTGCCATGGATCTAGCATTTAGGACACTTTTTTGCAAAATGATAAGAATCTTTTTCCATTGTTGGCCAATAATATCCCATTCTGAGAAGCTTTTTAGCAAGAGTAGTCCCACTTGAATGTGTACCACAAATACCTTCATGAAGCTCGTGTAAAGCGGAATCAGATTCATTACGATCAAGGCAACGAAGGAGAGTACCATCTAGACCTCAACGGTACAAAGTATCAGTAATAAGGGTATAACGGGCGGCTTATCAAATAAAATTACATTTTTGGTTTCGAGATAGGTCAATGGGTAGGATGTTGTTCTTTAGATAATCGTATATCGGTCCATACAAAGGAGAATCCGAACTAGTCAAGGCATAGATAACATGGGATTCATAGTGGTCATAGGCTGGGGAGAACAGTTGCTCTACTAGAAACTCGTAACAACTCTGTTGCTCTGGAATCTGTAGTAATGAAGCGATAGTAGCCATTGCATCGGTTTCTTTATTGTTTAACCTTTGTATTTGCTCGAAGGTGATGTGTACAAAATACTATTTGAAGACATCCACCATTCGTTTGTAGGGTAATAGCTTGTCATCTTTTGTCTGAAAGTCATTGTTGATTTGATTGACGACTAGTTGTGAGTCTCCGTAGACCATTAACTCCATGATTTTCCATTCTACGGCCATTTTGATGCCTATAACCAATGCCTCATATTCAGCCACA
Source organism: Cryptomeria japonica (assembly GCF_030272615.1). Classification (NCBI taxonomy): domain Eukaryota; kingdom Viridiplantae; phylum Streptophyta; class Pinopsida; order Cupressales; family Cupressaceae; genus Cryptomeria; species Cryptomeria japonica. The sequence goes on along the minus strand of NC_081407.1, from coordinate 658,499,463 downwards.
TTATTTGTGCATGGAAACATTAGCCTATATGATCTTGGTATAGTGTGTCCTTCAGGAGTGATAAATAGAATGCCAGCACCTGAACCATGTTGTGTGTAGGATTTGTCAAAGGATAGGGTCCATTGCTTGGTAGAAATAGCAAGAACGTCTCTGTCCGGAAATTCAATCTCCATAGTTTGTTTTCCTGGTAGCGGTGCTTCAGCTAGTTGATCTGCAATTGTTTGTCCTTTGATAGCTCTCCATTCTGTGTAGTGGATATCAAATTCACTAAGAATCATGACCCATTTAGCCAATCGGCCTGTAAGAGTTGCCTTGCTGAGTAGATATTTGAGAGGATCAATTTTTGCCACTAGCTTAATTGTGTGTGCTAGCATATAATGTCAAAACTTTTGAGAAGCGAAGACTACTATTAGACAAGCCTTCTCAATGAATGTAAAGTTGAGTTCATAGTCATTCAAAGTCTTGCTGACATAGTATATGGCTCGTTCCTTTCCTTGTTGATCTTCTTGTGCCAATAGTTCCCCCAGTGATATATGTTGGCATTTGGCATTATAACAGACAATGGGAGATTGTTGGCATTTCAATAAGGATATTGAGAAGGTTGTTGATGATTATGGATATAACTGATTAAGGATGTTTACTGTCTTAATATTATTATTTTGTCATTGATGTCAAGAAATTGATTTTCTAATTCAATATGATGTTGCCATATCTTGAGAAGTATGATTTCATGAGTATAAAGATGTCGGTAAAAGACACAGAAAGAATATGATGAATAAGGGGATGAATAAGGTATTCAATGGGCAACTATTACCGAGTCAGACAATGATGAGATCACGATGTTTAGATTGTTTTAACATCATACATATGTTGTAAATTGTAAGGTTAATACTATACTATGTTACCGAGCAAAGAACCTAGTCGGTAAACCCTAAGGAACCTAGTCGATAAACCCTAAGGTTATCACTATCGGTTAATGAAGGCGGAATGTCTACCGAGTGAAGTTTAGTATTTACTGAGTTGTTACCGAGTTGTAACCGAGCTGTAACAGAATACATTAAATGGTTACATGCATTATTTAATGAAGGAAGCTGATGAGCTGGAACTGATTAAATGATTGGTATGTCATGCATGAAGTTTGTTAAAGAATCTATGGCAAAGGAAAATTGGCATGAAGATCTACAACGCGGATTGAACTGCATTACCCTAGCACAAGTTCCAAGAAATGTATGCAAGTTCCTAGGTGGTGTAAAACATTTTTCAGATCGAAAGATACATTGAAATTGGACAAGTTTGAAGATCTGATGGCTATGATTGATCATGGGAAGTGTGATCAAGGAGATTAAGTGGTTGGATAATTGTTTATAAATAGGGAACTGTTGATAAACAATGCATGTGGGCAAATGTATGCACAGGGATGCTACATAGTGATTACCGAGCACAGAAGCTTGAAGACCTGTTTGAATAACAGAGTATAGAAGCCCAACAGATGGACAAGATTAGTTCTATGTCTAGATTGTATTGAGCAAATAAGAATCTGCTTTAGCATTTTAGATGTGAAGTTGCAGATAGATTTTTATTACTATTATTTTGTGAAAGTGACAGAAAATCTCTTAACCGGGTGGACTTAACAATCTTATTTGTAAAACCCTCTACCAAGGTGACATTCTGATTGAGTGTTTGAAATCCTTTAACAAGGTCACTTCTAACAAGGTGAAGATCCTAACAGATTTGAGGGAAATCCCTTAACCGGGTCACATCTAGCAATGTGTTTGTAATGTTTAACAGGATTTTCTTTTAACCAAGCATACTCTAGAAGATTATATTTCTTAGTGGGTCTAAAATCCCACAGTGGTTTTTCCCTATTTGGGTTTCCACGTTAAATATGGTGTTATGAGTGATATGATGTTTATATGCTTTTGAGTTTGCATGTTTAGTAGTTTTAGTTATATTACTGAAGTAAATGTTACTCAGGTTGAATCTGATGTTTTTATGGAAGATTAAGTTTGTATGATTCACCCCCCCCCTTCTCATCTTGTTGGCTATTGGATCTATACTTACATTAAGTATCGGAACTATCAATATATCTATTGTTGAAATGTATAAAATGAGTGGCTTTCCTGCTATTGATGGTACTAGAACTGGTAGGTTTATTAGATACTGTTTGATTTGATAAAAAGATTCTGCACACTTGGCTTCCCATCTGAAAGGTACATTCTTATGTAGCAAGTGATTGAATGGTAAACTTTTATCAGCTAGTTGAGCGATGAATCGCCTGATTGATTGAAGTCATTCTTGTGGAGAGCGGAGCTGACTGATATTCTTTGGTGGTGGCATCTTCATAATGGATTGTACCTTTGTTGGATCCACTTCAATACCTTTAGCTAAGACTATGTAGCCTAGTAACTTGCCTGATGTAACCTCGAAGACACAATTCTTAGGGTTGAGCCTGACTTGGAATTTTTCCAATCGATCAAAAATCTTTGTTAGGATGCTAAGGTGTTCTGCTCTGGTGAAGGATTTAGCTAGTAAATCATCCACATAGTCTTCCATGAAGGTATGCATCATGTCATGAAAGATTATTGTCATTGCTCGTTGATAAGTAGCTCCTGCATTCGTTAAGCCAAAAGGCATAACATTTCAACAGTACATTCCCCAAGGACTTGTAAACGTTGTTCTATCTTGATCTTCTGGGGCTATTTTTATTTGATTATAGCCTGAAAAATCATCCATTAGTGAGAGCATTGCATGGCCCGTTGTGAGGTCTACAATTATGTCGATACTGGGCAAAGGAAAGTCATCCTTTGGACAGGCTTTGTTGACATCTCTGAAATCAGTGCAGATTCTAATACTGTCGTCTGGTTTTGATACTGGTACTATGTTGGAAATCCATTCTGCATAGTCGATGGGTCGAATGAATCCGACATCTAATAGTTTCTTCAGTTCAGCTTTGACCATGAGTGCCACCTGTGGATTCATCTTTCATAGTTTTTTCTTGACTGGCTTAACTCCTGGAGAGATGGACAAGTGATGCATGATTAAGTGTGGATCAATGTCGGGCATATCTACGTATGACCAAGAAAAATTAATTTGCTTTTCTTTAAAAAAAATGATAAATGTTGATCTTTCCTCCTCTGTCAGAGATTATGCCAGGTGTATGTTTTTGGTTGCTTCTATAGTACCAATGTTGATTGATTGAGTGGGCTCAATCAATATGGGTGATCGCTCATGAAAATGTTCAGGAAGGGTGTCAAGTCTCCCATCTTTAGGTGCCTTAAAAAGGTTTTCACCCTTAGATGTGTCCTTTATTTTTACTTTTTTGTGATCTAGAGCTGCCATTGACTGGTTTTCAGCATCAGATCTTTTATTTGGTTTATTTTTGTGACTGAGAGACTTGGCACTCCCTGGTTTGCAGACATCATTACTTTGTTCACTGGTAGAGTCTGTTTTCGGGTTAACGGTACATAGGTAGTGGATAATAGATTCATCATCTGGGAAAATTGGTATATCATGTATTTCAGGTTCATCCTAGTCAATGAGGTCAGGAAAGATAAGTGGTACGGGATCGTTTGGTGGATCAAGTTCTGCTACTGTAAGTGTCAAGACAGAGGTTTCATCGTGATTGTTTCGAGTGTTAAAGAAGTTCAAGATTCCGTCGAGGTCTTCGATGGTATCATCCTCTGTATAGACTTGTTCATAATGTTTCTGCTTGCTTTCCTCGACATCGTAGATATTTTGTGGTCCAAATTCAGGTAGTCTAATTTCTGTGTTATGCTCTTCTTGAGAAAGGGATATGGAACTAGTATTTTCAGCGGTCTCTTCAGTAGAATTTGATCAACTACCCCATTCATATTCATTGGAATCAGTCTTAGAGTTATCATCCCAGATCTTTTCAGTGTTGTAAATAGGTATGTTGTATGGTGAAAATATATCTTTGATAATTGATACTATTTTGCTGGCTTTTTTTGATTCTGCGTCAGATCCTGCTTCTACTCTTTGCATTTGTTCGTAGATTGTTTCTTCCCGGGGAGGAATAATGATATCAGGAGGTAGTTCTTCTTTTTTAGATATTGGTGCTTGAATATGAGCTACTGTTGCAGATATGGCCTTCTTGTGAATGAGGAGTTTCTCCTAATGTTGCCTTCGTTCTTGACGTTCACGATCCTTGCGGATTATTTCTGCTAACTCAAATAGTGCTTCTTGCCAGGATTCTTCTTTGTACTTCTTATTTGCTTTCCATTGAGGTTTTGGATTCTTGCATGGTATCTTTCTTGGTAGGAAAGTGAGTTTACAGCCCAATCCTATTTTGTCCCTACTGAGCTGTGAAGGAAGCTCTATTGGTTCAGTGACTCCTTCTTTGCGTTTTCCAATAGGTCCATTACCATTATATCCCATTTGTTGCATGATTAAGTAGCCCTTTCCATATAGGTGTTGATGTCATGGAAATGGGGACAAGGCAACAACAAAGTTCAATGTTAATAAGTTAGTTTCAACCATAAAAACAAAACAAAGAACTAAAAACCATTCCAAACATATCAAGAGAGATTTCAAAAAGCATGAAAGAAGTTTAACAAAATAAAAGAAAGGAGAAGAGCCTCCCTAAGATGCTTCCATGATGCCTTTTGATGCTTCTCCCTTGTTTCTCTCCTCTCCAAGTCCCAAATGAGTGTAGCTCTCAGCTTTTAGCACTAGCCATGGATGCCATATGGAGATTCAAGATGGTTGAATATGATAAGCAAATACTATGCAAGAGTAGATAGTGATGCTATGAAAAGGCTCTATGCTAATGCCAGTATAACAACAATACTCTAAAATGCTTCTCTTGCTTGAGGAGAAGGGTTCTATTTATAGAAGAAATGGGGAAATGAAGGGTTAAGATTGAATGGTTTAATCAAGGGCCAAGTTTGAAAGTTGGGGATCCATGTGCACAATTGGCACCAATAAAATGGTGACAAGTGTCAACATAGGATTGGGTTGAGAGAAGAGGTTGGAGGCATTAAAGGCCTGAGAAGACCTTATGGTTATCTAGAAGGTAAGGGTCAAGTCTAAATTAAGATTACCCATTGGATTAAGAGTTAATCCAAGGATAAACCTTTGTGCAAATGTTTAAGAGATAATCATGGTCAAAGCATTAATGGCCTGATGAGACCTTTGGGTTGGGTAGAGGTTGAGTCAAAACAAATGTTTTAACCATGTGGGAGGGTTGAATTAACCATTAATGGTTATTGGAGACTTTGGGGATTAAGTGGTTGAAGGTTGGAAGCTTTCAATGGTTTTCAAAGACTTTGAGCCATTTAGTGGTTGAAGGTTGAAAGCTTTCAAAGGTTATCCAAGACTTTGAGGGTTAATTTGTTGAACACACAAAGCATTAATTGCTTTTCAAAGACTTTGGAGTCTTTGAGAAGTGACTCCAATTTGCTTAGGAATGTGACAATATTTAGGGGATGGATTAGGCTAATTAGGAAGGGTTTAGAAGAATTTAGAAGGGGTTTAGGCATACAAGTGGATTTTGTAGGAAAATGTAAGTGGGAGAAATTTTGGTATTTTCAATTAAAATAAAATCATTTATTTCAATTAAATGGTGTAATTTGCATTTGGATAAATATTCAAATAAATATTAATTTATTTAAATGAGAAAAATGAAGATAAAGCATTAAAATGCTTGAAGACTTTGAGGGAAACCACTAAAGGCTTGAAGACTTTAAGGAAAACCATTAAAGTCTTAAGAAGACTATAGAAGGAAGCTATCAAGTTTGAAGACTTTAAAGCCATCAAGTTTGACTACTTTAAGGGAAACCATTAAAGGTTTCAAGTGGGTGAGGATAAATAAGATTTTAAATAAATAATTTATTTAAAATAGTTGTGCAACTTGCTTTTGTAGGAAAATACAAGTGGGTGGAGGATAAAGGTGATTTTAAATAAATTATTTATTTAAAATAATTGTGCAACTTGTATTTGTAGGAAAATGCAAGTGGGTAGAGGATAAAGGTGATTTAAATAAATTATTTATTTAAAATAATTGTGCAACTTGCATTTGTAGGAAAATGCAAGTGGGTAGAGGATAAAGGTGATTTAAATAAATGTTAATTTATTTAAATGTGAGAGGTGGGATTTTGGGGGATTTAAATAAATATTAATTTATTTAAATGTGAGAGATTATTTAATTAAATAAATATGATTTATTTATTTAATTAATGGTCTGAATTTGGTTAAGTGAATTAAATCAAATAAATTGAATAATTTATTTAATTAATAGGAGAAGAGGGTTAAGATGAATTAATTAAATATTAATTTAATTAATTATTAATTGATGGTTAAATAATCAAATAAATACTAAGTATTTATTTAATTAAGTGGACAGATTTATGTGACTACAGGTGTGTTGGTAGAACTATTTCTAGAGCAGCTGCTCTGTTATCTTCTTCCTCATCTTTGTATAACCAGCTAAGGATGTCCTTTTCCTCTGATTCATGTGCTAGAGTGTCGAGTTGGATGAAGGTACCATCAAATTTGGTGATGGGCTGAGTTACCTGATGTGTTGATGTTGTAGGTAATCCATGAGATCTGGGTGATGTTGGTAAGTTAGACAAACACATGGGTTCCAAAGAGTCTTCCCCCATGCCTTGTTCTCTGATTTGCATTTTCTGCTTGAAATCTCCAGGTAATGATTCAGACTTTGCCTGTTGTAGATCTGATGTTGAGGATTTCTGTTTTTCCCTATTATGGGGAACCAAACTGTCCTGGGCTACCCCCATTGCATTACAATGTTGAAATGGATTGTGATCAATAGATATAGAGACCTCTTGTCCATTATAGGGAAATTTGACACACTGGTGATACGTAGAAGGCACTGCTTGCATTTCATGTATCCAGGGTCGACCTAATAAAATATTGTATGTGAGGTCTATGTCTAAGACCTGGCACATAGTATCTCTTTGTATGGGGCCAACTTGAATTGGTAACAATACTATCCCTTTAGAGGATCTTTCCTCATCATCATATGCCTTTATAGTTATTTTTTTGCATGGATCAATAGACTCCTCTAAGAAGCCTAATGCACAGATAAGTTTTAAGGTACATATATTAAGTCCAGCTCCTCCATCTATAAATACTTGTTTTACTCGGTGGTTGTAGATGATGACTTCAATATGGAGAGGAGTGTTATGCGGATGAATTAAGAAAGTATTATCATGCTCTGAGAAGGTGAGATTATGAGGCCCTGTCATATGAGCGACCATGGCTTGGAATTGCTTAGCATCCAAATCTTGAGGTACATTGGTTTCCAACGGCGCTTGTTCCAATATGTCTTTGTGTTTTGGCAAAAGTTTCAACAACTCTAGTATAGATATTTGAGCAGGAGTTCTGCGCAGTTGGCTGACTAAATCATATTGAATTTTTGGTATAATGTTTGTTGTTGGTGTATGGCCCTTCAAGACATATTTCTGAGCTCTGGTTGTTACATTGACAGATTCATGATTATGTTGGTCTCAGATTGGGATGACGTTTACATGATTGTCTACAGCTGATATGTGATTGATGGTGTTATTGTAGATGTGATTGATACGAGCTCCACGAGCATCGTTTGAAGTGGAAGCTCCATCTTTGTTGTAGTTTGGAAGAGGATTTTTAAAGGCTCCATGGTCACCATTTGTCTTGAGACCATCCACTATTAAATCACCTCTATCAATCATGTCTTGAACAATGTTTTTCAATCTCATGCAATCGTTCATTTGATGACCTTTGTTGCGATGAAAATCACAAAAGTGTGAGTCATTCTGCCAAGGTAGTTTGATTTGTGGTTCATAGTTGCTGATTGCGGGCAAAGAGATAATCTTGTTTGCCAGGAGTTCTTTGAATGCTGACTCCAGTGATTGTCCCAGTGGTGTGTAGACACGTTTTTGGAAATGGTTGGCGTCGTCTTGTGAATTGTTATTAGGTCCCCGATTTGTGGTATTGTTTTGAGTATTATTGGTGTTGTTTGTGTTGGGTTGACCTTGATTGGTATTCGGTGCATATGTGTTAGCATCCAAGTTAGCACCTTTGGGGTTCTTTGTAGCTTGAGGATTTCCTGATAATGCGAGCACTGGCTATTTAGATTTTGGATCATGTGATTCATTGCCTCCTTCATTTCCATTTTTTTTGTTTCGAGTCCAGAATCTAGATTTGTCTAAGTTGTTGTTATTTTGGTTATTGTAGTTTGATGAACTTGTTCCTTCTTTGAAGAATTTGAGTGTTCCTTTCTTGACACATGCTTCTTCTACTTGAATGTCATTTTCAATTAGTTTAGCGAAAAACAGTATGCATTGGAGTTTGAGCCTGTAACTCATCTCACCATTCAAGTTGTCGATGAAAATTTCCATTTTCTCTTTTTCAAGAATATCTCAAGGATATCGTGAAACCATACGTCACCAACATTGAAGGAATACCATTAATGTTTCATTGTTTTTCTGTTTGGTGTTACAGACGTCTAGCATGGTTATAGCATGTTGAATGTTATAGGAATACTGAGTGATGAATTTGTTGACTAGTTTAACAAATGATCTGATAGGACGTGTGATTTTGGATAACCATTCCATTGTTTGTCCTCCCAAACTTCTTGGGAATAACCTCATCAGATAGGTGTCGTCATGAGCGAATTCAAGGCTCATGGTACAGAATTCTCTTACGTGATCACGGGGATCACTTTTCCCATCGTACTTGTCAAATTTAGGTACGTCTAAATTTGGAGGAAAAGGGATCATGTGCAATCTTCTGTCAAATGGATAAGGAAAATTTTCATTTAGTGAATACCATATTGTGGTCCCTTATTGCATATCTTGCATTTGTCTTTGTAACATTTGCATTTGTTGAGTAAGGGCAACCAAAGGCGCATTGTTTTGCTGAGGGAAGAGTTCTTCCCTTGCATTAATCCTAGGTTGAAGTGGTGTATGGAACGGTATGTTTTGCTCGGGGATGTGTTGTTCAAGAATTTCTTGCTCAGGGTCACGTGCATCTTCTTCTCTTTGTCTTTCTTGATATTCATAATTTTGAGATCTTGTTCAAAAAATGTTTGGGTCGAGGTCCTCAGAAATTTTAACTCCTTTGCTAGTGAACATGAGCAAGTATTTCTCTTTGTCATTTTCCATGAGTCTTTCTACGAGTTTTTGGAACGAAGCACTTTCTTGGCATTCCTGAAGAAGTTCTTCAAAAATTTCAGTATCCTCTAGGTGTGGACCTTCAAAAGGATTTGATAACCTCCGATTCATACTAGATTCTATTTATGTCTCACTTTGTTTGTTTTGTTGAGAACGAGTAACAGGCATTTTAGTAGAAGCTTTCTGTGATAAAGGGGACAAAATCCTCTTCGATATATTGCTTGGGGGTTGGTGGTTCAAATCGGGGTGTGTTGTAAGTGATGCACTCGTTGGGAAAGAATGTCGGATTGATCTTTCCTCTATGGTTTATGATTTGACTGAATGCAGATTTTTGACAATATGCCCTAGTTTTCAAAGGCTCCTTGTCAAATTCGTTGGATTTGTTCCGGATATATGTTTGACATGATGAAGGAATGTTCGATGAGATTTAAAGAGTTGACGATTGATGTATAAAAATTTATTTCCTTTGACAAATTTGGAAAAACTTGGTTGTTGTTTCTTCAACGTGGTGTTACGATAAATATTCTTTCTTCTCAGAATATGGGGATTAGTCATGCATAAGTGATTTAATGGTTTCCTTTGAATTGTTTTGGATTTATTTGATCTTGTTTTGAAAACTCAAGTTTTACTTTATCAAAGTGAAGGTTAAGATGCCCCCTCATGACAAAGCGTGTCAAATGATATGGATAAAGTCTCCCGATATGGAAACTTGATTTGACAACCTGAGATTTTGAACAAGTGTTTTTGAGATATAATTCATGAGATAATAAAGGACCTATTTGTCACTTGCGATGATGTTTCCCGATTTTGATTGGATAGATATGTTTATCGTGCAACTAGTTTTGGATTTTGGACAACTTTTGTTTTGACACGAAATTTGCTCAAGAAATAGTTTTTAAAAAGCTCTATTTTTGATACTCTGGTTTGACAAAAATGAAGCTGATGGAAGGATGTTTTCAAAAATGCTTTGTAAATTTTCAAAATTTTCCACTATTCTGCCCCCTGTTTTTCTGGGTTTGATCACACACTAAAACAGAGACCGAATGCGCTACATAAATTTCTTGATGCGTTAGGGAAAAGACCCCACACGCTAGGCTGCCCCGGTCTATGCGCTAATTGGTTAAGACTGTTAAAATTTGTTTTCTATTTTTGCTTAAAAGATCATGTGCTAGTATGGGCCTTCCACGTGCTAACTTATAAACCTGATGCGCTAGAGATTGACTCCCATGCGCTAAGCTGATGCTTTGACGCACTAGACTATTTTTCGGACGCGCTAACTATTTAACGTTGTTTTTAAATTTTAGTAAAATGCTACTGTTAAAACTGGATGTGCCAAAGTGAAGGTTTGATGCGCTAAAAGATGTATCACACGCGCTAGACTGCCCTGATATTTTCTTTTATTTGGTTGTTGCAATTTTGAAATTTGTTTTGAGTTTTTCAGTACTGATAGATGATTTTCTGAAGTAATAAATGCAAACACAGCACCAAAGAGATAACCATTTTGCTTAATCTAACAATAAGTGTATGTTCTATGAGGATGTGTTCAAATCCCCAATGTTTTAATAGGTTTGGATACAAATAATACACTTCAGAAAGACTCTTTATTTAAGGGTCATAAATAATACCATAGCCCACTAGTCTCGATACTTCGTCAGCTCAAACAGTCGTGTCACCCCCTAGGGGGCGCCCCTTTTTTTTGCCTTTTGCTAGAAATTAACCCAAAGTGAATTGCTTCACAATTGAGTAGTTATCTTGGGAGATATATGGTGAGTGATCTTGGGGGCGGATTCTTCCCCACCCTTGTACTATGATATTACAAATATCTGGTTGCTAACTTGGCTCAAGGTTTCTACTTCTAAGGTTCGTAATCAGGCTTCCTATTCGGTCGTCAGTGATAAACTCCCTCAGGAGGCTTCCCAACCTTTAGAACAAAGTCTTTACATATCTCAAGGATACTGGGGGAAGGCTAATCACTACGCGCAACTGTTGAAAAGGACTTTCATCACTTTCCACTTTTGATTATAGTGGGTTGGAACACTTGGTGTCAAAGTCATTTCCCACTTAGGTCATTCCCTTCACACTGGCCATAAATGGCTTTAAGAGTTGATTTCAACCCCTCAGGAAGGCAGGCCTGTTAAAGGTTTTTATTACTTGAAATACTGAAAGCATAAGAGTGGTTTGGCTTTTTGGTCACCCAGTTAAGGGGAGAGCATATACCTTCCACTTTTGAGACAAGGCAAACAAAGTTCTTTTTACCTTTCAAGTCAATGATTTTCTAAGATCTATATGGAGATGTTGCCCCACAAAACATGGTGTTCTTTTTATTTCCTTAAAGCAATTGATTATCTAATTTAGCAAAAGAACCTGGTCAACAAAGCAAAACTTCGATTTGGTCAACAAAAGAAGATTGGAAAAGGGGAAGAACTTCCCTTTTTTATTGTAAATAGAAACTTTTAAGTGTGGTTCTTTTCCTTGCAAAAATTTAAGATGAATCCTTTTATACACCAAAGGATGGTGAGGTTCTTTTTAAAGCTACTTTTGCAAAAAGGAAAGTTTGTTTTGTTCTTTTTATAGCCCAAAATAAAGAAAGTTCAATTTTATCCAAAGAGAAGTAAAAGAATCCCAAGCTTTAACTAACTTAACTAAGTTAGTAAAAAAAAAAAAAAAAATTCTTTTCAATTTTGTCAATAAAATCTAAGCTCCCCCTGCAAGAAAATGTTAAAACCCTGCAAAAGTCAGTCAAACTGTTAGAAACATTTTTGGATCTTGTGGATTTCTACAAGTCTAAGTTTTGGTTTGGTTACAAATTTTGATTTTGTCTTGGTCTGTAATGCACTACAGAACAAACTGTATGCGCTACAATATGGCAATGATGCGCTACAAGATGACAGTAATGCACTAGGTTGTTCTCAAGATGCACTAAAATGATTTTCGAATGCGCTACTCTATTTTGCTCCCGTGTCGAGACCTATAGGAAAATATTAGTGGGATGATGCGCTATAGTAAAGACCTGACGCTCTACAAGATGGACCCAACGCACTGAACAGTAAGCAGGATGCGCTAGGCTGTTAACCAGATGCGCTAGGAAATGCTTCCCACGCGTTGTTTCTTGCTTCCCACGTACCTGCAAAAAGGGTTAAATTCAAAAACCGATTTGATATATGGGGTTGGGCCCCACGGTGGGTGCCATAAATATATGCAGGAAAAGCGGGTTGATAGAACTTGAAATGTGAAAAATGAAGCCTAAGGAGCCTTGCTCACACACCCATAGGACTTTTTGGTGCAAGCTATGGATTCATGAAGTATGGCTCAACTTCCCAAGGTTGGTTCCATGGTTCTCAATCTTACAAGGTCCCTCAAACCAATTTCTTTGCTCTCAGATCACTGAGCAAAGTGGTTTAGGGATGACAAATGCAAGAACGAGGGATGCTTTGGTTGATTTTAAGATGAAATGTATCCTAAGCTATGCATGATCCTATAAGTGCAATAAACTAGATTATAAGATGACAAGATTAGTAGCAAGACTATCCTAGCATGATATACTAGTCTATGATCAAGGTAAATGATAAGGAAAATACTCTAAACATGCATATTTAGATTAATTCCTATTGAAAAGAGAGGCTAAATGATGAGCACAAATGATATATTAAAGCTTGGATGGATTTTAGTATAAGTATGATGCTAAAGACTTAGATCCTTAAAATGGAGGATGGAGAGCTCTATTTATAGCAAAAATAGGGCAATGAATGGTCAGGATTGAAAGAGGTAATCGAGGGTTGAGTTTGAAAGTTGGGAATCCATGTTTACAATTGGCACCAATGAAATGGTGACAAATGTCAACATAAGACTGGTTGAGAGAAGATGTAAGAAGCATTAAATTCTTGAGAAGACCTCATGGTTATCTTAGGGGGTAAGGGTTATGGTTAAGTTAGGATTACCCATTGGATAAAGGTTTTATCCAAAGGATAAACTCTTGTGCAAAGGATTAAGGATAACCATGGTCAAAGCAATAAATGCTTGATGAGACCTTTGGGTTACATGGAGGTTGAGTTTAGGGAAATTCTTTAATCATGCTAGAGGGTTGAGTTAACCATTAATGATTTGGGAGACTTTCAAAGTTATGTGGTTGAAGCCTTTAAGGGTTTTCAAAGACTTTGAGGGTTTGAGAAGTGACTTCCCCGTGCTTAGGGATGTGACAAAGTTTAGGAGATGGGCTAGGCTAATTGGAAGTGATTATAAGAGTCTAGAAGGGGGGTTAGGAATAGGGTTTAGGAAGCAAGTGGGAGATGTAGGATTTTGCAAGTGGATGGAGGGATAATAGGATTTAATTGAATAAAATGAATTTAATTCAATTTGGTTGCAATTAGGGAAATTAAATAAATTAGATTTATTCAATTTAGGATAAACTATTTAATTAAATTTGAATTTAATTAAAAAGTGGATAGGGGATTTAATTGAATAAAATGATTTATCCTATTAAATGGTAAAAGAGGTCTAGTGAATTTAATTTAAATAAATGGAGTAATTTACTTAATTAAATAGAGGAATGTGAGTAATTCAATTAAATTGGATTTAATTAAATAGAGAAATGAACATAAGATATTCATTTAGGAATATGGTCATTTTTATACGTCTACAGTAATCATTCACAATACTACTGCAAAGTATTCACCTGATTGTGGGTAGCGTTTCCCACTGTGGTTTTTCCCTTTTCAGGTTTTCCACATCAAAATATTGGTGTTACGTCTGTTGCGCTTTAAAGTTATATTCTTCATTGTGTTGTGCTCTCGTTTAAGGTTTATAATTGAATTGATTAATATTATTGTTAGTAAATTGATTCACCCCCCTCTCAGTTTACTCTTGGTATCAGCCCATTCTAATACCTATATGACCCCTAATGACACCATATGATGTCTTAGGATATAGTATGACCCCTTAGGATACCATATGATGTCCTAATGGGTGATATGGTGTCTTGAGGGGTCATATAGTGTCTTAAGGGGTAATATGGTGTCGATACGAGTCATATGGTGCCTTGAGGGGTCATATGGGGTCCTAAGGGGCCACACATGTGTTAGAACACCATATGACCCCTTTACACACCATATGACCCCTTAGAACATCATATTGTCCTAAGTGGTCATATGGTGTCCTAAGGGGTCATATTGTATTATTAGGGGGTCTTATAGGGTCCTAAGGGACTGCACATGTGTTAGAACACCATATGACCCATTAGGACACCATATGACCCCTTAAGACATCATATTGTCCTAAGGGATCATATAGTGTCCTAAGGGATCATATAGTGTCCTAAGGGGTCATATGGTGTTGTTAGGTGTTGTATAGGGGTCATAAAGTGCCACACGTGTTAAAACACCCTATGACCCCTTAGGACACCATATGACCCCTTAGGACATCATATGGTGTCCTAAGCAGTCATATGGTGTCATTAGGGGTCATATGGGGTCCTAAGGGGCCACACATGTGTTAGAATACCATATGACCCCTTAGGGAACCATATGACCCATTAGGACATCATATTATCCTAAGGGATAATATGGTGTCCTAAGGGGTCATGTCATGTACTAAGATGTTAAAAGGGGCCATATGGTGTTTAGAACAGTCATATGGTGTTGTTAGGGGTCATAAAGGTAACTAAGGGGACACACATGTGTTAGAACACAATATGACCCATTAGGACACCATATGACCCCTTAGGACATCATATTGTCCTAAGGGGTCATCTGGTGTCCTAAGGGGTCATGTTGCGTACTAGGATGTTAAAAGGGGTCATACGGTGTCCAAAAGGGTCATATGGTGTCATATGGGATCCTAAGGGGTCATATGGTGTCATTGGGGTTCATATGGGGTCCTAAGGTGATACAAATGTGTTTGAACACCATGTGACCCCTTTGGACACCATATGATCCCTTTGGACACCATATGACCCCTTAAGACATCATGTGTCCTAAGGGGTCATGAAGTGCACTAGGATATTAAAAGGGGTCATATGGTGTCCTAAGGGGTCATGTTGTGTACTAGGATGTTAAAAGGAGTCATATGGTGTCCTAAGGGGTCAAATATAGTGTCCTAAGGGGTCAAATATAGTGTCCTAAGGGGTCATCACGGAGGCTTCACTTAGTGAACTTGGGTTATATCATGTGCATTCATGGCGTACTAAATAATCCCCCTATTTTCAAAAAATATTGCCCTAAACTCCTTTTTGTCACCCCCTCCCAATACACAACTTGAATTAAAATCCCCCCTATTTTTGCCAGATATTGTATTTTTTCATAGCCTGAATGAAAAACCCCCTATTTCCATTGATAGGCAATATATTGTACCCTCATTTTTAGGATATTAAACCCCCCTATATGAATGCATGTCATATAATATTGCCTAGCCAATGAACCCCCGTGGGGGTCATAAGGTGTCCTGAAGGGTCATATGGTGTTTTGAGGGGTCATATAGTGTCCTAAGGGGTCGTATTGTGTCATTAGAGGTCATATGGGGTCCTAAGTGGCCACACATGTGTTAGAACACCATATGACCCTTAGGACACCATATAACCCATTAGGACAACATATTGTCCTAAGGGGTCATATGGTGTCCTAAGGGGTCATGTTATGTACTAGGATGTTAAAAGGGGTCATATGGTGTTTAGAGTAGTCACATAGTGTCCATAAGGGTCATATGGTGTCGCTAGGGGTCATATGGTGTCCTAAGGGGTCATGTCATGTACTAGGATGTTAAAAGGGTTCATATGGTGTCCTAAGAGGTAATGTCGTGTACTAGGATGTTAAAAGGGGTTATATGGGGTCCTGATGGGTCATATGGTGTCCTAAGGAGTCACATGGTGTCGTTAGGGGCCACACATGTGTTAGAACACCATGTGACCCCTTAGGACACCATAAGAGAGAGAGAGAGAGAATATTAAAAAGGCTAAAAGGGGACAAAGGGAGAGAGGCCCTAAAAGGACTTAAAGGGAGAGAGAGAGAGAGAGAGAGAGAGAGAGAGAGAGAGAGAGAGAGAGAGAGAGAGAGAGAGATGTTTTTAGAGAGTAGAGGGGAGATATAAAGAAGGGTGAGAGAGATAGGTTTAAATCTTGGAGGAGAGGACATACTGATATAGAGAGATGGCAAAGAGAAGGGGAGAGGGGGAGTGATAGGAAGAGAGATAGGTGTAGAGATGGAGGAAGATATATATATATATATATATATATATATATATATATATATATATATATATATAGAGAGAGAGAGAGAGAGAGAGCTTAGTGATTACTGAAATTTGATTATGTCTAAGAAATTATAAAATCTAAAGCTTGGGAGAGAGGAGAGAGTGAGATAGAGAGGTAAAGAGAGGAGGAGAGAGATAGGAAAATAGATAGGTCTAGAGCTTAGGGGAGGCAAAGACCGTGAGATAGAAGATAACAAGTGAATGATGATATAAGCCCACTGATTACTGAAATTTGGCTATCTGAAAAATTATAAGATCTCTTAAAATCTAGAATCTGCATTTTGACTCCTAGAGATCTGAAACCACTCTCAAACATCTTGACAATATATACATAAAATATAACTTAAAGTATAAGTAAACAGAAAATATAACTTATATTTAAATGTTATATTTTATATATATATCCTACTGAAAAAACTAAAGGAATGCGAAATGAATTGCATACAAGTCCATGTTACTCATCTAACTTTATGTAAGCAAAACACGTACGTATTTTTCAAACTAAATATAACACGTACACATTTTTTTATTTTTAAAAACATGAATGCATTTTTTTTTTTTTTAAACACAATTGTGTTTTTGTTTTAAAAAATCTGTACGCGTTTTTAATTTAAATAACCCATACGCGTTTTGCCTTGTACTTAGCCTTGGATAACAAGGTTGAGGCTTGGGAGCCTTTTTTCCCTCCTTTTTACGTGTTTTCTTCTTCCAATATGATTTCTCAACTTCATTGTCATCAGGTTTATATGTTATCAAGTGGGTATTTCTAAAATTTCCACCATACTTTCACCCATCTTCTAAGCTTTCTAACCATATTTATTTTTTAAAATTTGAACAACATTAACATATTAATCTTGAATTTATTTTACCAGTGTCTCCATAGTTCTCAAAGACATGTGTGTACCATTTTTTTAATAACTTTTGATCTACTTATCAAAATTTACAAAACTTTATATATTATTGTAGTGCACTTGAATATTTGCACTTAAATTACATTTTGTATTATTTTGGTGCAAGTTATGCTTCATGCATGAATAGGTACCTGATTTTTAGGATGTGCCCATTTTGAAAATCATGAAAAAAAAATAATCAATAGAAAATTACTAAAAAATACACAACTTCTAGTGTTCACTCTTAACTATCTTTCTACAGGTGGAAATGATTTCTCAAAATACTAAATCTAACTATGACTTTTTTGATGCGCATGTTAGAGACTACGTTATGTTTTTCAGAAAAAATCAGTATTTTTTCTTTGTGCGCAAAGGATTTGACACCCTTAATCTTATCCAATTTTGAAAAAAATTAGTAGTTTGGAGACTAGATTCAAAGTACTACAATATTTTTTTTTGTGTATCTTCATATTTTGAGTGGACGAGTCTCAAATTGCTCCTCCAAGTTCAAGTTTAGCTAATTTCAGAAGAAAAAAAAAAGGTGTCCTATTTTCAAATGCGCTTCTGGATTCAGCTGTGTAGATGTTTGTTATGAAAAAACATCTACACAACTGAATCCAGAAGAACATTTGAATATAGCATGCACTGTGGAAATCTCATCTCTCTAAAAAGGTGTCCGCTTATACCCCCTTTTTGCACATCATCTTAGTGCACTTACCCAATTGACAAAGGTAATTTTAGGTCCACACCTAAAGCTAGGGACACAATGGATATGTATAATTAGTGTTCCATCACCTTGCTAAGTGTTTCTCACAAGATCATTGTTATATCTTGATCTCTCAAGCCTTCTTCACCAATTGGTTCATCCAAATCAAACTAGTTTCATTGAAGAAATACATCCTCAACAACATTATTAATGTAAATGAAAAAATGGAATGCATTCAACACTTTCAAATTGTAATTTTTCTCAATATTATGACTATTATATTGAATGATGTTATATTATTACCATGCTTCAAATGTCACGTTTTGGGCCTTGAATTGGGTGCATTATGTTAACATGCTTATAAAAAATGCATCTACTTACATCACTGTAGAAGGGAATGGAACACCTTATGGCATAATAAATATCTTTCTAATGTTCATTCTTTGCAGGATTTTTTGAGTTTTTCTTAGATCCCCACTTGTTCTCATCTTTGGAACAATATTCTTACGGCTAGGGATGTGGCTAGCTGGGGAGCCTATTGGAAGCTTGGGAATGGTAGAAAAATCCAGTTTTGGGATGATTTTTTGATTGGGCGTCACTCACTAACTTCGGATCCTACTCTTGGATCTTTAAAAGATCTTTGTGTGGCTTCTCATGGCCCCATGGTGTCTAACTATTGGAAGGAGGGTAAGTGGGTTAATCTTCTTGCCATTATCTTTCTTTTATCCAATTGTAAATTTTCCTAAATTCTTTTGGTTTGGAGGAAAGTGTGGAAGATGAAGTAATTTGGAAAATCAACTCCAATGGGAAGTATTTTGTGGCTTCTATGGATGTCTGTAAGGAACCTCATGTGTCCTGGTGTTCTAAAGTTTGGATTAAGAGCCTTTCTCCTAAGGTCAATATGTTTTTCTAGCTCCTCTTTCTTAATAAAATCTTAACTATTGACAATCTTGTTAAGAGGGGCTTTTCTATCCCAAACAGATGCTACTTGTGTTTGCAGACTGCTGAATATGTGGACCATCTATTCTTACATTGCTCTTACACCTCTGAAATTTGGAGTTGTGTGCTTCAAAAAAGGGATCTTTGTTGGACTTTACAGGCAACTCTTAAGGAGTTTCTCCACCAATGGAATCCGCCCTCCAGAAATCCCTTCATAAAGAAGATATGGTTTTTTGCGTTTCTTCATATGGAATGGGGTTTATGGAAAGAACGTAACAATCACATCTTCAGGGATACCCATCTCCCTTCTGATATTGTTTTTAAGAAAATTTATAGAGCCATCTCTAATAACCTCTCAGTTGTTAGCCCCAATGTTCTCTCTCATAGTGGCATCCTTAAGGAGTATGAACTCAATGTTGTCAAGGGCTGGAATCTTGATCATCATATGGTAACACCTAAGGTCAACCTCAGGGACAACATTAGTTGGAACTTTCCTCCCCAAGGCTGGTTCAAAATCAATTTTGATGGCACGGCTAAAGGGAACCCAGGTCAAGCTGGTTGTGGTGGAGTGATATGGGATCACAATGGAAACTTCATTTTTGCTATTGCTATCCCTCTTGGTAAACAGACTAATAATGTTACTGAAGCCATAGGGGTATACCGCAGTCTAAAACTTGCAAAACATAACAACTATAAGCTTGTTTGGGTCGAGGGGGATTCTAAAAACTTATCAGCTACCTTAAAGGAAATTCTACTCTAGCTTGGAATGTTGATATTTAGATGAAAAAAGCCAAAGACATTATTAAAACATTTGATAAATGTATGTTCGCCAATATTTATAGACAAGCCAATGTGATTGTTGACTTCCTTGCCAACAGGGAGTGACGTGTAAAGCTAGCTTTGTCGGACACATGGTGACAGGTTGGACTTTGAACTTGCGATGTATCTGCTGCATGAGCGAAGTCAGGGGAGTAAAGTTCATGATATTTAGTGATATTATGACTTTGTGTATTTTTAGAACTGCCAATACCTTTCGTTCTGAGACAGGTGGCCAGAGAGGACATAAGAATCAATGTGAATTTATTTCGCATGCTTTGTGGGTGATTTCATACATTTTATGCAGGATTGCCTTAACTTTGGAAATTCGCTACAGAGAGAATTACAGAGAGCCTGAGAAAATGGGTGTTGCAAGAAAGATAATTGAGATGCCTAGCTGTGTGCAGTTTAAGAATGAAAAGAAGCTTTGGTGCATTCTAAAGAAAGGTGGGTTTATTAATTACATTGAGAGGCTTCAAGGGCGAAATCAAGATGTTACTAGGTATTTTGCTAAAAACTGGAAGGATGGCTCGATTATTCTTCACGATCGGAGGGTCCTGGTAGATGAAGCCCTTATTACTCAAGACATTGGGTTATCTATGGATGGTGTGAAGTATTCTAGAGATAGGGTGTACACAAAGAAAGTTGTGCAGAGTTTCCCTAAGGAGGAGGAGGAGCGGGCTAAAATTGTCAAGAAGACGGCTAGCTACTATGATATTGTGGTCATCAAAACTTTATGGCAGAAGCTTCTCAAGGTAATTATGATTTATCTCACTTTGTATGGTCGGTATACTAGGGTGTATGGCCACCATTTTATTATTCTGAATCATTTCCATCATGGAGTGAAAATGTGTTTCCCATTCTACCTCATGTCTACTCATAGGGTTAATTTTAGTGACCAGTGTAAGAACCCTACTAAGTTTCCCATTGTGCATGAAGGCTTGTTGGTTCTTATTGATGCCCATTTTTGTTCTCTTCCTCCCCTTGGGGATTTTATCCACATTTCTTCTAAGAATGATAAGACTAGTGCAAGAGACTCTGAGAATGACGCTTCTGGATCTGGGTCTGAGGAGACTACCCCTCCCCTGAAAAAAGATAAAGTCAAAATTCCTTTGAGCTCTAAACCCAAAATGAGGAAGGGTTTCATAGGTCTTAAGAAAATTGTTATGTCCTCCTCCTCTACTTCAGTTGAGATTGGCTCCCCCTCTTCTTCTGAGAAGGCAGATGATGATAAGAACCCTCATAACCCTAATGTCCCAGCCTCTCCTCTTTCCTTTAAGGAGACTGGTAATATGGGTGTGGCTGGTATTGCTGACCTTAATCCTAAAAGTGATAAGCTAAATGATAAGAGGGAGGATTATGAAAATGTGTTGGGTTTGGCTCGTGATCATGCAATCGATACCTTCAATTTATTCAAGTGGTTATTTCATGAACTTAAAGAGATCTAGATTAACCAAAGAGCTCTTGGTAGAAAAATGGATTCCCTCCCTATTGGTTCTTCTCTTGGTCTACACAATGAAGGGAATTGGACTAAGGATGAGAAGAATTTAGTCATGGACTATATCAAGAAAACAGGGGAAGGGGTTGACCAACTTAAGAAAAAACTGGAGGAATGCATCACCCGAGTTGAGGATGGCTACAAAAAAATCCAACACACCCTCAAGATCATTATGGTTAGCAGTCATAAAATTGTTAAATAGTTTGCAATGGTTATGAATACCATGGTGAAAATTTTGAACCAACCAGATAAGGTTGTTATTATTATTGGTGAGGAAGCTAAGACGGCTCAAAGAGGTGAAGGACCCTGCAAAAGGACTCGAGGGAGCATGAAGAATAAGGTGGCCTTTCAGAACTTGGATCATAACACTATGCAGGCTACACCTAATACCATGAATTCCCTAGAGGATGAGGTCGATGAGACCCTCAGAAGCCTAATTTAATTGGGTCGTTTTATGTTGTTGGTTCTTTCTGTGTCTAGGTTTGGTCTTTCTGTTGTCTTTTTGTGCCCGACTGGGCTTTTGTTGTCTCTTTGGCTGCTGCTTTTTATGCCTACCCTTGCAACCCGTTTTGTTTTGGATGTTGCTTTCTGATTCTAATCATATTAGAATCATTTTGTAAATGGTTTCGGGGCCCCTTTAAAACCTATTTTTGTTTTAATCCAAAACAATTAAAAATATGATGATTTTGATCTATTTTGGTCTATACATTGGAGTTGCATCTTAGCCCTTGCACTTTACACACTTTCTCTTGAAGGCTTTGGATATCTTTTGACCCATGCAAACTCCTAGTTGTTGGTAAAGGGAATTGTCTTGCTAATTCTTCTAACCAACCAAAGTATGGGGAATCAATTTCTTACTTTAATTGAAAACAACAATAATAAAAAAATGACCTATATTATCTTAATATACTACCAGGCCTTAGTATATCTCACTACCTTGTGACAAATAAAAAGTGAAATAGATTAAACATTATATGCTTGTAGGATTGGAAGATAGAATGTGTAAGTAAAATAGATTAATATTATTTCAAAGATAAATTATATAAAATTATAAGTGGAAAAATTATTGCTAGCAATTAAATAAAATAATTTATTTAAATATAATTATAATTATGTAAAAAAATTGACACTAACAAAAAAGAAAACTAGGTTTCTTTGAGAGTAAATTCACTACATACACTCAAATAAAATTTAACTGGTTAAAAAAAGTTACTATCAATAAATTGGTCAACATATACAAAAATAACTTTTTGAAACCCAAAACATAAAATACAAACAATAAAGAATTTAAATTGAAATACATATGATCATCTTGATCAAGGATGTCAATGCATGGCATAGATGCACGTGCGTAGTGCTAACATCTCATACAAATCTTGAACAATAAATATCTAGAAATAACAAAAAACTATGTGATTTAGATAACTTGCAAAACAAGAAAACAAGAAAATATCAGAAAATACTATACAACATAAATATAAAGAAATAATTGGTTTTCTTCTTCGTTCTTTCCCTCTACGGCTCTTTCTGAACCAGGTATGTATTTCTCAATTTTGATTAATACAAGGGTGTTGCCCCTCTGCAGCTATATATATATATATATATATATATATATATATATATATATATATATATATATATATATATATATATATATATATATATATATATATATATATATATATATATATATATATATATATATATATATATATATATATATATATATATATATATATATATATATATATATATATATATATATATATATATATATATATATATATATATATATATACATATATAAAGAAATAATCTAGAAATAAGATGTAAATGATTTAAATAAATCCAAAATGAATAATATATAAACATCCATAAAGTTTCTATTTTTGAATATCCTCAAAATATTATAACACATGAATAAGAGAAAAAGTATTTGAGAGTTTTTTGGGAAGTTTGCCTCAGTCAAGTGTCTTCTTTGGTGTTTCCACTAAAATACCAAAACCAAGTATCCAAACCATGTCTTTGACATAACCAAGTGATCTCTAGATGATAACAAGTCATCCTTAGTGTCAGTGAACAATATAACATGTCGGTGAACAATATACTGGTGACTCTGCATAAGTCACTGAACATGTCGGTGAGCACAATGTGTCAGTTCAACATAACCAAAGATATTCAAAAGGATAAGTGTTGACATCACTGACAAAACTAATGCAACACATCCATAATACCAACAATCTCCCCCTTTAGCATTGATGGCAACACAAGATGGAAAAACATCTAAGTGCCAAAATAGAATGCCAAAAACCAAAAACCAACAATCTTTAGAAATCAATACCACAAATCAAAATCAAAATCACTCCCCCTTGGATAATGTTTCCTACATACAATTGTTTTCCATAGATATCTCTCCCCCTTTGACATCAAATCCCAAATCAATATAAATACCAGAACATACAACCAATTACAATAACCAGCTACTCCCCCTGAGAAGTAGCTCTCCTCCATCAAAGCCAGAAAAAGGTTTCTCTGTTATTTCTGCTAGTTTGATGCCAATCTTCAACTGTCTAAGTCTCTACCGGTGAGGGTATTACCCCAATCTGCTCTCTGAGATATTCAAAAGTTTCCTTAGGCAAAGACTTAGTAAAGATATCTGCAATTTTCTCTTTAGTATTCACATAAACCGATCTTACTTCTTTTGCTTCAACATTCTCTTTCAAAAAATTATATTTGACAGAAACATGTTTAGTCTTAGAGTGTAATATCGAATTCTTTGATATATCAATTGCTGTTGAATTATCACAATAAATGATTATAGGTTCTTTGCATTTTATCTCGATGTCCTTCAACATTTTCTTAATCCATAATACCTGAGTACAATTAGTTGTTGTTGCAACATATTCTGATTCTGCTGTTGATAATGATGTACAACTATGTTTCTTGCTCAACCATGAAATGAATCTGCTACCAAAAAAGAATGCTTCGTCAGTGGTGCTTTTTCTGTCATCTACATCTCCTGCCCAATTTGCATCGGTGTATGCACATAAATCAAAATTTTCATCTTTAAGATACCATAAACCAAGATTTGTTGTGCCTTGTAGATACCGGAAAATCCTTTTTACTGTTGATTCATGATTTTCTTTAGGATTACTCTGAAATCTTAAAACAATACATACTACATTCATTATATCAAGTCTTGTTTGTGTCAAATACAGTAAACCTCCAATCATATATTTGTATCTTGTCGGATTAGCAGGAGCTGAATCATCCTTCAATGTCAATTTGTCAGTTGTAGTCATAGGAGTACTTACCGGTTTGGAGTTTTTCATGCCAAATTTCTTCAATAGTTCCTTCAAGTATTTTGTTTGACATATGAATATACCTTTATCAGTTTGTGAAATCTGCAATCCTAAAAAGAATTTTATCTCCCCAATCATAGACATTTCAAATTCTTCCTGTATCTTATTAGCAAAGTCTTTACATAATCCATCTTCTCCTCCAAAAATGATATCATCAACAAAAACTTCAATAACCAAGATGTCATCATTAGTCACTTTGAAATATAAGTTGTTGTCAGCATTACCTTTAGTGTATACAAGCTTCAAAAGATATTTGTCTAATCTAGCATACCAAGCTCTAGGAGCTTGCTTCAATCCATATAAATCTTTCCTTAATCTACAAACCTTATCTTCATCATTTTTCAATGAAAATCCATTAGGTTGTTCAATATAAACTTCCTCTTCAAGATCGCCATTCAAAAATACACATTTTACATCCATCTGATATACTTTATAGTTTTTGTGAGCTGCAAATGCAAGAAATAATCTGACCGCCTCAATTCTAGCTACCGGTGCAAAGGTTTCATTATAATCAATTCCCTCTTTTTGTGAATATCCTTTACACACTAATCTTGCTTTGTTCCTGATTACCTTACCATCTTCATTAATTTTATTTCTGAATACCCATTTAGTTCCAATTACATTTTTGTTTTTAGGCCAGGGAACTAGTGTCCATGTATTGTTCTTTTCAATTTGTTCTAATTCATCTTCCATTGCTTTAATCCAATGTTCATCTTGACAAGCTTCAATAATAGATGTCGGTTCAATTTGAGAAATTGAACATGCCTCTTCATTTGCTAGTCTTCCTCTTGTCATAACTCCTTGATACTTATTCCCAATTATCTGGTTTTCTAAGTGATTCAGTCTTACATACCTGGATTTATTCGCATGCTACTGTTCTTCAGTCATTGTAGAATTATCTGATGATGTCGGTGTGACTAGATCCACACTCTGTATCGGTGCACTCTGTATTGGTTCATTTATGATCATCTCAACTGTTGGTTCAAAATCTATAGACCTTGAATTTCCTCTAAATTGTTCATCTATCTTCACATTATCACTCTCAATGATTTTCTACAATCTTTTATTAAAACATATATATGCCTTCCTCTTAGATGAATAACCAAGAAATATTCCTTCATCACTTCTAGGATCAAATTTACCAATATACAGATCTCTCCTAATATAACATTTGCTTCCAAATATTCTGAAATATTTAAGAGTAGGAGTATTACCAAACCATAGTTCATAAGGGGTCTTACCGGTTTCACCTTTGATGTGAACTTTGTTAAAAGTGTAAATCATTGTATTCACTGCTTCTGTCCAATACACAAGGTAGATTTGCTTCCAATATCATGCTTCTAGATGCATCCAAAATAGTTATGTTCTTCCTTTCCACAATTCCATTTTGCTGAGGTGTCCAGGGTGCTGATATGTTAGACACAATGCACCACTAAGAGGGGGAGGGGTAAATCAGTGGTCTTCAAAACTTTTTCCCTTTTAGCAAATCTAATGTGTGTATACCAGTTATGGGATCTAATACAATGGAGACATATCGATTAGTGAGGAGGCCAACTCAAAATAGTCACACACAAAGAGACATCTCATAACACCAGGATGTACGAGAAAAACCCAAGATGGGGAAAACCTCGGTGAGCAATGTTGCTGGAGACTACTGCTCCAATCCAGCCTCACAATGAAAAACATTGTTACAAATTTTAGGACACCAACCCAAGGAGCACCAACCCCTGACTTTAGGGCACCATCCCAAGGATCGCCAACCCCTGACTTTATGGGCTACAACCCATGCGCCAAGCTACAACTTAGTGAACACTAAGATAACTTCAACTACAAAAGTATTTGTCTTGTTACAAGTGAATCGTGTAACCTTGTTATATATCTTACTCTGTCGGTGAGGTTCTTTCTCTATTAGACTGACTCACTTCTCTTGTTGCTCTTCACCTGCTGCTTCTTTGTCTACCTTCTCTACAGTCTCCTTCACTTCTGCTCGACCGATATGAACACTACCAGTTCTTCTCTCCAACCAGTTGATTGCTTCAACCAAGTTCTCCCTCTCTCTCACTCACTTCTCTCAAATGCTCATTGAGCAATTGGCTGATTTGCTCTTTCTTGCAAAAGTATCCCACTTAGCATTAGCACTATGATCTTCTCTCAAGCAGCACTAAACAATCTCTTTGGCCTTCATCCTTATAGGCTCATTTTCCCACCAAAGCCCAATTCAAAATTTGGACAGTTAGGGTTTCCTCACCATCTACGAAGCAAACCAAATCCAATCAGATCCTGCAAGATTTGATCACCTTGATGTCCATCTATTCATCTCCACCATTTCTATGCCTTCTAAAACACATTTTCCAAATATGGGAAACGCAATCCTTTATGTCAACCTACATCTGTCAAACTGCTATTAATACCTCTATTGTTTCCTTCTCAAAGTATTCTTTCAATTCAATCTTCTTGCTTCGATCCAGATGCCAACAACTCCTTGATTTTGCTCTGGTGTTCATTCTTCCTCGAGCCATGCACATCAGATCTGATCCACAAATCATGGGATCCATAATTAATGCACACCTGTCGAGATACCTAACTCGACACTGCACATCCCCAACCTATGTGAGCTTGCCACTTTGACACCATGTGCATTCACATCAACCGACTATTGACTTGGATCTTCAAGTCGGTCCAGATAGGATCACCGACCAAACACCCTACCGGTTCCTTTTCTTTGTCGGTTTACTAACCCTGTCGGTATCTCACATTCTACTGGTTCACTCATCATGTCTACATTCTACTAAACTATCAGTGGAACACCACAACCGGTCTTCAGACATGACACACTTACACATGCATATTTCCATCCAATGGAAAGTCTTCTACATCTGCACCTTGTCCATATTACCGATGGGCATACATACCAATTACCACTCTACTTCCATTTGCATCTGCTCATTTATGTCTTTTCCTGGATCAGCTCGGACCATATTTCAACCGGTTTGTCTTAATGACAAACACATCACTCTTCTTATGTAATGGCATCTCATCATGCCTTCTTTGTCAGTCCAGTGCATAACCCTGATTTCATGCACTTGAGGCATTCCCTCTGATCACTAGTAGATCCGATGGAAGCACACTCATTGTCGGTCATGCATCACATGATGACTGTATCTTCAATCCAGTGGGAGTCTTGTTGTTTTGCAGCCTTACATCATACCGATTTATTCTTCTCTTCCAGTGTTGATGTGATTCAGATAACACTTTGCCTCTTCATCACAACCAAACACTCAAACACTTTGTCCATCTCATCACACAAGTCAGGCACTAACTTGTTGCACTGGTGACTCTTGAGGTCATCTTTCTTACCATTTTCGGTGTTCTACAACCCAAGATATCACATCCTATACTTCTCCATAGCGGTGTTGCACATACATCTCTACTATTGGTGGTCATCCCATATCGGTTGACATCAATGACAACACAATGCCAACATGATAGTTTTCTTCTTATTCCATTCACTTCAAAAAATGTATTAAATTCCTTAGATGTAAATTCACCTCCCTGATTTGATCTCAAACATTTGATTTTCTTACCGGTTTCATTCTCTACCATTGCCTTGAACAGTTTGAATTTTCCAAAAGCTTTTGATTTCTCCCTGAGAAAAGTAACCCAACACATTCTAGAATAATCATCAATGATTAGCATAAAGTATCTATCTCCCTGTAGACTTCTTTTTCTTGTCAGACCACATAAGTCGGTATGGATTAAATCAACAACATTATTGGATTTCTCAGAAATACTCTTAAAAGTTGTTCTAACTTGTTTTCCCATTTGACATTCCTTACATACCGGATTATGAGGTTTCACAATCTTAGGTAAATCCCTTACTGCCTTAGTTGAATTAATCTTTACAATGCAATCAAAATTTACATGACAAAGTCTCTTATGCCATAACCAACTTTCATCAATATGTGCAATCAAGCATGTCTTTTCACTGTTATTCAAATGAAAGATATTACCTTTAGTCTAATTACCAGTTGCAATCTCCAATCCAGTACTATTCATGATTTTGCATTTACCATTCTTGAATTTGTAACTGAAAACCCTTTTCAACTAATTGACCAACACTTAAAAGATTATGCTTCAAACCTTCAACATAATAAACATTGTCAGTATTGTGCTTACCATCCAAAGATATAGTGTCTTTTCCTTTGATCAAACAAGCTTTATCATCCCCAAATATTACTAGACCTCCACTATATTCCTGAAAAGATAAGAATTTACTTTTATCACCAGTCATATGATGTGAACATTCGGAATCTATGATCCATTCATCTTTTTCTTCAATTTTAGCTGCTAGGGACTGCTCTACTAGTGGAACAGTAGGTGTCGGTTGATCTTTTTTTATTGCAACAAAAGCCTATCCATTGTCTGCTGGTTCTTCATCAAAATCATCAGCAACTCCTTCATCAGCATAGTAACATGATTTATCTCTATTCTTCTTAAATTTGTATCATTGATATTTAGGGTTGGGCTTAAATGTTCTTTTAGCTTCCTCTCTCAATCTTGCATGTCGGTTAGGACATCTAGATGCCATATGACCAACTTTCTTGCAGTTAAAACATTTAAATGGTGTTTTACCTTTATACTTACTTCCAACTGGACCTCTAGGCATTTTCCTTGCAAATAGTGCTTCAAGTTCTTCTAGTTCTTCATTTTCCCTTTTGATATCTTCAAGTTCTCTTGCATAAAGTCCTTTCCAATCAGATTTGTCAGATGATGATGATGATGCAGATAATGATGCTTTGAAGGCCAAATTTGTTTTAATTGTAGCAACAAGATCAAATTCCTCAAGCTCAAATGCTGAAAGTTTTCCAACCAAGGTATCTCTAGATACTGATGTATTAGGCATTGTTCTCAACTCATTAATAGCAATTACTTTCATTTTGTATGCTGGTGGCAATTCTCTTAAAACTTTAGAAACAATTTCATCTTCACTTAGGGATCCTCCACAACATTGTATTCTGAAAACAATTTCATTAACTCTTTCCATGAAAGCAAAAATTCTTTCATCTTCTTCCATTTTTAAATTTTCATACCTGACCCGAAAGTATTCCAGTTTTGCAATTTTGACAGTGGTATCACCTTCATTCAGTGTCTCCAATTTATCCCAAATAGCTTTAGCAGTAGATCGGTCTGATAATCTGATGATTTGTTGATCTGATAATGCGCTCAAAAGTGCTTCTCTTGCTTTGCAATCATTTTCTTGATCTTTACCCAATGTTGGTGGATTAGGTTGATTTAGTGTAGGACCAACATAGCCATTCTTTGTAACATCCCATATGTTTCTTCCAATGCAATTCAGATGTGTCTCCATTATGATCTTCCATATACCATAGTTGGTTCCATCAAGTTTCGGATTGTCCTTCCTGAAAATGTTTGTTGCCATAGGATCTCCTCAAGTTCTTAGGCTTCTACAAAAAGAGAACTAAGCTCTGATACCAATTGTTAGGACCTAGGAGGCAACTAAGAGGGGGGGTGAATTAGTTGACCATGAATTACAACCCAAATACAACTTAATCAAACTTGATACTTAATACCAGTAAACCAAACTTAATGTTGGTTAACAGATTAACAGTTAATATTAATACCGGTGAAACTTAATGCATAAAACAAAAAGAGAAACAACATCCACAACACATAACACAGATATTTGTACGTGGAAACCCTGTAAGGGGGAAAACCATGATGGGAAACCTTACCCACAATCAAATGATACTAATGCAAATAGTATATGTATACAAATGGGGTTTGCACATGCAAAAAGGCCAAGCACCTAGAGCTCAGTGCTCAATCACAAAATAGGAGTCACACTGACTATAATTGGATGGTTAAATCCAATGATAATGTACTACACAAAGTAGCATCTCCAATGTTGGATTCAGTACTAGTTAAGCTCTGATAATCACCTTCAAACCTTCCTTGAACCTTCTCTATGGTCTAATCATATGATCTTCAATATTCACACATACCATGTTACAATACCATAACCTTACATACCATATATCCTCTCCTTCATTCCATCTCACAAATGAGATCTTACATATATACCAAAACCTAAGACCAATTGTGTAGGTTGGCTCACTAAGAATATTACAATAAAATTAATTACAAATAAGTCAAGATGTAATGCATCATGTGGGCTCAATACATTTACAACAATATCCAATTAATAAATCATATCCATAACATGTCGTGCTGATCTAGAATAGATAATGCATATCGGTCCATAACCTAGACCAATTTGTCGGTAACAACAAATATGTCAACCCATTTAGACCATTAACCAAAATACCAAAACCAAGTATCCAAACCATGTCTTCGACATAACCAAGTGATCTCCAAATGATAACAAGTCATCCTTATTGTCGATGAACAATATAACCTACTGGTGAACAATATACCGGTGACTGTGCATAAGTCACTAAACATGCCGGTGAACACAATGTGTCAGTTCAACATAACCAAAGATCTCCAGAAGGATAAGTGTTGACATCAATGACAAAACTAATGCAACACATCCATAATACCAACATCAGCAACAGCATGTTCAAATTTATCAGAGAAGCTAAATTTAAGGGTTAATAAACTCCACATGTGACCTAATCAGTTCAAACCCTCTTGCACACTCATTTAGGGTATATTCATCTACCAGTGTGCCAAGTGGTGGCCCTTGAAGCGGTGATTTGATATTTTCAAATTAGGGTTTGAATGCTACTCAGGTTGATTCAGTTGTTTAAATTTCAAACAAGAATGAGTAGGCAAATTTGAATATGAATATATTTTGCCTTGGATGTCGTAATGACGATCCATTTGATACCCCAGAATCTTTGTATTGCAATCTTTCAATGTGTTGGGTTTCAAGCCTTAATTAGGTGTTTTAATCATTTTTTGAAACTGATTCTGAAGGCAACTCAAGTGTTTTGGGAAAGTATCAGGGTTGCAAAAATGTCAAAGTTGGTGATCCTAGCTTCAATTTCCTGCTCCCCAGGCACATTCAGTCAGCATATCAGAGGATGTTGAGCAGTTCAATTGTTTGAGAATGAAATTTTTTTTAGCTGGGCCCACTTTGGGGCCTGACTAGGGACGATACACAATGTGACTAAAGGAGCTTAAATGATTAAATATTTATTATTTTTAATCATGTTGATTAAAACAATATTTTATTTAATATGAAAAGGGTTTGATGGTTTCGTTTAAATTATTTTTTGGTTTAAGTATATAAAGCCCAAGAAAATTGGAGCATTTATTAAATCATTATTCCAATGATTAAATAGCAAAGGGAGAAGCCATGTGAGCAGGAAATGTATTTTCAAAGAAAAATTTTGATTTTAAAATAAGTCTTACACCACTTTGTTAATGGATGGGGCCTCAACTATATTCTTGCCCAATCAATGATGAGTGGGCCCGTGCAGAATGCAAAGGAGTGAATCATTAATTTTTTTCCAATGATTTAATGAAATGAAAATATATGTGAAGGATATCATTTTGATAATGATTGGCCCATGCGATAATGCAAAATAAGCTTTTCCCCCTCTTATTTTTATACCGTGAGTGTCAAACCCCCCACAATGGCAATGCGGGATAAAAGGAATCATAAAGGAGGTGGATTTTATGTTATCCCGCGAAGATAATGAGCAGGAGAGGGATCTGCGTGAGATAAGGCATCAGCAGGCACAAAGAAATGTTTATGCTTACCCTGCAAGGTAAAGGAAGATATCCAAAAATAGCACGGGAAAAGATGTTGCAGTGGGGAGGATTTGGAACTCTTATCTTGTCTGCTTAGAGGGGTCACTCAAGCATGTTGCGGGATAAGGTCTTTGGAAAAAGCAGCAGAGGTGAATATTTCACCCAGAGATGTCATTTCCAGCAAAGGAGTGTTTCTTTTTTTTTTTGTGCCATTTTTGAGAATTAGTGGAACCCAATGGAAAAGTCAAGTGTTCTTTTTCACCAATAGGGAAATTTCTCAATTTTCAATTCAAATAGAAAAATAATCTCCTGTAGCAAAGTGGACAGGAGCTAATTTTAGCAAACTTTGGCAAGTGAATAAAAGGTGGAATGGACAAGGGTGCAAAGAGGAATTTTTTTGTCAAAGTGTAGAAACTAGAGTTGACAGTTGCTTGCAAAGGACATATTTTTCAGATTCTGACATCATCCAGCAAGGTGTGGATTTTGAACTGGGTAACCAACCTGAGGATGATTTTCTCCAAATTTTTGAAGGCTTTAGTAGGCTCAAGGAAGAGAGTATAGCCAATGAGAGTGAGGAGAAAATTTCAAGATGGAGGACAAGTCTTTTCAAAGGTTCCTTTAGAGTTTCTTTAGGTTTTCTCCTCTTTGAGATTTATTTTTATCTTCTCTTCTTGGTTAGATAATTCTGAGTGCAACTTTTGTAAGTGTTGGAAGCAGGACTTCCATGCACAGTTCTAAGTTAGAGAAGTTTAGAGTTTTTATTCTCAACATGTAATCTTTTATTGTCAAATAGACATAGTCAGTATACAAGCAAATTTTATGGGTTTTTATCAAGCTATCCCCATCATGTATGGTTCTCACTTTATGAAATATATGATCAAGGATCATTTTATTTTGTCCCAACAAGTTTGGTGTCATTTTGACTTTCAGCTTCTCCTCAAGGAAGAGATTAAAATGCCTAAGGTAGAATGAGGAATGGTATGTTGTATATGCAGGATCTCTAAGCATGGTTGCAGGAAAGCTTCAATGAAGAATTTTGAAGTCATGCATCAATACTCAGACCCAGCTGGTTATGTTCACTCTATTTGGATTCACTTGCTACTTGTTGTAGGATGACTTTGCTTCCCTGATAAGGCACCGGTCATGGGATTTTTTTTACTTTTCAAAATCATTCCTTAATTCAAATCATTTCATTTATGCATTAGGAGTAGGATTGATGTGGAAACCCCCCTCCTCAATGAGTGCTTAGATGATTACAAACTAAGGTTAAAGCCATAACCAGGTTTTTTATCCATCTTCCTTAGTATCTTTCATTGGGATGATCTGTTGTAATATGTAATTACTGTCAAGAGTGTTTTGAAGCTTAAAGTTATAGGACATTGCATAGGTTCACCCGCCTTGGCCTCGCGGAGCCAAAAGAGTAGGAGATCTTAGTCTTCTGACCGAGTCTCTTCAAGTTGGCCAAATCCGTCCCCAAGTTTGTCGATGAGTTAGTGGCAATTCCACTAGGACTCGGGGACTATTGGTTTGGGAAACAATAGAATGGTGACTCTGCTGGGGAGAGTCTTAAAAGAAAATCTTGTTAAATCTTATTTGGATGCCCATGAGTCTAGTTGCATGGTTTTCAACTTGGAAGGTTTCTTATAGTAGCTTGTGTGAAGAAAAAATTCAAATGATTCTACTGTTGGAGAATACCTAAATCTTTTGAATAGCTTTTTGTTGTTCTAAACTTTGTTCCTCTGCAAGGAGGTGGCGCCTATGTCCTTAAAAGAACTTGATAAAGAGAAAAGAAGAGATCCAGTTGTGAAGGAGTTCTCAGTCAAAACCAAGAGAGCAGTTGATGTAAGTTCTCCAAGTATTTTTCTTTTAAAGAAATTTCGAAAACCATAAAAGCTTAAATTTTGTAATGTTCTCTTATTCAATGTTGTAGCACTTGTTAGAAGGGAAAGTTTTATAGTTCCAGTTGTCATACTTCTCAGTTGTATGTTTCAGTCATTGCTTTATGATAAAAAGAAGTGTGTTATGTTGTTAGTAGGTTCATTCAAGAGGTCTTAAGTCTGATTTTCAATCTTATGTATGTATTATTTTTACTTAAGACCTTGTTGTAAAAGAGAATCAAGAAATGTGTAACTGTGAAATTTTTATGAGAAGCTTGTAAAGACAAGAAAGATGCATGGTCACTATTGTCCCAGGCATAATGTGTGATCAACAAGTTCAAGGTTTGCCTAGAAGGGTGTTCATCCCTGAGAGGTATAGGCCTTAAGTTTCCGCAACATTGAATGGTACCCGCATCCCTTCCCCATTGATTTCAAGGATCAAGTGTCTTTGTTTCATGTGCACAAATCCGAATCAGCAATCTACCATATCCAGTCATTCAGTGAATTTGTTGAAGACTTTCACTTTTGTAATGAAGACATAGTCATGAAGTTCTTTGTGAGATCATTGAAGGATGGTGCAAAGGATTGGTATGAGAGTCTAGCAACACAAATTTTGTCCTTATGGGATTGCTTCAGGAGGATTTTTTTGGAAAGATTCAGCTATGATATAGTCAGTTACGAGTAGCCTCCTAGTCCTCAGAATACTACAACATATGGGGATGTAGTGTATGCACAAGAACATCAAATATCAAGTATTGGATATGGATTTGAAAACATGTATGTCCCTCTTGTCCCAACTTATACTTTTCAGCAGTATGGGCAATTATATCAGCTCCAAATTGCGCAAGAACAAAGTTTCTATGTTGAGAACCCAATGGCATATGTCAGCGCTCAGTTGGATATGAAAAAACAAGAGGGTGAGCAACCTTATGTGTTGTTGTCTAGATTATTGGAAGCACTTCAAAGTCTCCCAATGAGCTTCATGCTTCAAGAGTCTGAATGGGTAGACTTGTTTTTGCAAGTCTGCAAACCTAATGTTTTTCATTGGCCAAGGAATTTGAAACCGGCTAATATTGATCAGATGGTTGCATGGATTGACATGTTTGAGTATGTCAAGTCTGGGATGCAGCTTGGTAATCAAATCTTGCATGTTGATAATGACAAGGTTGAGCAAGAGTGTGATGACAATGCACAAGTTAATAACAATGCTCCCTGTGTTGTTGAAAATC
The DNA here is from genome assembly GCF_030272615.1 of Cryptomeria japonica. Lineage (NCBI taxonomy): Eukaryota > Viridiplantae > Streptophyta > Pinopsida > Cupressales > Cupressaceae > Cryptomeria > Cryptomeria japonica. The sequence continues at coordinate 658,464,033 of NC_081407.1, read as the reverse complement.
AGTCACATGATCAGCATGAAGAAGATAATGTGTGTGAACAACAGTTAGTTGAAGAGAATGAAACTAAAAATGAATGTCATGATATCCTAAATAAAGTTGAAGAAGAACATCTGCAGGGTCAGCATTCTTTTCCGGATGGTAACTATGATTTTAAGCAGGTTGTTGGAGATGCAATCTCCCATAACATGATAGATTTATGATCTTGTAAAACCATTGAGCTTTCAGTTGAAGAGGACAGCAATAGGGGGCACATAAGTGAGCAAGAGGGCACATGTTATATCAGCAGTGAAGGCATCTCAAACTTGCTAGCAGGAAAGTACCTAAGATATGCACATAGAAAAAATGAAGACATTTTGCACCCTGATGATTTGATTTTTGATAGTGAGGTTGTCTCCTATGATGAAACATGTAATGCACCTACTGTCAATCTCCTTCCCATGTTTGAATCAGCTTATATGAAGGAAGTCAAAGATCTTGAGTGCATGGGATTCTTTAAGTGTGACTATTATATGTGTGCTGATGTAGAGGATTTACATGCTGATAAAAACTCATATTTTTCTTTTAACAACATGTGTATGGATGTTAATGGTGGCACTCTTTATGAGAATTATAGTGCACATGAAGGGGAAGTGGCTTTTGATCATTTTGATCAAAGTTGTGATGGGCTGGGAGAGTGTGATGATGAATCCAAATTAAAAAATAGATGCAAGCCCCCAACCCAATGTGTCAATCCCCATGGTGATGAGCTCTTGTTTGAGTGGGAAGACAAAATGCATGCATTTGAGGGATCGTGGAAAATTGATAATGTTGATCCAACATGCATCCAAGTTGCTAATATAAATGACATCGAGTGGGACTCAAAGTTAGAAGTTGAAGTTTCTTATCAACTTCATGATTTGCAGTTACATGAAAGGATCACAAGCGATCCTTTTTTTCTTTTCTTGATAAAAGTTTGCCTAATGTGTATGGTTTGAAGTTTAGTTCTTTTGAGAATTCCTCTTTTGATGAGAAAACTAATGATTTGAATGAGGCTATACTCCCAGTTGTATGTCAGAATGTGAGCCTTTTATTTATTCAGTCGGGAGGTGTCTTTCTTGAGTGTGATGATGATTTGAATCATGATGAATGTTGTGTTCAGCATGGAATTGCAAATTTTGATGAGCAAGACACATGTATGTCGCACAGTGATCATTGTTTTCACTCATTGCACAGGTTGCAGTTGTTTAATGACAGTGAGTGCAATGATAGTATTCAGTTTGGTAGTTGGGCAAGAGATGCCAACATGTTTGATCAATGGTATGTCAGTTATTTCATCATATCAATTTTAGTGCATTCTAAGGAGAATAATGTTTATGATAGAGGAAAGCATTGGCTAAAATTTTCAGGTGGCCTTGAGCCATCAACTATGGTTTAATTCTCAAGCCACATCATTTTGGGGCAGAGAAAGACCTTTTTTGACTCTACGCCTAATAGAGTAGGCACCTGATCTGCTCCCCAGAGATCTGGGATCTTGTCATGCCTGCAAGGGGCATGCATCCCCAAGCTAGAGCCATTGTTAGGACTTCAAAAACTTTGTCTAATTTCGAAGACACCAGTTCAAAATTTTGATAGTTGCTTTTAGAATTGTCTTTCAGAGCAAGCTTGAGTAGCTCATTTGGTGAGCTCATGTCTTTGCAACGAAGAATTATCAAGAGAAATCCCTTTGGGGCATGGTTATACACCTTATGGGCATCCCATGTGCATGTTTGAAGCTTCATCGGGTAATCTTTGATGTGTTTGTGAATTTTCCTTTGGAGGTCTTGAGGTTAAGGTTGTTGTTTGCACATGTTTGCATTTTTCTGAGTACCCTTGTTTGAGGCATTATATCTTTGTGTCTATTGATTGTCAATCTAAACGAAGAGATTATCATGATTATCTGTAAATTTTTGATGCCCCATGCCAAGTGGCTAAGTCTCATCAATATGTTTAACAAGTTTCCCAAGTTGAATCCATTTGCAAAAGGTTTGGTTCTACAACTGAACATTCTTGAACAGGAGTCAGGAGGTCACTTTGAAAATTTATATTTCATACCCAGTTGATCTGCAATTTAAAATGATAGTTCCCCATGATTCCCTATAAAATTGTTTATCAGATCCCCACTTTGTGGCCTCCAAGCTCATCATTCACTACTTTTTGAAGCCCATTCCAAACACACATTTTCGGGGTTTCAGCAGCAACATGTTCATATTTATCAGAGAAGATAACTTTGAGGATTAATAAACTCCACATGAGACCTAATCAGATCAAACCCTCTTGCACACTCATTTAGGGTATATTCATCTACCAATGTGCCAAGTGGTAGCCCTTGAACCGGTGATTTGATGTTTTTCAAATCAGGGTTTGAATGCTACTCAGGTTGATTCAACAGTTTCAGTTTCAAACAAATCTGAGTAGGCAACTTTGAAAATGAATATCTTTTTCCTCAGATGTCATAATGACGATCCATTTGATGCCCTAAAATCTTCGTATTGCAATCTTTCAGTGTGTCGGGTTTCAAGCCTTAATCAGGTGTTTTAATTAGTTTTTGAAACTAATTCTGGAGACAACTTAGGTGTTTTGGGCAAGTGTCAGGGTTGCAAAAATGTCGAATTTGGTGGTCTCGATTTCAATTTCTTGCTCCCCGGGCACATTTAGTTAGCATATCAGAGCATGTTGAGCAGTTCAATTGTTTGAGAACGAAATTTTTTTAACTGGGCCTGACTAGGGACGATACACAATGTGATTAAAGGGGCTTAAATGATTAAATATTTATTATTTTTTAATCATGTTGATTAAAATAATATTTTATTTAATATGAAAAGGGTTTGATGGTTTCGTTTAAATCATTTTCGGTTTAAGCATATAAAGCCCAAGAAAATCAGAGCATTTATTAAATCATTATTTTAATGATTAAATAGAAAAGGGAGAAGCCATGTGAGCAAGAAATGTATTTTCAAAGAAAAATTTTGATTTTCAAATAAGTCTTAAACCACTTTGTTAATGGATGGGGCCTCAACTATATTCTTGCCCAATCGATGACCAATGGGCCAGTGCAGAATGCGAAGGAGTGACTCATTAAATTATTTACAATGATTTAATGAAATAAAAATATATACATGAAGGATATCATTTTGATAATGATTGGCCCATGGGATAATGCTAAATAATCTTTTCCTCCTCTTATTTTTACCACATGAGTGTCAAAACCCCCCACAATGGCAACGCGAGATAAAAGGAATCATGAAGGAGGTGGATTTTATGTTATCCCACGAAGATAATGAGTAGGTGAGGACCTGTGCGAGATAAGACATTAGCAGGCACGAAGAAATGTTTATGCTTACCCTACAAGGTAAAGGAAGACATCCAAAAATAGCATAGGAAAAGATGATGCAGCGAGGAGGATTTGGAACTCTTATCCTACGTGGTCAGAGGGGTCACTCAAGCATGTCGCGGGATAAGGTCTTCGGCAAAAGTAGCGGAATATTTCACAGAAAATGAGAGTGAGGAGAAGATTTCAAGATGGAGAACAAGTCTTTTCAAAGTTTTCTTTAGAGTTTCTTTAGGTTTTCTCCTCTTTGAGATTATTTTTCTCTTCTCTTCACAGTTAAATAATTCTGAGTGCAACTTTTGTAAGTGTTGGAAGTAGGAATTCCACGCACAGTTATGAGTTAGAGCAGTTTAGAGTTTTTATTCTCAACATGTAATCTTTTGTTTTCAAATAGATATAGTCAGTATACAAGCAAAGTTTATGAGTTTTTCTCAAGCTATCTCCATCATGTATGGTTCTCATTTTATGAAATATATGATCAAGGATCATTTTATTTTGTCCCAACAAGTTTGGTGTCATTTTGACTTTTAGCTTCTCCTCAAGGAAGAGATTAAAATGTCTAAGGTAGAATGAGGAATGGTATGTTGTATATGCAGGATCTCTAAGCATGATTGCACGAAAGCTTCAATGAAGAATGTTGATGTCATGCATCAATACTCAGACCCGGCTAGTTATGTTCGCTCTATTTGGATTCACTTGCTACTTGTTGTAGGATGACTCTGTTGGCCTGATAAGGCGCTAGTCATGGGATTTTTTTTCAGTTTTCAAAATCATTCCTTAAGTCAAATCATTTCATATCTGCATTAGGAGTAGGACTAATGTAGAAACCCCCCCTCCTTAATGAGTGCTTAGATGATTACAAACTAAAGTTAAAGCCATAACCAGGAGTTTATCCATCTTCCTTAGTATCTTTCATTGGGATGATCTACTGTAATATGTAATGTCAGGAGTGTTTTGAAGTTGAAAGTTATAGGACATTGCATAGGTTCACCCGCCTTGGTCTCGTGAAGCCAAAAGAGTAGGATATCTCAGTCTTGTGACTGAGTCTTGTCAAGTTGGCCAAATCTCTCCTCGAGTTTGTCGATGAGTTAGTGGAAATTCCTCTAGGACTCGGGGACTGTTGGTTTGGGAACCAACACCTCCTTCACTCTCCACCTCTCTCTATATGTTTCCTCCCTCTCAACTTATCACTATCTCTCCTCTCCCTCACTACAAGACCTATATTCATATCTTTCCCCCTATCTCTTAAAGCTTCATTTTCCACTTCTATCAAGCTCAGCTATCTCCCCACTCTCACTCACTATTACCTCTTTCTCAACCTACGTCTCTCTCCCTCCCTACCTATTTCTCTACATCTCCCCCTCTTTCCTTTTCTCTCTACTTATAAATACATAGATACCTCTCCCACAGTCCCCCGATACTCTATTTATTTAAATACCCAGATAGAGAGAGAGATGTGGAGAGGGAAGAAGAGAGATAGAGAGAGGTGATATAAACAAAAAGAGAGGGAGGGAAAATAGAGACAAGTTATTAGAGAGAGTATGGAGAGGGAGGGGGGGAGAGAAAGGGTTGGAGAGGTAGGGGAAGAGAGACAGAGACAGAGACAGAGATGAGTAGTAGTATAGAGGGAAGGAGGTAGAGAGTTAGGGGATATAAAAGTATTGAGGGATGGTAAGAGAGGTAGGTAGACAGATGGAGAGAGGATATAAAGAGAGTGAGATAAAGAGGGGAGTGAACAAGGGAGAGAGAGGGAGAGAGAGAGAGGGGGGGTAAGAAAGATAGGTTTGGGGAGAGAGTGAATAGAGAGATGGGGGAGAGGTACAATGATAGGCAGAGAGAGAATTTTAAAGATTGAGGGAGACAAAGAGAGTGAAATAGAGATAGAGAGAGAATGATAATAAGAGCTTAGTGATTACTAAAATTTGACTAATTTTGAGAAATTATAAGATATGGAGTTTGGGGAGAGAGGAGAGAGTGAGATAAAGGGAGTTAGAGAGGGAGGAGAAGGAGAGAGATAGGAAAACAGATAGGTCTAGAGCTTGGGGGAGACAAAAAGTGTGAGATGGATAGATAGGAAGAGAATGATGATAGAAGCCCACTTATTACTAAAATTTCACTAAGTTTGAAAAATTATAAGATGGATCGTAAAATATAGAATTTTCATTATGACTCCTAGAGATCTTAAATAATTCTCAAACATACTACAAATATAACTTAAATTCTAAGAATACTTAAATGTAATTTTTTATGTATATATCTCAATGAAAAAAAACTAAGGGAAGGCCAAAGGAATTAGCATCTAACACCATGTTCCTTGTTTAGCTTAATGTTAGCAAAATGCGTACATGTTTTGTTGGTTTTCCATAACATGTATGCAATATAACGTGTGTGTTTTTTTCTCAAAAAAGTGCCTAAATATTTTTATTTTAAATAACATGTATGTGTTTTTAATTCAAAGAAAGCATACATGTTTTACCTTCTTCTGGGCCTTCGATGGCAAGCCTTAGGCTTGGTAGCTTCATTTCCCTCCTTTTTATGTGTTCTCTTATTCCAATCTAGTTTTTCAACTTCCTTGTCATCAGGTTTATAGGTTATCAAGTGCATATTTGTAAAATTACCATCATAATTTCACACGTCTTTTAAGTGTTCTAACCATATAATTTTTTTAGATTTGAACAACATTAACATATTAATTTTTAATTTCTTTTACCAATGTCTCTAGAGTTTTTGATTAGGGATCAAACAGGTTTTGAAGGGACCCAAAACCCTTTGGACTTAGCGGGAATCTAGAACCCACAAGCAGAACACTACAGATAGATACAATCAAAGGACCTCATAACAACCAACCAACAACCAAACATCAGCAAGGCAACTAAGAACTAGCCAAGCCACCCACATGGAATCAGACAAAGATGTCAAAGACACAAGAACTAAGGGTTTTGCAAGGCTCCCATAACTTGAAACACTAGTTTTGGCAAGTCTCACATAACCTTTTCACAAAGGGTTTAACAATGAAACCCAAAATCATCCTGCTCCAAATAACAAAATCCTTTAGGCAACAGAAGTCTACCTCTCTTAAAAAGCTCCTCTCTACCTCAATAGAAGAGGAACTCACCTAAATAGGAGTAGTAGAGGGAGAATCCACGAAATAGAGAGACCACACTCGAACCTTCTCTATATCCTAGCAGCCAAGGACAAGATCAACCACCATAGCACAACTTTCAACCTCTTTCCCATGGCATGCCAACGCCTCAATAGGGAATGCCGCCACCTTGATAGGACCAACATAAGAGAAAGAAAACAACACAAAGAGCCAACCCCAATCTAAGGACACAAGAATAAACCCATCCTCTAAAGGAAACAATTCCCCTTCCATAGGAGTCAAATGAAGAAGGAACAAGGGCAAAAAAACACAAACCCACACCCACAGGGCACCAACATAATTGAGCACGACCCCAAAAATAGAGAGAACAAACAATCAAAATGTGCTCTTTAAAACTTGCAATAGAAGCCTGACCAAAATAAAAGGAGGGGAAAGAAAAATCCCACAAAGCAAGCCCCAAAACCTTAAAACTTGGAGTGACCAAGGAAACCACAAACCCCAAAACTAAGGGGCAAACAAAAACATGTCACAAGGAAGAGAAAACGAGGGAGCAAGGGACCAAACAAAATACCCCAACCAAAAGGGTGCAACCCATAAAGAAACCACCATTGTCCACTGAAGGCCAAAACAAAGAACACCTACCAACCCAAAGGAGAGCAATAGAAAAGGTAGAAGGCCAAAGACGCTAGATGGAGACCCCAAAGCACTGACAAAAAGATATCCAGACATAAGCTGCAAAAGATCTTCCCAGGAAGAGACAAAAGACAATAGATCTCTGATTGAAACTAAGGGCAAACACACCTAAAAGTAGAAAACAGAGTCTACAAAAAGAACCCTGAGCATCTCCAAAAGGGACAAAGCCCTTCCCGACCTAACAACATCATCCTCATCATTCATATCACCATCCTTGCTCAAAGACATATGTGTACCATTTTTTTAAATAACTTTTGAACTACTTGTCCAAATTTGAAACAAATTATATATTATTGTTCTACACTCCATTCTTTACTTAAAAATAAATGATTTTTTTATTATTTTAGTGCAAGTTATGTGACGTGCATGAACAGGTACCTAATTTTCAAGATGCGTCCAATTTAAAAAATCATAAAAAAATACTCAACAAAAAATTATAAAAAAATACACAACTTCTAGTAGTCACTCTTAACTATCTTTCTACCAAAGGGTTTTCCAAAATACTAAATGCAACGATAACTTTTTTGACACGCACACCAAACACAATGTTATGTTTTGCTAAAAAAACAGGAACACATTTGTGTGCTCGTAATATTTTACCCACTTAATCTTATCTATTTTTTAAAAACTTCAATATTTTGGAAACTAGATTCAGACTACTACAATTCTTGTTCTTTCAGTATCTTCAAATTTTGAGAGGACAAGTCTCAAATTGGCCTTCCAAGTCCATGTTTAGTTGATTTTAGAAAAAAAAAAAAAGTGGCCACTTATACCCCCCTTTTTGTCCACCACCTTGGTGCACTTACCCAATGTATAATTAATTTTAAATTTATTATTTATGATATATATTTAATGAGTAAGATATTAATTTAAATATTTATAATGTAAATAAAAATGTGAATTATAAGTGTGTCAAGGTGAGGGATGGGCTTGTGGTTGAATTAGGGTTATGGTTAGGTTTTGTTGGAAGTTATTATGTTATTAGGGTCAATTTATGGTTAGAATTCTAATGGGGTAAGGGTTTGGGTCATGGTCAAGTCAGGTTTATGGTATAGGTTAGTTGAGGTTACATGGTTAGCTTTATGTTAAGGTTGGGGTTAGGTTTAATAAGATTCATATTATATATTATATTGTAAATTAAATTAATTAAGTTGTATTTTAAATAAGCATGCATTGTGGAAACAACCTATAATGTAGTGTGAAAGTCTAACCAAGAGCAAATTCACCATATGGGATAGCCTAATGACTAAACATTGGCTCAACTTGAGCATTCCCCCCATTTATGGGGCTAGATAGGCTAATATGTCCACGTCGATGAGAAGAGATGTAAAGTGGCAACCATCGAATACAAGGTGGATCAAGGTGAATTTTGATAGAGATACACATGGTAATGCCACGCCCGTTTATGTTGGTTGTGTTGTAAGAAACCATGAGGGACATATCCTATGGATGGTGGGAGTTAGGGTGGGGATGGCTACGAACAATGAGGCAAAGTTTCACATGGTCTTTCTAGGCCTACACACTGGTAGATAGGCTCAATGTGACCAAATCCACATGGAGGGTGACTCCTAGATAACGGTAAATACAATTTGGTACACACAGATGTCGAGCTAGAAGTTGAGTAGATGGTTAAATCAAATATCGGAAGAGATCGGATGCTTTAAAGAGTTCATAATTTCAAATGTGTACCATGACATCATGAAATATATAATCCATTTGATAGGAAAATTTATTGTGACCGTGTCAATGGAGGATTGACAGACTTTTCAATGTCATTGGCATCGTCTACCCAACCCTTACGATGCACCGGCATCCCATACATGCAATACATGATAACTGCAATTGTTAAAAAATTTCATGTTTTGTTTGTCACTCACTTACTCATCTCAAATTAACCAAGATAAGTTGAGTTAACTAATCATCACTCATTTTAATTTCCTCGTCACTCATTTTAATTTCCTCGTCACTCATTTTAACTCTGTGATTGAACAAACGAATTATTTTTGCACACTATATATATATATATATATATATATATGAAGCAAAGAAAAGAAACAAAATATAATATATGTATATGTATATGTATAATTGTTAAAAATTCATTTTTCAGTGTATAATTATGAAATACAAATAATAATTTATAATTTTAAGAAACAAAATATAAGAATGAAACAAGAAGTTTGAGTTTTTTTTAAAATATCTACTTTGAAAAAACAAAACAACTGCTCGAAAATAAATGCAATTGCTGAGGTAAAATAAATTTAATAGAGGACAAGAGAGCTTGATTTTCCAACAACTAAACAATTGCGGAGGTGAAATAGTTACATTTATCTGTTGCATATACACAATTAAGTGCGGATCATAATCAGGTATAAAAGTTTAAAACTTTGAGGTGTTTCCCTCCTTAAAAAGAAAGCAATTGCTCAGAAAAAATAAAGGCAATTGCTGAGATGAAATAATTAGATTCCTCTGTTAAATATAGACAATTGATTGCATCTGCCACTGTAAATTGATGATGATCAGGTATAATAGTTTATATGATTGGAATAATCTCCGCTTGGACAACCACCTTCAAATCCCATCCATCCATTCTTCCCATTCATCGAAGACCATGTAACCCTCATCACCATAATACTCCTCTTCCTCCATCAAACTAGACTTCACAATCTGCACCATCAGCATAAAAACTAGACAGAGAACATGGCAAGGTTTATGAAAAGAAATTCACAAATTGCATATGTTGAGAGGTTACCTGATAGGCCTCATTGATCTTGTGAAACGTCACAACACAAGTCTCTCCTTTACAGACATCGGGATGATACTGAAAAATGACAACACACACACAATAACATCATTTTCTGAAATTATAATCCAACTGTAAAAACTCACTTAAATCAATTACTTAAAACACTCCTTATATGATAGTCAAAGAATCCCGCAACTTTGTCTTGAAATGCACATCATCTCAAACATACACTCTTTTCTTCTGTTTTGAATGAAAATCTTAAGATCTCCATAAACCGCTCAGAAAACTAGCAGATGCCACACAACCCCTAAGCCACATTTGAAATGGACATGATTTTCCCCAAATACTTCATTTAAATCCTTCAAATTTTAGTTGAACAATCTACACTACATGAGTCCTGAATCATTATCAAAACTCCACCCTAAAAATCTGTTTACATTTTTGCTGAGATTAAATAGTTAAATTTGAAATTCATCAACTACTTGGATCACATTCTCATAATCCATACTCAAAATAAACAAGCAAGAGATGAGATTACACAGTTTTGTTTCCTTCTTCCAAAATCTAAAAGCTTGTCATACCCTGTTCTTTCAATAAAAACAGAATGCAGGACCTAACATCAAAACTAACTGAGCATTTTATTTGAGTACCTGCAAGGCAAGCCGTCGGTAAGCTTTCTTGACTTCCTTTTCGCTGGCATTGGGTTTCAATCTGAGTAACTGATACTCCTCTTTCACCTTCCCACAACTAACAGACGCCATTGCCCTAACATTTCTTCTGCCCCACAATTTTCTGTCTCCCCCATCTTTTCTTCCAAACGTGGGATTGAAATTCGCATTGACACCCACAACCTTTCCAACTGCAACAGCCATAATCGATTCCTAGCCCAACTGCAAAAAAAGCCCAGATCTCCCAAATTTTACAGCCTGAGTGAATCAAAGATAATCTCCAATGCGGGCCTCAAAATGCACATGAGTCCTCCAAACTTCTGCGGAGAAAATGTGGGTATCAATACCTACAGCGGGTTACGAATAGAAAAGAATATATCCCAAATTTTCTGAGAGCAAGAATGAATTCCCCAAAAAACCAGAGCATACAAAACATGCACGTCTGCTGAAACAATGGAGCTTTAAATAGAGTCGAGGAACAAATGAAGACAAAGTGGATGGAATTATTATTAGTTTTGAAAAATACCAATCAGAAAAATATGATGGATAAAGAAAACGTGACTTAATGTCCCAAAACACTGGAATGATGGCGACCATTGGATTAGCAATTTAATAAATTCAGTCCAATGCATACCAAGGATATGCTTAGCACAACGCGTTATCTTTCAGTTCAAATTTTCTATTTGGACTTTGGGAACAGTGTTGAATTCTTCAAGTTTCTGGATGAAGAAGCTATTTTTATGCATTTAAGTAATTTCCAAGAATAAGTTTTATTTGAAGGACTCATTCTTTAAGCTTATCCGCGTCGATGCCTCGTGTTCCACGTTTAAGTGCGTTCATGCCACACGTGTGACAGCAACTTGACACGGTGAAGACTCTTTGTTTGTTTGTGGAACTTGCCAAGTAACCGATGGCAATTTGGGGAACTTTGAGAACTTGTAACTAATTTGCGTGTGGCTTAGTTTGATTGATGATGAAGGGTTATGAATGTGCTTGATTTTTGAATTTGCTGAAAGTTGAAGTTATGTATGGGCATCAAATTGTAAGATTACAATTAAGAATTAAAAATTAGTAAATGTCATATTTATATCAAAATATTTAATCAATGAATTTATTTTTAAATATTGTATTTTATATTAATGAAAAGAGTTATATAAAATATATAAAGACATTATATTATTATATCAAAATTCATATCTTAATATTTGTGAATTTGAATCCTCATTAAAAGATTAATTTAAAATCTTTCTTAAAGAAGTTCATTTTTTAAGGCTTTTTAATCAATGAATCAATTTTTTAATAACATCCACGAGGCCAAACAACCTATGAGACCCATAGGTAGCCAACAAAGAATAGCATGCAAAGCCTAAAACATTGTGCCTACTAAATGTTCTTTTCCTTCTGCATCTTGGATCTGCTACTATTTATCTTGATTAGGAAGTCTACAACTCCTTTTATCTTTTCTTCTTCAAATAGATTACTCATGGTGCTTACATTTAGTGTCTCAATATAGTTGATTCAAATAGCCTTGTAGGCTAGACACTCCATGATGTAATGTCACTCTATCTCCACTACTCCTTGAGTGCAATATCTGCATCTTCTATCTGCCCACTCCTCTTTAGGCATCATCCATCTTTATGTTTTGCATCTAAGTTGATGCGAGTTGGTTCCTATCTGAGCAACTAACATTTTTGCTTTCCATTTTATTTCCATTCCTATGTAGTTCTTTTGTGTATGGTCATGTGTGGGATTGAAATGTTTGATATAGCATTCCTCTTTCCTCTTAAGTTATCATGTCCACATTTTTTCTTTGAAATTTTCTTGCACATACTTTTGTTATTGGGCAACCTCTTATGCTAATATCTCACTTATTCATCCATTTAATGTTTTACTCCATTCATGTGCTCTTCCTTCTATCTAGTTTCTCTTCCACTACTATTTTTGGCCAACGATGTATGTCCATGTTTTCTAATCTTCTTAGACAACTTAGCAAATGAAACATAGTTGATGCCTCAATAGTAAAAGCCCCCACTTCCACTAGGACAATCTCGTAAGGGATAGATGATTTAATCTTGAGGCTATTTGTAATTAAATATTTTTTGTAATCTCTCTATCTCCATTTTCTTGCCAGAGTGTTGCTAAACCATACCTCACATCCATATAGTACCACTAGAACCACAAGAAGCCCAAAAAGAGTGATCCCAATTTTACAATCCCATAGTTTAGCTCTTCTACACTTATTTTGTATAAGGCTTTCCATCACCCTTAAATCCTTTTTCCTCTACATGCTTTCTTAGTTGAGTTTATTGTGGAAGTCAACACCAAGGTACTTATATTTATTGATCATTCCCTATAGATCCCACACCTCATTACCATAAAGAATGAATATGATTTCCTACTTTCCCCCCCCCCTCTTCATTCATTCCCTCCAATATCTCCTTCCCATGACATCAAAATAGTGGCTAAAAATTTTACTATATCAAGATAAGTCCAAATCCAAGACTCTTAAAAAGGTCATTTGATTACCCGTTTCACCTTTAAAAGATTATTATTTTATTCTTATCATTACATGTATGGTCATACCACTACTGATTGTAGAAGTTAGAAAACTTGTTAGAAGTCAGTGGGAAGTTAGAAAACTAGTTAATAATGGTACCATCCTTATGACATGTAATATTGACCTTTTTCTTCATTCAATTTCTCATATAATTGGATAACACTTTGTACCTAATATATTGCTCCTCACTATGTGACATTTGTATCTTACCTTTTGGGGTCTCATTATCATTCACAGTGCTACAACTTATGTGCAATCATACATGCAGAGCAACATAATATCCAAGTGTAATTACTCGTCTATACAATGGGGGTAAAGGGGGGAAAGTATAATTTCCTCCTTATTTGGAGGTGCACATCCTTGATTAGGACCCCTTCCTTGCTTGAAAGTGTATATCTTTATTGATGATATCTCCTTGGTATTGAAAGTGAACATCCTTTATTAAGAACCCCCTCCCCTTGGTAAGGATCTCCTTCCCTCTTAGTGTTGAAAATTATATCTTTGTGAAGGTAGATAACGTTAGACAACGATCCTTTTCCCTTTTGTTAATATCCATTTACCCTTGTTGCAAGATGTATCCTTTACAAAAACCTCTTCCTTGCTTGGAGGTGTGCATCATTCCTAACTTGGAAACACACATTATTGTTGGTGATATTACCTTGGAAAAGGTGTGCATCTTTCTTGTGAATCTTTCTTTCATCATTAAGATGTCAACATAGTAATATGCTATCTTAAGGGGGGCATATGACCCTCCTTATTGCTTATTAGGTTCATTGATGTACCCTCAAAGTAGTGTTGTTGTGATGCACTACACCCCATGAGGCATTGTTATCAATCCTCCTTTCATATGACCTTTTATTGATTGAGTAGTACAATGTGGTATGCTAGTTTTATCCTTGAGATTTACTCCCTAAAGCATTGATGCTCTACCATATGACTCATTTTGATCATCTGGAATAACACAACTTGCTAAATTGATCCCTTGTTGAACACTCCCTAAGGCGTTGGTCATCTAATATTGTGAGGCTTGCTAAATTGATCGTTGTTTATATGCTCCTTAGGGCATTAGAAATCTAGTATAGTGAGACTTACTAAATTAATCATTGATGTTGTTTATGCTCTTGTTGATTGTTTTTCTGCAACACATGGATCACCCAACATAACACAACTTATTACCAATGGAAGCCATGCCTTTTACATAAATCACCCAACCTAACAAAACTTGTTGATCAGTAGAATTCATGGCATCTCCATGAATCTAAAGGCCCACTTTTGCTTTTCCACATTTTGAAGATGGTACTTAACAAGTTGAGACAAGCTTGAAAAACTTTTAAATTATTTCTTTAAAAAAACAAACCAATTAATTGAAAATAAAATTAATACAGAAAATTGAACAAATTAAAACAATTGTTCAAAATAAAAGCAATTGTTGATATGAAATAATTACATTTATCTGTTTGATACATAGACAATTAAGTACAGATCATAATCAGATATAAAAGTTAACTTGAGATGTTCCCCCTTTTATTAAAAAAGGGAAGCAATTGCTCAAAAAAAATATTGAGGTGAAATAATTAGATCACTCTGTTAGATATAGATAATTAATTGCAGCTGCCATTATAAATTGGTGATGATCAGGTATAATAGTTAATGTGATTAGAATAATCTCTGCTTGGGCAACCACCTTCAAATCCCATCCAATCTTCCCATTCATCGAGGCCCATGTAACCATCATCAGCATAATACTCCTCTTCCTTATTTACCTTCATTATAGTAGACATCACAAGCTGCAACAACACCATAAGGTAAGACTAATGAGAACAAAATAACATTTCCATGCTACTGAGAAAATATTGCAAGGATTATGAAAAGAAATTCACAGATACATTCACAAAATTCAATGTTAAGGGTTACCTGATAGGCCTCATTGATCTTGTGAAACGTCACACCACAATTTTCTCCTTTACAGACATCAGGATGATACTAAAAAATGACAACACACAATAAGATCATTCTCTGAAAGCATAATCTAACTGTAAAAACTAACTGTTACTTAAACACGCTATATAATAATCAAAGAATCCTCCAGCTTTGATTTGGAATATGCACATCTCAAACAGACACTCTTTACTTATGTTTTGAATGAAAATCTTTTAATCTTCCATAGACCGCTCAGAAAATTACCACATGCCACACAAACCCTAAGCTACATGTGAAATGGGCATGATTTTCCCCAAATATTTCATTTTAATCCATATTATTTCATGTGAAAAAATCTATAATATGAGAGTCCTGAATCATGATGAAAACTCCAGCCTAAAACTCTGTGCTGAAATTAAATAGTTAAGCTTGAAAATCTCTGGATCAGATTATGAAAAAAAATCATAAAAAACTCAAAATAATCCATCCTCAAAATGAACAAGCAAGAGATGAGATTACACAAATTTGCTTCCCTTCTTCCAAAATTTAAAAACTTGTCATACACACCCATACACCTTGTTCTTTCAATAAAAAGAGAATGCAAAACTAACATGAACATTTCAGTACACAAAAGACTACACAGTGTAGCTTCTCTACTCCCAAAATCTAAAAACTTGTCATTTACACCCATATACCCTGTTCTTTCAAAAATGAAATAAACAGAATAATGCAACTGACCCCAAAACAAACAGAACATTTCAGTACCTGATCAAAAAAAGCAAATTCCATGAGCAAAATGAATAAGCAAGAAAAGAGATTACACAGTTCCTCTCTGCTTCCAAAATCTAAAAACCTATCTCACACACCCATATATCCTGTTCTCACCCATATACCCTGTTCTTTCAATAAAAACAGAATGCAAGAACTAACATCAATGCAAACTGAACATTTTATTTCAGTACCTCCAAAGCAAGCCGTCGATAAGCTTTCTTGACTTCCTTTTCGCCGGCATTAGGTTTCAATCTAAGTAGCTTAAACTCCTCTTTCAGCTTACCACAACTAACAGACGCCATAGCCCTAACATTTCTTCTGGGACACATTTTTTTGTTTTCCCCATCTTTTCTTCCAAACATGGGATTGGAAATCCCATTGGCACCCACAACCTTTCCAACCGCAACAGCCATAACCGATTCCAAACCCAACTGCAAAAGAAAAACCAGATCTCCCAAATTTTACACCCTGATAATCTCCGATGCAGGCCTCAAAATGCACAAAAAGTCCTCCCAACTATTGCGCAGAAAATGTGTGTATCAATACCTAAAGTGGGTTACGAAAAGAAAACAATTTATCCCAAAATTTCTGTGAGCAAGAATCAATTCCCCAAAAAAGCCAGAGCATACAATATATGAACCTGCTGAAATAATGGAGCTTTAAGTAGAGTTGAGGAACGAATCAAGACAAAGCAGATGGGACTATTATTAGTCTTTAAAAAAGCCAATCAGAAAAAATGGATAAGGATGAAAGCGTGACGTGATGTCCCAAAACACTGTCATGATGGCGACCATTCGATTAGCAATTTAATAAATTCAGTCGAATATGCTTGGCATAACGTCTTATCTGCCTGTTCAAATTTGTATTCCACTGTACGGAGAAGTGTTGATTTATTCCAAGTGTCTGCATGGAGATGGAGAAGCTATTTTTATGCATTTAAATAATACCAAGAATAAGGATTTGTATTATTTTAAGGACTCTTTCTTTGAGCTTATCCACTAGGAGGCCACGTGTTTCACATGGAGCGCCTTTATGCCACGTATGCGACAGCGACGTGTGACTAGGTCGGCCCTCGCCCACTTCCCAAGAAACCTATGGAAAATTGGGGAACTTATTAGATGCTTGTGGGTTAGTTTGATTTGATTATGAAGGTTTATGAATGTTTGATTGATATTTGAATTTGAGTAATGTGTCAAATTGTAAGATTAGAATTAAGAATTAAAAATTAGTGAATGTAATATTTATATGAAAAGATTTAATCAATGAATTTAATTTTAAAAGTTTTATATTATATTAATTGAAAGAGTTATATAAAATATATATAGACATCACATCATTACATCAAAATTCATAGTTTTAATTTTCATTAAAAGATTAACTTAAAATATTTCTTAAAAGAATTCAATGATACCGATACACAAGAATTTTTGAACTATTGTGTATATTGACATGAATTTGGAGGGGCACTCCATCCCCACCTAAGATGTCAATATCATTACTGAAATCTTTGTAATATTATGTAGGCAAATATTTTTGTTGGGAATGTTGAATGGTAAGGTGAAACCACTTTTAGAGATAATTATAGGCAAATCTTTTTGTTGGGTAGGTTGAATGGTAAGATAAAGCTTCTTCTACATAAAATTATATTCATTATAAGATCTCTATATAGCCCATCTTTAATTTTTAGATGGGTTATATAGAGATCTTACTCTTGAAGGCTTTGGATATCTTCTAACCTATGTGAATTCATAGATGTTGCTCAAGGGCATTGTCTTGCAAATTCATCTAACTTGCTTTTTACATAATTGATTTCTTATTTCAAATGAAGACAACAATAACGTCAAAAAGGGTCTATATTATTTAACATACGACAAGGCCTTAGGTTCAAATATTCAATAATAAAAGACACAATGCTAGCAACAATATTTTTTTATTAAGTTTGGCTAATTATACTCATTTGATTGGAAATGAATTGATCGTGTAAAGGTTTTCTTGGCATTCCCTTTACATTTCAAGGATCTCCCACTACCTTATGATAAGCTAATATTTGAAGATATAAGAAATGACTTTTTTTATAAAATAAAATATTTAGCATATGGCTTGATTTTGTTATCCCATTCATGATGTTGAGGTTTAAACTTACTCTCAACCTATTGTAAAGGTCTTTCTCTTTGGAGAAAATGGCTCTAACAAGAAAGAATGCCAAAAATAATGTTATCATATTTTTTCTAATCTCCCCTTAAGCAAGTTTTAGTAGTTACAAACTAGTATATACTCTTGTACATAATGTATATTCTATACATCAAAAAATATCCTTATTAAGGTGTATATGTAATTTCTCATTAATTCACTTAAATAAAAATAATTAAAAAATAGATGTCTCGATAAGGATATCTCTCAACGTATTTAATATATATTATTTATAAGATTTGTATGCTAGCAAGATTCGGAGATATAGAAATAAAAGATAAATGAGCTGATAAGGGATATGCGTAGTGTCTCAAATTGTATTTCTTTGCAATTTCACACTCTATTTGGGCCCCTACTTTAGTGTGCTTTCTCCTATATAATTTTAAGATTATTTGGGTTGCATTCTACCTTATAATTTAATTATTAAACCTGCCACTTAATTGTCATCTTATCCTATTTTCAACACTAGGGCCTACATTTCGGATCTTGACACACCACCCATTTTGTTTGCCTCTTTTTAAGTGGACTAGGACACTGATCACATGTCCCTCTAAAAGGAGCCCAAATTCAAATATGTGTGAGTGTTGGCCTCCATCATTCAAGATTTGGTCTCTATTTTCTCACTTGACCATTAGTTGTTGGCCTACATCCAAAAATACCTTGTGAACCTTATATAAAAAATATTCTATCATTCACAAACTTTAAGCAATTGTAAGCTACAATTCAATGGGCCTTACGATCAAGCAAGTACTACAAATCTGAGCATTCAACATATTGAGTAGAAAACTACATCATTCAACATTCAAGTATGATTTCATGTTTGTCATTTGTTATTAATCATGTTATTGTATTAACAATTGTAAGACTTGTGTAAAAATCATTGTGTCAGGTGTGCTAGCTTTTTCATTCAAATGGTATAATCATTTTAATTTAGTATTTCTATTATTGTTTAGCCTTTGTCCTATTGAGGACAAGCTCTAATTTACATTATCATTAGGTATTGTGAAGGTGGTAACAACAACATGGGGTTTGACTTACGCAAGCCCCTAAATAGCACAACCCTTCTTCACCCTTTTTGTGTGTGTGTGTTTAGATCAAACTTAAAAATAGGTATAAGAATGTAAAGCGGACTGTCACAAGTTGTGAAGAACTTTAATGGACAAAAATATTAAGACTAGGGTGCCCAACACTTGTATCTAACAATTTTTGGCTAAATTTATGAGAGATAAATATGCAAGACCTCTTGACTATGAATATGCCCCTTTCTATTAGTCATAAACACCTCAAACTGTAAGGAAGTTAAGTAGTAGAACAACTTCCTACATTAACCTTGAGAGGAGGATAATGCAAAAACTTTTAATCTTTACAACAATTATAGAATCTTAACAAAATTGAACATAAATAGCACGCATAACACAACACAGTGATTTAAGTGGGGAAAACCATTTTGGGAGAAAAACCCCACACTCCAAAAGCCACCGAATATATTTTTCAAAAATCAACAACATATTACAATATACTTGCAAAACAAGCTTCTTATAGGAGTATCACCAATAGAGATCTAGAGACAACTCATTAGCTATAAAACTCTTTGAATACATCACAATACACAATCATAATACAATGCTCTCATAAAATAGGGTTTCTTTTTAGGACAAACAAAGCGCATAAAATATCCACTGTTAGGTCTATGACCTAATGATAAACAATCAAGATTTACAATAATAAATTATGCATATTTGCCCTCCGGACCCCACAAGGGGGTGTTGGAATCAAGGAACACTGAAAGGGGGGATGAATCAGTGTTCTACAATTTTTAACATTCTTAACTTGTTTTTTCAACCACTTAATGCAAATCAACAAAAGAGAAATGCAGAAACACAAGGCAATTAGCAACAACACCATAACACCAAGATTTATACATGGAAAACTCAGTTAAGGGAAAAACCACGGTAGGAGTGAGACCCAATATAAAATTATACTCTGTTAGAAGTATAAAAATATTACATAGGGAATGCACATGCATTCAAGCACACTGCCTAGAGCTCACTGCCTTACAAAAGAAAATTAGAATGTTTGAACGGAAAAAAAGCATCTACAAATGTCAGGGTACAGTTCAAGTTAAGAACAAAACACTTATTCACATACTTCTTTTCTACACTACTCTGTTCTGTCATTCTTCAATATTCTGGAGCAGAAATCCTTCACTTGCACATGTGAAACTGGGCACAATCGATCACAAACACTTTTCGCATATTCATCGATACCCAAAATGATCATATCCATCGATATTTTATATCCACAACATGAAATTAGGTCTTCTACATGTCAGCCCAAAAATGCATCACACACAAATGAAATGTGTATACGAAGTCGACTCAATCTGAACTCCAATGTGTATGCAGACCAAAAAGATTTGTCCACACGCTTCCTAGATGCTGGCAAAACTTTCTCAAACATAGAAATGATCACCAAAATTGACCCACATAATCCACATAATGGTTTCTTACACATGTCGAACATACCACAGTGTTCATCCTAAAAACCTATAAACCAAATCTTCCAACTCACTCAAGAATCAACACCAGAGGCTAAGACTCTAGAATAAGGTACTCCAGACATCTAACTGACTTCCTCTAGCTCTAAAACACAAAATATTCAACCAAAATACTGCAATCTATTGGATACTTTGTTCTAACTCACCATACCTATTGAAAACTCAATTTGACTTCCAGTAGAAGCAATTCATGAACTGCGGATGGAATTACTGACATGAGTTGTCATCAATGACAACATCTGACTACCTATACAATGTCTCTTGCCAATAGGGGGTACCCCTCCTCACAACCCCTCGCACTCATATTTATCAATAGTGACCTTTAATTATTGCAAGGTTGAGACACCATTTTCCTAACACAAACTGGGGCCCCCAAAGCTTTAGTCCAGCACTATTAGCTTTAGTTTACAGGTCCATGTTCCCTCTTATATCTTATTTTCAAAAGTGGCTTATTGTGTTAGCTTTATGTTTTGTAAATTAATATTATTGTTAAAAACCTTCATTTTGTCATCATTAAACCCTAGATCGCATATCAATATCAATTCCATTGCAACAAAGGAACATTATTCCAACTATTCAACTATCCTACTAGGACTATAGTTGAACCAAATTCATGTTCCAATGATGTGCCATGGAATTTTTAGATCTTAGTTTTACATTCATAGTCCTATGGTCTCATTTCCATACATATCATTTTGGTGAACCAAGGTGTTACATTACTTCTAGTTTGCATTAAGTTATTTACTCATACCTAATTTGATTTGTTGATTAGATAGCTACAATTCATTCATTGATTAGACTTTATATTGCAAGTGGCATATGTTATATAAGCAAACTTGTCTTATTAAATATCTCATTGTTTGTTTAAATTTATTCCTTATTAATCTTCAATGAAGATGTTTCATGCATGTGATAATGGCTTAGATGCCCTTGTGTATTATCCCCCTCCCAAAATGCCTCATACCCATGTGGGCATTGTGATGCAAGAGGATGATATGGTTGACACTTCCTTTAATGCCACTTTACCTTCTAGTTCTATCAATGATCCCCCTTCCAGAAATTAAGCTTCCATAAAGAATGTTTTTAACTCTCTCAAAGCCTCTCTTTTTTATGAGGAAATTTTGATAAAAAAAGAAAATATAATTATCAATTCCCTCAATAATCTATCTCTTGTAGATGAAGCATTGAGGAAGGATGTTGATTCTTCTCCCAAAACTTTCTCGACTCATGAGTATACTTTGATGCAAGAAGAGGATATCATTATGATCTCTCTTGTAGATGAAACATTGAGGAATGATGATAATTCTTCTCTTAAAGTTTACCTCCAACATAAGGATACTTTGGTGCAAGAAGAACATGCTCTAATAATTGACAATTGAAATTTTAACACATCAATGAACAAAAGCCTATTTCTCTCCTAGAGACTATTCTAATCACCAAGATATTTTAATGCAAGAAGATGGTATCCATTTCCTCAATGACATGTCACCTAACATTACATTAAGTAGAGATGAAGATGAAAACACTTCCTCCTATCTAAACAAATCTAATGAGAAAATTTTCCATTAAATTCGAATTGGACATGAATAATACTAATAATACTAATAAATATGTGTATCTTCACTCAAGGATCAATCCTTATTCATATATTCATCCTTTTAGTACTTTAAAATATGCTTACACCACCAATTTTAATGAGGTTTGTGATGAAATTCCTTCCCCATTAGAGTTGGAAACATATTGCAATGTTGGTTTTAACACGCTTTCTAAACAAAGATTTATGGACACAGTCTTGGATGTATAAAACAAGGATTTAAGGTCCTTATAGATCCCACACCTCATTATTAAGAAGAAGGAATATGATTTCCTAATCCTTTTCCCACACCTCTTCCTCATTGCCTCCAAAAGCTCCTTCACATGACATCAAAATAGTGCCTAACAATTTTACTTTATCAAGAGAACTCTAAATCCTATTAAGACTCTTAAACAACCATTTGATCACTCTTCCACCTTTAAAAGATTATGAATCTCAACAAAGCAATCACATAGAACTCTTATTTTGCTCTTATCATTGCATGTATGGTTATACCACTACTAATTGTTGAGCCTTTAAAAGATAAGTTAGCGAACTCATTAATAATGGTACCATCCTTACAACATGTGATATTGACCTTTTTTTCATTCAACTTCACATATAGTTCGATAGCATTTTGTACCTATTATATTGCACCTTACAATGTGACATTTGTATGTTACCTTAGTGGGTCTCATTATCATTCAGATGGTACAATTTCGTGTGCAATCATACTTGGGTAGCAGTATATATATATCATATAATGTAATTACTCTTGTCTATACATTTGGAGCAAGAGTTGTTTAAATACTTGTCTTTTTAATAAGGATTCATTTTCTTCTTTGTTTAAAAATCTTATTCTTTGCATAGAACTGTATATTCCTCTTCGTTGCTTGAAAGTGGAAATCCTTAATGATGATATATCTTTGGTGTTGAAAGTGTGCATCCTTTATTAAGAATCCCTTCTCTTTGGTTTTCAGAAGGTGTATATTCTTGGTAAGGATCTCCTTCTGCCCTTAGTATTGATAATGGTATCTTTGTGGAGGTAGATATCCTTAGACAAGGATCCTTTCCCCTTCCTTTACCCTTTGTTAATTATATATCCTTGATAAGGATCTATTTACCCTTGTTGCAAAATGTATTCTTTATGACAATCTCTTCCTTGCTTGGAGGTGTGTATCTTTCCTAACTTAAATCCTTGGTGTTGAAGATGTTTATATTTGGTGTGGATCTTTCTCTTATCCTTTAGATGTCAACATAGTAATAGGGGGGAAATATGACCCTCCTTGTTGCTTATTATGTTCATTGATGTACACCGTGTCGTTCGTTTACTAGCTTTATCCATGTGAACTGCTATGACTCATTCAGATCATCTACTCTTTCTAATGATATATGCTATTGTCTTTTTGTGGAAGCCCATTTATGCTTTTGCAATAATATTTTGAATAATATTTTGAAGAAGATGCTAACAATTAAGACAAGCTTGAAAAACTTTTAAAATGTTTCTTAAAAACAAAACAATTGCTCTAAAAATAAAAGCAATTGCTAAGGTAAAATAAATTTAATACAGAAAATACGAAAGAGAGCTTTATTTTCCTCATCTCAAAATAGATTCAATTGAATTGCTGAGGTGAAATAATTACATTTATCTGTCATATATAGACAATTAAGTGCAGATCACAATCAGATACAAAAGGTAACTTGAGATGTTGAGCAATTGCTAATGTAATCTCAAAATAGATTCAATTGCTGAGGTGAAATAATTACATTTATCTGTCATATATAGACAATTAAGTGCAGATCATAATCAGGTACAAAAGGTAACTTGAGATGTTCCCCTTCGGAAATAAAATGATAGCAATTGCTCAAAAAAAATACAGGCAATTGCTGGAGGGTGAAATAATTAGATCACTCTGTTAGATATAGAGGGCAATTGCTGGGGGGTGAAATAATTAGATCACTCTGTTAGATATAGACAATAAATTGCAGCTGCCACTGCAAATTGATGATTATCAGGTATAATAGTTAATATGATTGGAATAATCTCCGCTTGGACAACCACCTTCAAATCCCATCCATTCGTCCCATTCATCGAAGCCCATGTAACCATCATCAGCATAATATTCCTCTTCCTTATTTACCTCCATTAAGGTAGACATCACAATCTGCACCAGGGAAGAATAATGAGAAAAAACATAACAATCTCATGCTACACACAGAAAATATTGCAAGAAATTGACAGATACAATCACATGTGTTTAAAAGTTACCTGATAGGCCTCATTGATCTTGTGAAATGTTACACCGCAATTCTCTCCTTTGCAGACATCAGGATGATACTGAAAAATGACAACACACAATAACATCATCCTCTGACTATTAACAATTTTATCAGTTAATATGTAAAGGAATCCTACAACGTTGCCCTAGAAAGCTCATCTCAAACAGATATACCCTTTTCTTATGTTTTAAATGAAAATCTTTAATCTTCCATACACCGCTCAGAAAGCTAACAAGATGTCACAAAACCCTAAGCATCATTTCAAATGGGGCATGATTTTTCCCAAATTTTTCATTTTAATCCTTAAAATTTACTTTTAAAACCCTTTCATATGCGAGTCCTGAATCATGATCCACCCTAAAAATCTGTTTAGATAATTTTGCAGAGATTAAAAAGTTTTTTGGATTAGATTTTTTTAATGAAATCATATTCTAGATCTATTATCAGATTCCATGATCAAAATGAACAAGCAAGAAAAGAGATTACACAGTCTGACTTCTCTCCTTCCAAAATCTAAAAACATGTCTCACACACTCATATGCCCTGTTCTCACCCATATCTAAAAAAAGATTCATCGATCAGTTTGAATCCCATTCTATAATCCATCCTCATCCTCAGAATAAACAAGCAAGAGATGAGATTACACAGATTTTGCTTCCTTCTTCCAAAATCTAAATACTTGTCATACACACCCATATACCCTGTTCTTTCAATAAAAACAGAATGCAGAAACTAACATAAAAAATAACTGAACATTTTATTTAAGTACCTGCAAGGCAAGTCGTCGATAAGCTTTCTTGACATCCTTTTCGGTGGAATTGGGTTTCAATCTGAGTAACTGATACTCCTCTTTCAGCTTCCCACAACTAACAGACGCCATTGCCCTAACATTTCTTCTGGTCCACAATTTTTTGTCTTCCCCATCTTTTCTTCTAAACATGGGATTGAAATTCCCATTGGCACCCACAACCTTTCCAACTGCAACAGCCATTACAGATTCCAAATCCAACTGTTAAAACAAAAACCAGATGTCCCAGATTTTACACAAAAGTCCTCAAAATGCACAAAAGTCCTCCAATGCACAGAAAGAGTATCAATGTGCTGCGGAGAAAACGTGGGTATCAATACCGACAGCGGGTTTCAAATAGAAAATCAAAAGAATATATCCCAAAATTTCTGTGAGCAAGAATCAATTTCCTTAAAAACCAGAGCATACAAAGCATAAACGCCTCCTGAAACAATGGAGCTTTAAATAGAATTGAGGAACGAATAAAGACAAAGTAGATTAGTTTTGAAAAAAGCCAATCAGAAAATTGTGATGGATAAGGATGAAAGCGTGACGTGATGTTCCAAAACACTGGAATGATGGCGACCATTCGATTGGAAATTTAATAAATTCGGTCTAATGCATGCCAAGAATATGCTTGGCATAATGCGTTATCTTTCCGTTCAATTTTTTTTTTCCGGTGGAGGGAACGGTGTTGATTTCTTCCAAGTGTCTGCATGAAGAAGCTATTTTTATGCATTTAAGTAATTCAAAGAATTAGGATAAGTTTTATTTTAAGGACTCATTATTTGTGCTTATCCACTGCAATGTCACGTCAACCGCCCTCATGCCACGTGCGCAACACCGACGTGTGACTCGGTGAACACTCTTTCTTTGTCCCTAGGTATCTTAAGAAATCCATGGCAAATTGGGGACTTAGAACTAAATGCTTGCGTGTTAGTTTGGTTTGATTAAGAAGGGTTATGAATAGTGATTGATTTTAATTTTGAGTTCAGATTAGGGGGAGAGGGCTTTTTCTAAAATCTGTTTTAGATATTTCAAATTTCTTTCAATTTTATACAGTTGTATATTTTTCAAGTCCCTAATTTAAAATGGTCAAATATGATGTCACATCACTATCAAGGTGTTCGAAATGCTCCGAAAAAGAAGTGTGACTCATAGTTGTACATTAAGTCATGCTTTTTGGTGTGTTGATGTGGCATCACATAATTGATTGTTTTTTCGAATTTATTGGGATCTTTTTGGATATAAGTATTGACACGACACGACACTTCTTGTGCTCCATTATTGAACTAATTGTGTCTAACTACCATTCCCACTATGGGACCCCACTCCACTATAGGACCATCTCTCCTAAATTATGTATTAAAATTTGTGAATTGAAGTTTCTACGAAAAGACTAAATCAACAATTCATTTTTAAAGGATTCTTATCATATTAATGGAAGTAGTTGTGTAAAATATATAGGCATCACATTACTATATCAAAACTTATAATATAATATTTTGAATTTGAATTTGAATTCACATTAAAAGATTAACATACGGCATCACACTAATACATCAAAATTCAATACAATATTTTGATTTTGAACCCACATTAAAAGATTAACTTAAAATGTTCCTCAAAGGACCTTTATTTTTAAGGACTTCGTATCAAACCAAAAAGAATAAGATCTTATGAATGGTGGTGTTTATTAACATGTAGGTAGGACACGCGAAACTCCATCTCCACTTGAGATGTTAGGACCATTGTCCAAGCTCTCACCCATTTATGTAGATAAATCAATTTTTTGGTATGTTGAATGTTGGGCTAAAGCTTCTTATAAAGATAATTGTAGTCATTATAAGATCTACAAAACTCGCCTTTAATGTAAAGTAATATATGTAAAAATATGTATAAATATATTCTATATTAATTTTAAAATATTAAATGTCATATTTTACAATAAAGGAAGATTATTTAATTCATTGAAGGCCTTCATACAAGACTCAAACCCAAAACATCATTTGAGTTTAATTTTTACACATTTTATAAAGGTAAGTAACCCCACAATGACATCCAATCATATCAATCCACTTTTTGAAGTTGATTTGATTAACCTTTTTGTTAATCTTATAACCCTATTTAACTTACTTTTCAATATGAAATGCATTTTGATGTCTTCTACCGCAAGTTTCATTACATATTGTCCAAATTCATTTATTTAGGAAGGAAGATATGTTGGGTTACATATTAAAGTCGTATAGGCTTACCTCTTAACATGGTTATCTCTAACCTATTTAAAGCCTTTGAAATACAATCAGCCATGGAGTCTTTAATCTAAGTTTTCAAGTTGGCATAGTGCTCATTGGCAAAAGATGTTACACCGCACAAGAATGGGATCCAAGTTTGGTGTGTGCAAAATTATAGTGATTAATCTATAAAAGCATTTAAATCATACATACTCAATGAAACATTAAATTGAGGAAAATGAAAGGAAACAATTACAACACTCCCCAATGTTGTCTCATCGCTCCCTAATCTTGAGGACTTTGTTGGTTCATTTGGTGGCTCTCAGATGCATGATCTTTGACAAAATGACAACTCAAGAAATGGGCATTGATATGCAAGCTAAGATGCAAAAAAGCTAATCTATTTCTATGCAAATCTACATTATGATGATTAAGCTACCAATGAAAGCCATAATTACAATGATACTATGATATTGCTATGATGCTAAAATACTAAGCTATGATTGACAAAATGCTGGAAATGATTACTAGAATGCTAAATTGCTCAAAATGCTAAGGGTCCTCTCATAGGCAAAAGAGGGGGTATTTACAAAATTTTCATGATTAGAGGTGAGGTTGCAAGAATCAACGGTGCAGATTCAGTCTAGATAAACCAATGATCGAGATTGAAGAATTTGGAAGGAGGTTGAGGAGATGGACACTTGTCATTCCTAAAGAGACAAGTGGCAAATAATCTCCAACCATATGCCAACAAAGGGGGCAAGTGGCATGGAGATGAGAGACATGTGGCATAAGTGCCACATGTCTCCAAGAGAGGGTAGACACTCCAAAAATGGTTAGGATAGAATTAGTTAACTTGTGGTTAGGCTAGGGGTTGATTAGAAGAAGGTCAGGTTAGGGAGTGGTTAGAGTTAGGACACGTGTGCTTAAATTTGAATTTAAAATTCAAATTTAATGGGGAGGGAATAATTAAATAAACAAAATTCATTTATTTAGGAAGGAAGATATGTTGGGTTACATATTGAAGTCATATAGGCTTACCTCTTAACATGGTTATCTCTAACACATTTTAAAGCCTATGAAATACAATCACCCATGGAGTCTTTAATCTAAGTTTTGAAGATGGCATAGTGCTCATTGGCAAAAGATGCTACACCGCACAAGAATGGGATCCAAGTTTGGAATACAATTTATCATAATAGATCAATTTGGCATTAAGATCTTGAAACAATATGTTTGTAATTGCTTAAGGACAAGTGATTTTAGGAAGGAGGACTTGTAATAATCACTTTTGTTAAAAATTGAGTTTTGATCAATATTAACCCATTTTATTCTATCACGGGTTAGTCAAGCAAGCATAGGAGGAGTAATTTAATTAATAATTAATAATGTCCAAATAATTACAATATCAAGAGGGAAGTTAAACAATTAAATTTCATATTTACGAGGCTAAATGTCGGCATTGGAATTTGTGCCCTTTGGAGTCATGTAACAAGAAGTCCAAACAAAAAGAATTGAAGGGACTTTAGGGGTAACCCAATGATCAACAACTAAACAATCTTGTATCTCAATGGACATTGGATTTTGGATGGTTATAAATATTGTTGCTTAGATCATTTGAAGGCATGCTTTTTTTTCATTTCTCCTTTCATATTTGTAGATTTGCAGACAGCGTCTTCAATGGACAAAAACTTGTTGAAGGTGAAGGCTCGTAGATGAAAACCCATGAGTTTTGGGTGATCAAAGGAGGAAAACATTTTTATTTCAAAGGTCATTCTGATCAAATGATTGCATTTTGGTTGAAGGAAAAATTTTAAGATTGTGTTTTACTTCTTTTGCAATAATTAGTGGCTTTGCATATATTGTTTTAAGTGATTTTCAATTATAGTTGTTTAGATTGCAAGTTATTTTGAGTTTTATGAATGCATTTTAGTAGTATGCTACTATTATTTATTTTTTAATTAGATATATAAGTTGATATTTCTAGTTGGAATCTATATATGGTGAAAATGGATAATGGACAATATTGAAAGACTAAATGAATTTAACCACAAAACCCTAGCCTAACAACAACAAAGATCCACCATAACATATGAAGATTAACTAAGACAATGCAAATCAAGTGAAATCACAAAGATTATACCATCATATGTCCAATAGGGTTTGGATCTCCATTCATCCTATCTCCATTGATCTTGCTTGATATGTTTTCTCTTAGATTTTATATGTGCACAAGAGCTCAACAAAGAGCGGAAATGTGGTTGCAAGTAGACTTGATCGCATATGAAAGTTCGAATGCTAGGATGCTTGATTAGAATGCATAGGTCCAGGCTTGATAATGAAGGAAGCATCTCCTTATATAGAAGACACCATAAGAAATGGAGGGATAAGATTGAGAGGTGTAAAAGATAAATGGTTGGCTATGATTAGAGGGTGGGTAAAAGAAATAATAAAATAATGAAAGGGTAGGTAGTGTATGAGTTAAGAGATGAATGACATGTGTCATGGGTAGAAAAGGCTAATAAATTAATTAAATAAATAAAGATTTATTTAATTAATAGAAGAAGTGGGATTAATTAAATAAATAAGATATTTATTTAATATAGAAAAAGGGATAATTTAAATAAATAAATGTATTTATTTAAATGAGAAATAAGGCTAGAAGAGGATAAATGAACTAATTAAATAAATAAAGATATTTATTTAATTAGACAGGATAATTTTAGGTGTCTACATTTTGCCCCTCTTTGAGACAATGCAGCTTGTCACGTTGTTTCAAAGAAGATAATATGAACTAATACAAAGTTGCCCCAAGATGGGAATGATATGCCCCCTCGAGAGATTGGATGAAAATGTCTGAAAAAATCACAGACAATCTCTCGATAAGAAAGAAAGGCTAGAATGGACTGACCGGATAGGATATAGTGACAGAGTCATGGGATAACGAAGACTGACATGGGAGACTAGGGCTAGGGCTAGGGCTAAGGCTAGGGCTAGGGTAGTCTATAAGATAGACCATGAGGGGAAAACATCCTCATTGTCATCCACACATCCAAGAGATCAGAGTGCAGAGAGAGAATAGAGCAGCAGCAGTCAGTAGTGATGGCATTGGTTCACATATTCGATCGCGTTTGCCGATTTCAGAGGCCAGCAAATGCAGGAGAGTTGGTGAGTACCACAAAATCTCCTTGTACTTTGTCATAATAAATGTTGTCATTAATGCATGTTAGGTAGCACATTTAATGCTTTTAGAATATGTCAAACAAGGTCAAAAATGCTAAGGCACGTCTATGCTAGTGCCAGACGCGTCTGTGTTTGTACCAGGCACGTCTATGAATGAAATAGCGTTTGTGTCAGATGCGAGCGCGTCTATGTATTTCAAGCGCGTTTATGCTATATGGGCGCGTATGTGCAGATCATAGGCACACATGTGTATTTCAAGCACATTTATGCAGAGCAGGCGTGTATGTGCAATATGTAGCCGCGTTTATGTCTTAAATGTGCGTTTATGTCTTCTAGGCCAAATCGACAGTTCTGTGATGAACAGACGTTGTCGATTGGATAAGTTGCTGAGAGGATACACTCAAACAAGTCCTCTAGGGAAGACTAGGACAATAGATAGGGCTAGGATTGATAATTCTGTGATAGAACATACATTGCCAATTAGGAAACTACTCAAGAAGATACACTCAAGTAGAGGCCCTAGGATAGGATAGATCGAGGCACTTTGTGATGAATAGGGAGTACCAAGACAAAGTACTTTGTGATGAACAGGGAGTACTAAAAAAAGAGCAGCACTTTGTGATGAACAGTGAGTGCAAATATGAGCAGCAATTTGTGATGAACAGGGAGTGCAAAAACACGTAGTACTTTGTGATGAACAGGGGGTGCCACTAGGATAAATAGCAACACTTTGTGATGAATAGTGAGTGTCACTAGAATAGAAGCAACACTTTGTGATGAACAGTGAGTGTCACTAGGATAGAGTATAGTAAGCACTTAGGATAATAAGAAGCATTTTGTGATGAACAGGGAATGCCACTTTGATTGACACAGCTGATTTGCTTGACTGCAGAAGTACCTCCCTATGCTGGAGTCACGGGAGAGATTCCCATCAACTCAAAGTTTACGACCGGAGCTGACATTTGAGGATAGAGCAGCTATTGAGGTTATGGGTCTGCGATATATTCTGTATGTGCCTGAGTTTTGGGCAAACATGGGGTTGTTGACTGCTTTAGCTGAGAGATGGCACTCAAAGATATGCACATTTCATTTGTCGATGGGTGAGATGACAGTCACCTTGGAGGATGTTTACAGGATATTGAGGATACTGATCGATGGGGAGTTGATACCCTATGATCGAGAAAGAGATAGGGATGCCCTGAGACAAGTGTTTCAGGATCCAGGACTGGAGATGAGGGTTGGACACGTCGCATGGGACACGATGACACAGACAGGATTGGCACTACCAGCAGTATTGGTAAGAGTGATCAGTGGGTTCCTATGTCCGAACAGGGCTACACGAGGACTGGTTGTGGGTTGGGGTAGCACATTGGAGACACTGGTGACACAGCATACCAGATTTGCCTAGGGACCGTGCGTGTTGGCACATTTGTACTATGAGCTTCATCAGTTTGTATACCATGGATTCGTAGGATTGGGTTGCGGAGTGACATTATTGTAGGTATGGGCTTATGAGCATCTGCTAGTTACTCGATCGATTCATTTCAGAGGTAGGGGCCACGGATGCAGTTTTGTCCATTTATATGATATGATTACATCTCAGCCACGGATCGGGAGATTGGAGTACTGGTGTCGGGTCATCGATGAGATTGACACTATGGTATGGAGACCATACCGAGAGTGCGAGGAGTGGGAGGATGACGTAGTGGAGCTGCCATAAACATTCAGGAGTAGGTATCTGATTGGACGAACACCCTATGTGCTGGAGAGGCAGTTGGTTGACAGGGTTTGCATGCAGTTCGGTAGGATTCAACGGACGCCATAGGACTTCGAGATGTATGCTCGGACAGTGAGGGACCAGGCACACTTCGAGCCATTATTGTCATATGTTTAGGCAGTGATGCATCTGGCAGAGATGACTCCCTTGCCTTGGGATATGTGGGCGGAGATAGAGGATGTCGGGATGGATGTAGAGTATACTGCATATTGGGCTGAGCATCCATTTCCACGATTGACAGACCCAAGAGAGCAGATAGATGGAGATGGCGGGGGTGATGAGGATGATGATGGAGATGGCAGAGGTAGAGGCCGACGGAGGAGGCAAGGTGTGATAGGAGAGAGGAGAGTGGCTCCACAGAGAGAGGGTGGAGAGGAGAGATATGCTTGCGTGGTGAGAGGCAGAGGTGGATTGCCTTTACAGGTGCCAACAACACAGGGTCCCAGACAGGTACACGGATAGGGACGGGGACGGGGGCAGCCAAAGGTACAAGGGGGAGAGGAGGAGGATGAGTTATTAGCTTTGAGAGAGATCTGCTAGGGACAGGCAGATGAGATCCAGGATCTTGAGCGGGAGAGGGATAGGCTCAAGAGATAGCTAAGGGACATTGAGCGGGAGACAGATCAGGCCATCCAGCGCTACTCAGAGGCTGAGACAACACTGTGGGGAGGGAGGTAGGTGGCAGAGGACACATGAGCTAGATATGCTTATGTTCAATGAGCCGGGAGGAGATAGGTTACTGGAGAGACCTGTACCATGGGGTCATGCCACCAGAGCAGCGGGCTAGGAGCTTCTGTAGACCATCACGGACAACGATGACCACTGGAGGGAGGGACAGGAGACAGGCATCGAGTGGTGGGGTCATGGGTCCTCCACCACCAGATAGAGGGGACAGGAGAGATGATCCTGGGGTGGGTCCTTCCAAAGCTCAGACTCCGTCGAGGCTAGGCAATTCTGAGGGAGGGAGCTCATCATAGCCTTAGAGGGCTCCCTATGTATCAGTTTTGTACCATTTTGTATGATGATGTAGACACCTTCAGGTGATTGTAGCCATATGTATTTTGACATCATTGTATCATGACACTTATGATTATATATATTTATGAGATTCATCCTTGCGGTAGCTATATGCATGTGTACCCATGCGATGCTTATGTTTCATGATGTATGTTTTTATGATATGGATGCAAATATGTACATGAGGAAATGCAATATTTTTGTTCTTTTATGTTTTTAATATGTTATGTATGATGCAAATGTGCATGTATGAAATGCAGATGAATATGAGAATGCAAATGACTATTTACATGATGAAACTGTAAAATATGCTAACATGTGTTGTGTGCAGGATGTGATGCAATTTTGATATCTATATGTATGTATGAAATGCTTAATATGTGGTAATGCAGGTGAAGCTACATGAAATGCAGATATTTTTGGTATGTCATTATACTCAGTCGTGTGATAGTAGGTTACACGGACTCGGGAAGGAGGATGGAGGTCAATCAAGAAAGGGGGATGGAAGATAGAAGATATGAAAGTGAAAGAGCTTCTTGTGTGTTATCATTATTGAGCTTTATTATGGCAAGTAGGTTATGACAATCGAGGGATATGTTCGACCTAGAAAGTCATTGTACCCATTTGCATGGAGATCAGACAATTGCAAACAAGGAATGCCCCAGTTCATAGTAGACTCACAGTGTCCTCATATCCTTGGACAAGTCATAGCATTACTAAGAGACAATCCACAAACAGCAAAGAAAAATAGGTGACGATACCCCATCCTCGCCTTTCTAGTCAAAGACATCCTGCTGATAGAATCTCTAGTTAGAGACATCCCGAAAAAGCTAAAAGACATGTCACCAAAAGATAAAATCAAAAGAAAATCAAGACTCGACACCAACATCCACTGTAGTCCTCAAGTTTAGTGTCTCTTGTCACTTGTATAAGTCTTATTTGATTGTGGTCACAATGTTTACTTTCACAAAAGGGTAGATAGCATTGAACCATAATGTTGTCTGAGTCTGCTAAAAGATTTGATTTGTTGAAGCCCATTGTTGTTGTTGTGTCTCATCTGAAACTGACTAAATCCATGAAACTGATACTTTATTGCAGAGAAGATGGAACTTTATTGTGGATCGACAATGCAAATGTTGCTTTATTGTGGATTGTGCGCGGATAGACTGAAGAAAACTGGAAGAAACTATACTCCTCAGAACGTGTGATGCTCTCAGTTCCACACCCATCACTAGACGTAGGATTTGCCTTAGCCACAAATAGGAGTTGATTTATTATGGATGGAAAGGGGTGTAAAGGGAGGTTTATTATGGATGGATAGGCTTGTGAGTGTGTGCAAAGTGAAAGATGAAATGGAATCCTAAAGGAGGGAGGAGCAATGTCTCTACACAAGGCATCGGTGACCTGGTTTTCACCATGGTACTTGCCCAGGGCGCCACCGAAGTGGTTTTCACCGTTGGACGAAAATGTTTTTCTGTTTTTCCATTTTTTTATTTTTTTTTGTGTCACAAGGCGCCTATTTGTCAGGTTTTTACCAAGTAACAATTTTTTTTTTAATGATTTTTTCTGTATTTTTGAATTTTTTGATTTTTTTGTATTTTTGAATTAGGATATTTTGAAGAGCTATGTGTAAAACCTGCGAAGGTGCATGTTGTTGATAGGATCTTGCAAAGGTTCACCCTCTGTGGTTGAGAGTTGATATGCACCTGCTGATCCATAGGTTGTTGTGATGATGTAAGGACCAAGCCAATTTGGTTCAAACTTGCCCTTCTTCTCTTTGTCTTGCTGATTTTTAGGATTTTCTCTGAGAACCAAATCACCTACCTCAAATGTGTGAGGCTTGACTTTATGATTGTAGCTGCGACTCATTCGTTGTTGATAAGTCTTGAGATGATTAAAAGCAATTTGTCTTTGTTCATCCAATAGTTCAAGTTCTTGTAAGCGAGCGACCCTATAGTCTTCATCACTGATAATGTTTTGCAAAGAGACACGTAAAGAGGGTAACTCGACCTCAATAGGAAAGATAGCTTCAGCGCTGTAGACAAGTGAATAAGGTGTAGCTCTTGTAGGTATGCGGACGCTTGTGCGGTAAGCCCAAAGTGCAGGATTAAGTTGGATATGCCAATTGCGGCCAACGTCATTGATTGTCTTTTTTAGGATTGTAAGGATTGTTTTATTAGACGCCTCAACTTGACTATTACCTTGGGGGTAATAAGGTGTAGAGAAACAATGGGTAATATGGAAGCGATCACAGAGTTCACGAACATCCTGATTTTTGAAGGGATGCTCGTTGTTGGTGATGATGGAAATAGGAATGTCGTATCGACAAATGATATAGTTGAAAATGAATGTAGCAATTTGTTTTTTAGTGACTTGTGTGAGAGGCATGGCTTCGATCCATTTTGTGAAATACTTTGTGGCAGTGATGATGAATTTATGACCATTGGAGGAAGGAGGGTAAATCTTGCCTATGAGATCGATTCCCCACTGACAAAAGGGCCAAGGAGTCGCAATTGGTTGAAGTTCTTGTATTGGTGCATGAATGAGGTCTCCATGAAGTTGACACTGCTTACATTTCTTGACAAACTGATATGAGTCTTTTTCCATATTGGGCCAGTAATATCCAGTCTGGATGAGTTTTTTGGCTAAGGTAGGACCGCTAGAATGTGGACCACATATCCCTTCATGAACTTCGCGTAACGCAATCTGAGCTTCGTCCCTTTCTAAACATATAAGAAGAGTGCCATCTAGACCTCGTCGGTATAGGATATCGGCTAAAATGATGTATCGAGAAGATTGGCGAATGAAAGTGCGACGTTGGTTATTAGATAAGTTAGGAGGAAGGGTATTGTCACGAAGGTATGTGAAAATGGAGCCATATAACGAGGAATTAGGACCGACAAAACATATCATCAGTAGGAGTGATCTCATACGAGGGAACCAAAAGGTTATCCACCAAGAACTCATAGCGAGTTTCATTCTATGGTAGATCGATTAGTGAAGCAATTGTAGCCATGGCATCTGCGGCTCGATTCTGCTCTCTTGGTATCTTCTCAAAGTCTAACTTCATGAAATGTTGTTTCAGACCATCCACCATTATTTTGTAAGGCATTAATTTTTCATCCTTGTTTGGTAGCCATCAGTTGCTTGATGAATTACAAGTTGAGAGTCCCCAAAAACGTGAAGTTCCTGGATCTTCTACTGAACTGCAATCCATAATCTAGTTGTTAATGCCTCGTATTCTGCTATGTTATTAGTGCAAGGAAATGATAATCGATATTATTTTGGTATGGAATCCCCTTGAGGGGTTATGAAGAGGATATTAGCTCCTGCTCCATGCTGTGTGTATGAGCCATCAAAGTATAGCTGCCAAGGCTTTGCGTGTGACACTGTTAAGATGGATTCATCTAGAAATTTTGAAGTTAGAGGAACATCATCTATCATGGGAGCATCTGCTAACTGATCTGAGATAGCTTGTTCTTTTATTACTTTTCTGTCTACATATTCAATGTCGAATTCACTCAAGAGCATCACCCATTTGGCTAGTCGCCTAGTAAGCGTTGCTTTATTAAGAAGGTATTTCAATGGATCGATCCTTGCAACCAACTTAGTTTTATGAGTTAGCATGTAATGTCATAATTTTTGCAAAGCAAAGACCACAATGAGACATGCTCGCTCAATTGGTGTGTAGTTTAGCTCATATCCCACCAAAGTGCAACTAATGTAGTAGACTGCCTTTTCTTTGCCCTCAACAACCTGTTGTGATAAGAGTGCCCCCAGTGTTGTTGAAGTAGCGGATATGTATAGTAATAGGAGTTGGTCTGGAACCGGTGGCATCAAGACTGGTGGATTCAGAAGATAATCTTTGAGTATTTGGAAAGCCTGTTGACAGTTATCATCCCATTTAAATTTGATGTTTTTGTGTAGCAGGTGTTGAAAAGGATTACATTTATCCACAAGTTGTGCTATGAATCTTCGTATGGACTGGAGTCTCCCTTGCAAAGATCGAAGTTGACTGATATTTCTTGGTGGTTGCATCTCTAGGATGGCCTTGACTTTTGTTGGATCGGCTTCAATTCCTCTTTTTGAGACAATGAATCCTAGAAGCTTCTCGGAGGTTACTCCAAAGACACATTTCTTGGGGCTTAATCTTACTTTGTATTTTTCCAACCGATCAAAAATGATTGAAAGTATGTCCAAATGTGTATCTCTGTATATTGATTTGCCCAAGAGGTTGTCAACATAATCTTCCACAGTAACGTGCATGAGATCATGAAAGATAGTAGTCATGGCTCTTTGATATGTAGCGCCTGCATTTTTTAGCCCAAAGGGCATGACATTCCAGTAGAAAGTTCTCCAAGGACAAGTGAATGTTGTTTTGTGCTGATCCTCGAATGTGATTTTTATTTGATAATAACCAGAGAATCCATCCATCAAAGATAACATTGCATGACCTGCTATGAGATCTACGATCAAGTCAATATTTGGTAATGGAAAGTCATCCTTAGGAAAAGCTTTGTTGATGTCTCTGAAATCTGTAAATATTTTGATGCTACGATCTGGTTTACTGACAGGCACTAAGTTGGAGATCCATTCAGGATAATCAATTGGGCGTATGAATCCGACATCCAATAATTTTTCAAGCTCTACTTTGACTAATAATGCCACTTGTGGATGCATCTTTCTTAATTTTTGTTTCACTAGTTTCGCCCCCGATTTAACTGTCAAATGATGCATTACCAAATCCGGATCCAATATAGGCATGTCAGCGTATGACCATGCAAAATTGATTTGTCGCTTTGTGGAGAAACTTATGAACTTTGATCTTTCTGTCTCTGTCAGAGAATGTGCTAGGAATATGTTATGTGGAATTTCTTTTGTACCAATGTTTGTTTTGATGGCCTCCTCTACCAACATAGATGATTTTTCTTCATATGATGCTGGGAGAATGTTGAGCCTTCCATCCTTGGGTGCCTCAAAGAGGTTTTCGCCCTCAGATACGTCCTTTCTTTTTACTTTTTTGGGGTCAGACAGTGTCACAACGTGGTTTTCACCATAAGACCCTTGATTTGTTTTTATTTTTATGTTTTTGCGACTGGAAGGCCCAACACCCTCACCAAAATATGACACGCTATTAAGTTCTATAGTGTATCCTACCTTATTGTCCCTAGGGGGAAGATCATCTCGTATGCCTAGATAGTCAATAAAGGCTTCATCATTTTGGAATGTGTCGAACTGTGCAGGTCCTTCATGGTCCCAGTCAATAAGTTGGTGGTGAACAAGGGGAAGGCCTTTGATGTCTTCAAGGTTAGCGAGATTAAGGGTGAAGACGCAGTTATATTCAGGTATGTCAAGGTAGTTATCGAGGTCATCATTGGCACTCTCCTCATCTGTCTCGATCGTGAATGAATCCAAATTGTCATCACTAGTAGCGCATTTTGGGATAGGTGTTCTCATTCTTCATGATTTCGACCTAGAACCTAGAGGCAAGGACTGTGTGGGATCCTCAGGGGTTGCCTCTTGACCAAATTTGAATTTTCTATAAAATTCTTCTTCTTCTATGGGTTCAACTGGTTCTTGGAATGTCTCGGTGAGTTCATAGTCACTGGAGGATTTGTTTGAACCCCATTCCTATTCATTAGAGTCTATGGAATAGCGATTCTCTTGTTGAATTTTGGCAGCTTTGATTTGTAATGCTTCTCCTATCTTTTGAGTATTTACCTTGGAAGACATGAAACCAAGTCCTTTCGAGCGTTCCTTTTTGAATGTCAATTCAGGTTGTAAAGGTTCAATGATGCCTTCCTTTCTTAAGCCAAGAGGACTTTTGCCATCATACCCAAATTTTTGTAGGATCTTGAACCCTTTGCCATATTTTTCATATGGTATGTTGATGTGTTCTTGTGTATCATTTTCAGGGTCTTTGTAAAGCATCTTCTATAAGTCTTCTTCTTCCATTTCACCCCACTTTTGGAAGATTGTAGGATCCCATTTGAGTGTAATGATAGAGACCCGCTTAGTAGGATGTGGTCGTCCATATTCTTTTGGTGAACTCATAACTTGTTGTAAGCACATGGTTTGATTCAAAGTGTATTCACCCATGCCTTTATCCTAATATTTCCCTTTAAGCTCACCTTGTTTTGACGTTGAAGGTTTTAATGATTCAAGATCAATGTATGCAGAAGAAGGAACAACTTCCCTATTACTTGGAATGATAGTCTCAGTTTTTGGTCTCAAGTTATTGTAGTATATGAATGGATTAGGATCACCATTAACTATTATTTTAACTCCGTTGTGAGGAAAATTAATGCATTGGTGATATGTAGATGGGACTGCCCTCATCTCATGAATCCAAGGACGTCCTAGTAATATATTGTATGTGAGATCCAGGTCTAGGACTTGACAAACCACATCCTTTGTAACTGGCCCAACTCTGAGAGGCAAGGTGATTGTGCCTTTGGATGAACGCTCTTCATCATCATATGCCTTGATGGTAATTTTGTTTGTAGAATTCACAGCTTTATCTGAATATCCATATTGTTTAATAGTGCTCAATGTACAAATGTTTAGACCTACTCCTCCATCTATCAAGACTCATTTTATTCAATGTTTATGTATGAAGGCTTCAATGTGTAATGGTGCATTATGTGATTGACTTACGGAGGCGTCATTGGCTTCTGTGAATGTAAGGGAATGTGGAACGGAAAGGTATCCCACCATGGCTTGAAACAAGTCTATGTTTAGATCAGTAGGGACAGAAATGTCTCTCAAGATTTTGTCAAGAATAGCTTTATGTGCGGGGGATATGCGTAAGAGCTCTGAGATAAGCGTGGGTGTCTTCCCCAACTGTTCTACAAGGTCATACTCAAGCTTGGTTGATGAGGAAGCGGTGTTTTTAGCTGGAGCACCTTGCAAAGTGAATTTACCTCGACGAGTTATAACATTACATTCAGAGGTAGGTTTGGAAGAAGATCCAATGCCTTTTAGGACAACCTTAGGTCTTTGGGTAGAATTTTCAGGCGTTTTGTCCTTGATGATAATGGTAGAGACATAATTGTCCATCGAAATGTGATTGATAGTTGAATCATAGCTATAAGATGCTCTAGTATAGATTGTTTGTTCATCTGTGGCTTTAGCTTTTCCCTTGTCATGCTTTAATAATGGTTCCTTAAACATCTCATGTTCTTGATTGGATGAGTGTCCCTCTACCTCAATGTCACCTCTATCAATAAGATCTTGTATGATGTTCTTTAGTCGATGACAATTTCCTATTTTATGACCCTTGCTCTTATGAAATTCACAATACTCATCATCATTCCACCAATTTGGTTTGACCTTTGGCTCATATGGAGGCAAATCTAGAATTGTTATTATTTTGTTTGTCACTGGCTTCTTGAAAACTGATTTGTGAGGCCCTACCCCGACTCATCCTGGCATTTCTGTTATTTTCATGATGAGACTATTATGGATGCTTTATTTTTATGCATTATGGATTTAGAACTTATATGATTCCATTATTTGGATAACATTGATGTATATTGATGCTTCATTTTTATGCATTATAGATATGAAAATTTATATGATGCTAGAATAGAATTACTTTGAGATGATGTATGTCATTATTGGATTTGCAGGACTTCATTATGATGATAGAAATAGGATGCTGATAATATGAATGGATCAATTTTGAGGATTATGATAATTGCTTAAGTGGATAAATTGGGATATATGAGATATTGATTTATTACAGTCAATTGTATGACTGTTTGATGTGTATTCAAATTCATGTGTTTAATAATATATTTGTGGTTATTTGGAATTACTAATGTGTAAATTGAGATGCGCAACAAAATTATACATGTGACCATGGAAATAATATGGAGAACCAAACCTAGACATATGTACGTTTGTAAAGCCAGGGGTTGTCTATTTGGAGAGACAACACCCCATTTGTATCGTATTTTATTTGTGAAAGTAAATGATGCATGTGTGTTAAATTGATTCTATTAATTTGTGTATTCTAAAAAGAGACAAATTCCATGTGTGATTTTTATAATGTACTTTATTGTGTCACTTGACACATGTGTTGATTAGTGTCATTGATTTTGACTTGTCTCGTGGAGGGAGTTTGTTTCTATCAAATCCATTTCAAACATTTGAGTGTGGTCCCAAATTTGCCTTGGGTAGGGAGTCTTGGGAGTGGTCAACTCAGGTTTGACCCATAGGTTAACTTCAATTGGGTTTCTATGGGGTCAAATGGACTCCTAGGGTTAGTTTTAGGGCTTTTCCAAAGGTCCAAAGGGTATACCTATGGGTTAGGGGTATTTTTAAACATGTGACTGTTTAGTCACCTCAAAAAGTGGTTTTTCCAAGGTGAGCGAAAATTCAACTTAGAAGGTTCCTCCTAGGATAGACAACCTTCCCTTTAAGTGTCAGACTCTCTTCCCCATCCTCTCTTACCTTTTCTCTTTCCAATTTTAGCAACATGTAAGAGGTTGGGAAGACCAACCAATGGGAACTCTCACTCTATCCAAGGGGTTGGGAAGAGTGAGAAAGGCCTTCTTAGGCAAGGATTAGGGACTTAGTGAGTTAATCACCCATTCTCCATTGTTGGAGATCATGGAAATTTTGAAGAATAGTTGTAGGATAGAATTTTTGGCCAAGTGTTGGTGAAGAGATTGTGTGGATTTGGGTTACTCATCCCCAACTAGATCTATCAAAACCTTTGGGCAGATTAAGGTTGGTTCTTACTCTCTTTTTGTTTATGTTGTATATGTATGTTTGAAGAAATGCTTGTATGAAAAAGTTGTTTATATGTATTTTACTTTGTGGAAGAAAGTGTAATTTTTCCCTTTCTTTCTTTTTATGTTTTTCTTGTATTGGGAGTGTCCAAGGCCTTCTACTCTTGGAAGAGTAGGATGGTCTTGGGGTGGAAGAAGTATGACAGCCTTGGGTGAGAGGCTCTCCTTTATGGAGAGTGATCTCAAGGGTGTTCTTTGTGACCCTTGCTGCATATCCTTGTGTATGCATTTGGGGGTCATAAGGAGAGATGATATGGCTTATATGCCTTTGGGGGGCATAAGGATGTGGGGATGTATTTGTGTTGTATTTGGTTGCCATGAGGTGGCTTGAGATGTTCCATGCTTGCAGTCTCCCCAATGGTATTTGGTTCACTTCCACTCGTGGAATATCATCACAATGTGTGGTGAAGTGTAGCCTTGGTTGGGAAAATTGTTTGTTGTGTGTTTACTCATTTGCTTGTTATGGTTGTTTGTGTGTAACCCGTCTAGTGCTTGGTTCTCCAAGCTCGGGGGTGGCTTCTAGTAAGCCTAGGCTAGGAGGTGAGCACTCCATGGTCAAGTCTTATGTTCTATTTGCAAGTTGCTTGGGATGGGAAGGAAAACGAAAGATATAAGTTGCTGGTTATTACTTGAGTTGCAGAAAAGATTAGGAAATGAGATTATGTAATTAAGTTTTCAGCTATGTAAAAGAAAAGCCAAATGTTGTATTTATTTTTCAAAAGCAAATAAATGTATATATTTTATTCTAAGTTCTTATTAAATGGAAAGGAGAGACTAGTTGGGTTTTCAAACCCATTTGTAATGTTATCTACATTGTACTCTAAATAAGCTTAAAGAAATGCATCATTCTACTTAGATGTTTTTGCAAAAATGAAATGTATAAGTTTTATTAAGTCCTATAGTTACCAAAAATAAAGTTGTTGCATTCATGTTATTTTTGAAATTTAAAGTTCTTTTATTTCCCCATGCAAATAAAATTATGGGAATGGGAATAGCATGCATATAGATCTCTTGAGCTAAATAAAAATACAAATTGTGTTAAATAGGTTTAATATATCTATCTTTAAGTTGATTTTAAGTGTTTCTAGGCTATTGTAGTTGTTAAAATTTACTGCATTCTGTCATTTTATCTATAGAAGAATATAAAATCTAGTTTATTTCATTCTGTCACTTATTTATTGCAGAAAATGTATTTAAAATTTAAATAGTCATCTATTTCTAAAGTTAGCATTAGATAAAAAAAAAACGGAGAGAAATGCATTATTCTAAATCTACTAGCTTACTATTTGTGATTTAAATAAGATGAAATAGTTACAAAAAAAAGAACACACACACACACACAAGCCCTAACCCAATTTTCGGGTTAGGATAAAACTCACATGTATAATATAAAAATAAATAAATAAACATGTGGGGGTTATGTCCCAAAAGTTAGGGTTTAAATTTATTTATTATAAAAAAAGAAGATGGGGCAAACCCTATTCGAAATTTGAATAAGGTATTCCCCCATAGACTTTGAATATGATAATATTCTTTTTACAACAACTCCTTGTAACCCCATATGTAATTTTATATATATATATATATATATATATATATATATATATATATATATATATATATATATATATATATATATATATATATATATATATATATATATATAACTCCAAGGAGTAATAGTCATAGTTATATATGTAGACACATATATAAAAATGACTTACAAGTTTAGACTTAAATTGGAATAAATATTCTAATAGTGGACTTACTTTTGTTATTAAGTAGAGTCTTTTTTTTTTTTCCTTAGGGCTTTAATTATAAGCT
This sequence comes from Cryptomeria japonica, assembly GCF_030272615.1. Lineage (NCBI taxonomy): Eukaryota > Viridiplantae > Streptophyta > Pinopsida > Cupressales > Cupressaceae > Cryptomeria > Cryptomeria japonica. The sequence continues at coordinate 658,420,009 of NC_081407.1, read as the reverse complement.
AGTTTTAGAACCCTTTTGGGGTTTGATATTTTGGGAAATCATAATAAATACTTTGAAAATAGTTAGCCTTAAGGTTAAATTATATTGGCTAACTATAATAAAAAAATTTATGGCACAACTGCACTATGGGATTAATCGTCCCTAGAATCATACTTCAGACAAATTATAATTATTGTTAAAATAATAATAGGTTTTATAAAACTAAGTGCTAGGGCAAATTAATTTAATTCCTAGGCAATTAATAGGCTATTTGAGATTAATAAAATCTCTTGCAAATTTATTTAGAGACTTATGTTTAAACGAAATTATTATTACTAATTACTTGATGAGATAATAATAATTTTTTGGAGAATTATTATTTCGCATTCAATTTAGATTATCTCGCTTACTTGATCTAGTGTTTAGATTATTTATTAGATGAAAGAAATCAAATGCAGTTAAGACAAGACTTGTTAATGCATTATTTAGCAAACTTAGTTTTATTAGATTATGTTTTTTTAAAAAAAATTACCCCGTTTGTGCCCAAAAGTTTGGGCATGACATTTTGGTATCAGAATGAGGTTTCCAACACTAGGAACCTTTCTCCATTACGTTTTGCTTTAATTATTTAATTAACTAAATTATATTTATTTATTTATTTTATTTATTATAGTTAATTTTTAATAAATTAAATCTTTCTCCAAAAAAATTATTTATTTATTTCATTTTATTTTATTTTCTTATAAGGATGCCTTCAACTACGTGACATGCTCGCAAACATGGTAGAGGCCCTAGGCGTGAATGCATGGCACGTGAAGAGTTCGATAGGGAGGAATCAGTCCCGGAAGGGAACCCAAAGGCTCCTCCCGAACGGCCAGTTGACCCGAACTGAGACATCTTGTTAGCTCTACAAAACCTGATTGGCATAGTCCAGGATAGGCTTCCGATAGTGGATCATCATGTTGAAAACTGGAACTCAGGGAACCATAGAATAGTAGAACGGGAATGGAGTAGGAGTCCACCTCCTAATCCCGTAGAGAGTCAAGCTAGGCACGAGACCAAGTCTGTTCACCTACCAACACCACCTCGAGTAGTAGTACCAGTGTATTATGAAAGGGCACGTCGGGATCTAGGAGATTTAATCAGAGAGGTTATGTGCCTTCAGCCACCATCTTTTGGGGGATCTACCGATGGGGTAGAAGCAGAGGCATGGCTTTTGAGCTTGGATAGGTGCTTTGCATTGCGCTCCTACGAGAACAATCTAAAGGCACGTGTAGCAATCCACCTATTGAGAGGAACAGCCTCCACATGGTGGAGGCAGGAGGAATATAAATGTGGCTTAGTGGCAGATACTCTCACATGGGAGATTTTCACATAGAGATTCAGGGAGAGGTACTTATCAGAGCACTACATACAACGTAGGGTTGATGAGTTCCATGACCTCCAGCAGAAGGGTCTTTCAGTGACCCAGTATGAGAGCAAGTTTTTTGAGTTCTTACCGTACGTGGACTACCTAAAAGACTAAAAGCTTCTCGTCAACTGATTTATCAGAGGGTTGAATGTTGGCATAGCAGGACCGGTGAGGATGGCCGCTCCAGGGAGCCTTCAGGTTGCCATGGAGAAAGCTTTGATAGCAGAGGAGATTCAAGTCAGACCTCGGGACTCGAGGGATCGGTCCCAGAACCGTAACCCTACACCCCAGACTTACGAGTTTCAGAAACCCCATTGGAAGGGTAACAACAAACACACATCGGGGTTCTCCAAACCCCCTCCTCCACAACAGTCATAGCAGAACCTGAGGCAGAGGCCTCCGCAGAGTCAGCAGGGCGTGAAGCCCAAGCAGTGGTAGTCATAGGGTCAGAGGCGAGATTAGCGATCTCAAGCTTCTTACACACCTCCGGCACGTGGCGCTTGCTTCACATGTGGAGCCATGGGACACATGGCAAGAGAGTGTCCTCAGGGTCAGATGGTAGGCAATCAGAGGATGCCAGCATCAAAGCTGACAGTTGGGGATATGGGCAAGTCCCATAGGGTCTTCGTAGCAGTTGACAACCGCCAGGAAAAGCATCAGGCCACAGTTATTGAGGTTGCAGGTATGATCAGAGGTAGCAGTGTATCTATATTATTTGATTCAGGAGATACTGACTCTTTCATATCTCCATTGGTTGTGGAGCATTGCGGGCTAGTGGCAATTAGACAAGAGGTCAGCTGGGAAGTGGAGTTAGCTTTAGGGGCTAGAGTGTCAGTGGAAACAGAGGTTAAGGGATGTCAGCTTCAGATTGGCAATACCACCACCTTAGTAGACCTTAGAGTTACACCACTTGGATCATATGGCATCGTACTTGGCATGGATTGGCTTTATGCCCACAGAGCTAAGATGGATTGTCACCTGAAAAGAATCGAGTGTGAGGATGATCATGGTTCTCCCATAGCAATCATTGGAATTCAGAGACCCGTGTCTCTTCGTATGATCTCCGTAATGCAGCTTAAGCGGAGCATGCGAAAAGGATGTCAATTATTTGCCATCACCATTAGTGATAGAGAAGAAGAAGATGAAAAGGAACCATCTATTGATGACCATCCTATCCTTAAAGGATTTTCAGACATATTTCCTTCAGAGTTATGCGGTATGCCGCCCTGTAGAGAGATTGATTTTCATATAGACCTTGTACCAAGAGCCGAGCCAGTTTCAAGAGCACCATATAGGATGACCACAAATGAGTTTAATGAGCTCAAGATGCAGCTTGAGGAACTTCTAAAGAAGGGCCACATTCATCCTAGTGTATCCCCTTGGGGTGCACCAGTCATCTTCATGAAGAAGAAGGACAGATCTCTCCGATTATGCATGGATTATCGTCAATTAAACAAAGTAACCATCAAGAACCGATATCCTTTGCCCAGGATCGATGATTTATTCGACCAACTTCAGGGTGCCAAAATATTTTCCAAAATTGATCTGAAGTCAGGGTACCATTAGTTGAGGATAGTGGATAGCGATATCCACAAGACTGCATTTCGCACTAGATATGGCCACTATGAGTTCACCATGGTCCCATTCGATCTTACAAATGCCCTAGTTGTTTTCATGAGTCTCATGAATGGAGTATTCCGCACATTCCTTGACCATTTTGTGATTGTGTTTCTCGACGACATATTGGTATATTCACGGGATGAGAAGGAGCATGAGGAGCACCTAAGATAGGTTTTGCAGTGTTTGAGGGATAATCAGTTGTATGGCAGTTTGTCGAAGTGTGCTTTCTTTAGAACAGAGGTCAAGTACCTTGGTCATGTTATATCTGGTGATGGGATCTCAGTTGACCCATCAAAGATCAGAGTCATTATGGATTGGCCAGCGCCAACCAGTGTGATAGAGGTCAGGAGCTTCATGGGCTTAGCAGGTTATTATCGACGTTTTATTGAGGGATTCTCTAGAGTCGCACATCCTATTACTTCTCTTCAGCGTAAAGGGAAGAAATTTGAGTGGACGGAGAAGTGCGAGAAGGCCTTTCAGGAACTTAAGAAGGCACTCACTAGCGCACCTATCCTTGTGGTGCCAGATCCCTCAGCCGACTTCATGGTTTACACAGATGCTTCCTTAGAGGGTTTAGAGCAGTCCTTATGCAAGATGGCAGAGCTATAACTTTTGAGTCTAGGAAACTTAAGACTCACAAGCTTAATTACCCTACTCATGACCTTGAGCTTGCAATAGTAGTGCGTGCACTTGTGAGGTGGAGACACTTCCTTTTGGGTCATCATTTTGAGCTACATTCAAAACATCAGAGCCTTCAATACATATTCACTCATCCGAATCTTAATGCATGTCAGAGGAGATGCGAGTATGATTTTGACGTTCACTACATCAAAGGGAAACAAAACGTAGTTGCAGATGCTTTGAGTAGGAGATGTCACGAGGTATACACCATATCTATAGGCATGGATTTGAGAGATCAGATAATGCAGCAGTTGCCAGAGGATGGATGGTATTTAGAGGTTTTCTAGGCTATACAATCTCAGGAAACTTTAGAAGGGAAATATGTGGATTATTCCTTAGAGTCCGATGGATTATTATGCCATAGAGGGCACATCTATGTACCTTCTTCCAGGGGATTGCGAGAGTTCATTATCACAGAGGCTCATAGAGCTCCTTATGCAACACATCCCAGAGTTAAGAAGATGCATGTAGACTTGAGGCAGTTATATCATTGGCCAGGAATGCGGCAGCTTATTGCTGAGTTGGTAGCCCAATGTCTCAGGTGTTAGAGAGTCAAGGCGGAGCACCGCCATCCAGGTGGGTTGCTCCAATCTCATGCTATACTAGAGTGGAAGTGGGATACTATATCCATGGATTTCATCATTGGTCTTTCTATTTCATCTCGTCGCCATGATGCCACCTTGGTAACGGTTGACAAGTTGACCAAAGTGGCCCACTTTTCACCAGTTTGTACTACCTTCACAACACCAGCAGTAGCACAGGTGTTCTTGTGAGACATTGTCAGACTTCATGGCGTTCCATGCAAGATCATTTCCGACAAGGATTCCCTCTTCACTTCTTCCTTTTGGAAGGCATTACAGGCACCTATGGGTACCAAGCTCAATTTCAGTATAGCCTATCATCCAGAAATGGATGGTCAGACAGAGAGGGTTAATTAGGTGTTAGAGGATATGCTTCACATGTACGTCATGGATCACCAGACCAGATGGGAAGAGTACCTTCCCTTAGTGGAGTTTTCCTATAACAATGGGCATCACACATCTTTGGGGATGCCACCCTACCAGGCATTATATGGCAGACCTTGTAGGACACCGTTGAGTTGGGACCGCATATAGGACATAGTTGCTATTGGTCCTGAGATAGTTTGGGATATGGAGCAGCAGGTGGATTTGATTAGGCGGCGTCTTAGAGAGGCAAGGGATAGACAGAAGAAGTACACAGATGCGAAGAGGATAGATCGTAGCTACTTGGTTGGAGACAAAGTCTTCTTGAGAGTGCGACCGCATAAGAGTCCAATCCGTTATGGAAAGGGTTCTAAGCTTGCACCTCGATTTGTAGGACCATTTGAGATCCTTGAGAGGATAGGACCAGTTGCCTATTGTTTATCATTGCCACCTATCCTATCGCGCATCCACGATGTGTTTCATGTTTCAGTTTTGAGGAAATATATATATGATGAGTCTCATATTCTAGATTGGGATGCCTTGCAGGTGGAGTCAAACTGGCAGCTAGCTTTAGAGCCCATTCACATTTTGGCACATCGGACGCTGGCCCTTCAAGGTCGAGAGCTGGACCAAGTTAGGGTCCAGTGGGATTGCTATGATGAGGTTACAGCTTCATAGGAGGATGCATCACGTATGAGATCACAGTACCCCCACCTTTTTTATGAACTCCAGGAGGAAGTTCATGCCAAGAGGGGGAGGGTGTGAGGCCCTACCCCGACTCATCCTGGCATTTCTGTTATTTTCATGATGGGACTATTATGGATGCTTTATTTTTATGCATTATGGATTTAGAACTTATATGATTCCATGATTTGGATAACATTGACGTATATCGATGCTTCATTTTTATGCATTATGGATATGAAACTTTATATGATGCTATAATAGAATAACTTTGAGGTGATGTATGTCATTATTGGATTTGCAGGACTTCATTATGATGATAGAAATAAGATGCTGATAATATGAATGGATCAATTTTAAGGATTATGATAATTGCTTATGTGGATCAATAGGGATATATGAGATATTGATTTATTACTATCAATTATATGAGTGTTTGATGTGTATTCAAATTCATGTGTTTAATAATATATCTGTGGTTATTTGGAATTACTAATGTGTAAATTGAGATGCGCAAGAAAATTATCCATGTGACCATGGAAATAATATGGAGAACCAAACCTAGACCTATGTACATTTGTAAAGCTAGGGGTTGTCTATTTGGAGAGACAACACCCCATTTGTATCGTATTTTATTTGTGAAAGTAAATGATACATGTGTGTTAAATTGATTTTATTAATTTGTGTAATCCAACAAGAGACAAATTCCATGTGTGATTTTTATAATGTATTTTATTGTGTCACTTGACACATGTGCTGATTAGTGTCATTGATTTTGACTTGTACCTTGGAGGGAGTTTGTTTCTACCAAAGCCATTTCAAACATTTGAGTGTGGTCCCAAATTTGCCTTGGGTAGGGAGTCTTGGGAGTGTTCAACTTAGGTTTGACCCGTAGGTTAACTTCAGTTGGGTTTCTATGGGGTCAAATGGACTCCTAGGGTTAGTTTTAGGGCTTTTCCAAAGGTCCAAAGGGTATACCTATGGGTTAGGGGTATTTTTAAACATGTGACTGTTTAGTCACCTCAAAAAGTAGTTTTTCCAAGGTGAGCGAAAATTCAACTTAGAAGGTTCCTCCTAGGATAGACAACCTTCCCTTTTGGTGTCAGACTCTCTTCCCCATCCTCTCTTACCTTTTCTCTTTCCAATTTTAGCAACATGTAAGAGGTTGGGAAGACCAACCAATGGGAACTCTCACTCTATCCAAGGGGTTGGGAAGAGTGAGAGGGGCCTTCTTAGGCAAGGATTAGGGACTTAGTGAGTTAATCACCCACTCTCCATTGTTGGAGATCATGCAAATTTTGAAGAATAGTTGTAGGATAGAATTTTTGGCCAAGTGTTGGTGAAGAGATTGTGTGGATTTGGGTTGCTCATCCCCAACTAGATATATCAAAACCTTTGGGCAGATTAAGGTTGGTTCTTATTCTCTTTTTGTTTATATTGTATATGTATGTTTGAAGAAATGCTTGTATGAAAAAGTTGTTTATATGTATTTTACTTTGTGGAAGAAAGTGTAATTTTTCCCTTTGTTTCTTTTTATGCTTTTCTTGTATTGGGAGTGTCCAAGGCCTTCTACTCTTGGGAGAGTAGGATGGTCTTGGGGTGGAAGAAGTATGACAGCCTTGGGTGAGAAGCTCTCCTTTATGGAGAGTGATCTCAAGGGTGTTCTTTGTGATCCTTGCTGCATAGCCTTGTGTATGCATTTGGGGGTCATAAGAAGAGATGATATGGCTCATATGCCTTTGGGGGCATAAGGATGTGGGAATGTATTTGTGTTGTATTTGGTTGCCATGAGGTGGCTTGAGATGTTTCATGCTTGCAGTCTCCCCAATGGTATTTGGTCCACTTCCACCCGTGGAATATCATCACAAGTTGTGGTGAAGTGTAGCCTTGGTTGGGAAAATTGTTTGTTGTGTGTTTACCCCTTTGCTTGTTGTGGTTGTTTGTGTGTAACCCGTCTAGTGTTTGGTTCTCCAAGCTTGGGGGTGGCTTCTAGTAATCCTAGGCTGGGAGATGAGCACTCCATGGTCAAGCCTTATGTTCTATTCGCAAGTTGCTTGGGATGGGAAGGAAAACGAAAGATATAAGTTGCTGGTTATTACTTGAGTTGCAGAAAAGATTAGGAAATGAGATTATGTAATTAAGTTTTCAGCTATGTAAAAGAAAATCCAAATGTTGTATTTATTTTTCAAAAGCAAAGAAATGTATATATTTTATTCTAAGTTCTTATTAAATGGAAAGGAGAGACTAGTTGGGTTTTCAAACCCATTTGTAATGTTATCTACATTGTACTCTAAATAAGCTTAAAGAAATGCATCATTCTACTTAGATATTTTTGCAAAAACGAAATGGATAAGTTTTATTAAGTCCTATAGTTACCAAAAATAAAGTTGTCGCATTCATGTTATTTTTGAAATTTAAAGTTCTTTTATTTCCTCATGCAAATAAAATTATGGGAATGGGAATAGCATGCATATAGACCTCTTGAGCTAAATACAAATACAAATTGTGTTAAATAGGTTTAATATATCTATCTTTAAGTTAATTTTAAATGTTTCTAGGCTATTATAGTTGCTGTTAAAATTTACTGCATTCTGTCATTTTATCTATTGCAGAATATAAAATCTAGTTTATTTCATTCTGTCACTTATTTATTGCAGAAAATGTATTTAAAATTTAGATAGTCATCTATTTCCAAAGTTAGCATTAGATAAAAAAAAAAACAGAGAGAAATGCATTATTCTAAATCTACTAGCTTACTGTTTGTGATTTAAATAAGATGAAATAGTTACAGATTGTCTTAGGCAATCAAAATATAGTATATTTCCTCTAAGCTAGGGTTAATGTGCAGAAAAGAAAAAAAAATGGTTAGATTAGGATTTGTGATATTAATGAAAATAGGAAAAATTCTAGAGCATTCTCATATATTTAAAACTTACAAAAAAAAAAAAAAAATTCCTCATCTATTTCATGTTGTTATATATATATATATATATATATATATATATATATATATATATATATATATATATATATATATATATATATATATATATATATATATATATATATATATATATATATATATATATATATATATATATATATATGTTTTGTTTTTTGGGGGGGGTCTACATATATCATTTGAAAATATATATATATATATATGGTTAGATTAGGATTTGTGATATTAATGAAAATAGAAAAAATTCTAGAGCATTCTCATATATTTAAAACTTACAAAAAAAAATAAAAAATTTCTCATCTATTTCATGCTGCTATTTTAGGGTATATATATATATATATATATATATATATATATATATATATGTTTTGTTTTTTTGGGGGGTCTACATATATCATTTGAATATATATATATATATATGTTGATTGTATTTTTTTTAAACAAAAAAAAAAAATAGCAAAATGTGTTTTAGCCCCCCCTCGGCCCTGCGGAATTCATGCAGGGGGGGAAAAAGGGGAGCACACCCGCACTGTAGGCGGTGACCCCCAGTGGTGGCCGCAGCCGCCTCTGTGGGCCGCAACCCACAGTCGAGGAGGCTTCGGCCCCCCCTATGGGCGGCGCCCCGCAGCGGTGGCATAGTCGGGTCTGCGGGCCGCATACCACAGCGGCGGCCTTGGCTGCCTTTGTGAGCCGTGACCCGCAAGCACGGTTGCGGTCGTCCCTGCGAGGAGCCCCCATGGGTAGCACTATGCCGCCCCCTGTGTAAAACTCTGCCCCTCCTCTACGAAAAATCGTAGCTCCCGTGGCATCCCATGGCTGTTGCTCCCTTGGGAGGATCCGCCTTGGCTTCGGCCCTCTTCCACCATTCCTGCACAAAAATAAAACTACAACACACACACACAAGCCCTAACCCAATTTTTGGGTTAGGGCAAAACTCACATGTATAATATAAAAATAAAAAATAAACATGTGGGGGTTATGTCCCAAAAGTTAGGATTTAATTTTATTTATTATAAAAAAAGAAGATGGGGGAAACCCTATTTGAAATTTGAATAAGGTATTCCCCCCATAGACTTTGAATATGACAATATTCTTTTTACAACAACTTCTTGTAACCCCATATGTAATTAGTTATTCATTTATATAGGTGTGTGTGTATATATATATATATATATATATATAACTCCAAGGAGTAATAGTCATAGTTATGTATGTAGACACATATATAAAAAATGACTTACAAGTTTAGACTTAAATTGGAATAAATATTCTAATAGTGGACTTACTTTTGTTATTAAGTAGGGTCTTTTTTTTCCCTTGGGGCTTTAATTATAAGCTAGTTTTAGAACCCTTTTGGGGATGATATTTTGGGAAATCATAATAAATACTTTGGAAATAGTTAGCCTTAGGAGTTAAATTATATTGGCCAACTATAATAAAAAAATTTATGGCACAACTGCACTATGGGATTAATCTTCCCTAGAATCATACTTCAGACAAATTATAATTATTGTTAAAATAATAATAGGTTTTATAAAGCTAAGTGCTAGAGAAAATTAATTTAATTCCTAGGCAATTAATAGGCTATTTGAGATTAATAAAATCTCCTGCAAATTTATTTAGAGACTTATGTTTAAACGAAATTATTATTACTAATTACTTGATGAGATAATAATAATTCTTTGGAGAATTATTATTCTGCATTCAATTTAGATTATCTCGCTTACTTGATCTAGTGTTTAGATTATTTATTAGATGAAAGAAATCAAATGCAATTAAGACAAGACTTGTTAATGCATTATTTAGCAAACTTAGTTTTATTAGATTATGTTTTTAAAAAAAATTACCCCGTTTGTGCCCAAAAGTTTGGGCATGACATGATTCTAGTGGTTCTCCCAATGGAGTGTACTTCCTTCATGATTTGGAAGTTGTTTGAGTATTCACCTGATTGTTTGTAGAGCTTGATCCCGAAAAAACATTTTGGGTCATACTGTATTGGCATCAACAACACCATCATTGACTGTGTTCTTGTTTTTATTCCAAAATCTCAGCTTGTCTTTTCCTTTAAAATCCTCTTTGTTTTCTTTGAATATCTTAATGACTCCTTGTTCAATTAGGACTTTCTCTGTTGCTAAGCCTTTTTCAATGATGTCCTTGAAGGTGGACAAACAAGCTTTTCTCAAGTCATAATCAATGTCTTTGTTAACATTCTGAGTGAACATCTCTACCATTTGTTTTTGTGGAATTTCACAAGAGCATCTGGTGGCTAGATTCCTCCATCTTTGTAAAAATGATGGAAAAGACTCTCTATCCTTTTGCTTGGTGTTGCACAAAGTAGTGACTGATATGTCTGTCTCTATGTTGTATGGGAAATGCTGGATAAATGCCTCTGCTAAGTCACCCCATGACTTAATTCCGGGTGGAAGTTGGTTGAACCATTCCATAGCTTGATCACCTAAGCTCTATAGGAATAATCTCATCAAATATGTCTCTTTTGCTGCCACCTCAATGCAAGCTGTGAAAAATTGTCTTATGTGTGCCTTAGGATCCCCTTTTCCTCTATACTTATCAAACTTAGGTGTCACAAAGTGTGTAGGAAATGGAAACATTGGAATGCTTTTGTCAAATGGATAGGGACATATGTCTCTCATTGTGTAAGTTGGCTTTGGTGTATTTATGTCCCCCATTTTCTTTTGTAAGTCCTTGATTTGTTGTTCCAAATTGTTCTTAGGTGGAGATCAACTTCTTAGACCATATCCAATGCTTAAACCACCAGGTGGAGGAGGAGCATATTGCATGTATGGATGGTATTGATCATACACATGTTCATATGGAGGAGGTCTACAGTGATGTTGCATATATGGACCACTTGGTATAGAGTCATGATGAGGAATGGATATCTGTTTTGTCCATGTATACCATACTCTATAAGCATGTCATGAGTTTGTTCTAATGTGTTGCCCCCAAATTTGACGCAGGGTTTCCTTGTGTCCAAATTTTGAGCATGCCTTTGGATATCCAAATGCTTTGGTGGTTGGTCCTTAACATTGGAATGTGATTGAGCATATTTTTCTGCATAAGACTTCTATAATGGTCTGCGAAGGTGAGTATCATATGCTTGACCATGTGTATGTGGGACCTCAATTTTTTGAAACAAAGATGATGGTGATTCAGGCACCATATGTGGTCCTCTATTGCCTCCACTATTAGGCCTCCTTTGATCCATGTTGAGGTGAGGTTGTTGCAAAGGTCGATTTTCCATTATTTGAGACATGTCAAAATCATGAGGAATCTTGGCTCCACTTTGTGCCATCACTTGTAAGAAGTATTGTCTATCTCTCCTCATTATTTTCTCAACCAATCTATTGAAACGGGGATCCATAATGGAGTCTTCCACTTCTGCTGAATGTACTGAAATGTTGTCCATAATGTCATTGTGTGTATCATTGTTGTTTATAGTGTCCATGTTCTCAACATTTGGAATGTTTCTATAGGCATCCATGTCAGGTAATGTAGTATGATCGGAATTGAAAAAGATATCATTGTCATACTCATAGGAACTCATGTTTGCAAACTCTTGAGCCTCTTTAGTTTCTCTCCTAGATTTTTGGGAACGGGTTTCAACCATGAACTAGGTCTTGACCAAGATGTGTGAGACTAGATGAAAATGAAAAAGAGTATGGAAGACCAAGAGTTGGATGGAATGTAAACAAATCTGAAGTTTACTTGCAATGTCCAAAGTGTAAGACCAAGTATGTATGTAGTAGAGTAGGTGTGACTTCCAAAGAGATGATATTTTCTCTTGATGAGGTAAGTTGACCTTGACTCTAAGTAAGACCAAATGAGACCCAAAGGTGATGGACCTTGATGAGGGACCACTTAGCAAAATGTTGTTGTATGTAATATGTTGACAAAGTAAGATGAGGACAAGCAAGTGACCTTTTGACTCAAGTTTAGACAATTGTGAATGTAATGTAAGGTGTAAATCAATGGTGGACTTTGTGAGACCCAAAGATGGGTTGAATGCTAGATAAAAACCCAAAGAGATAACCTAGGAATCTCAATAAGTCTAAAACTGATTGTTCTTGTTTGTTGGATTGTAAAAGTTTTTTCAATTTTGAACACAGATGTGCCTGTATACTTCACAGACGCACTTAAATGACACAGACGTGGTTCTGTCAGACACAGACGTGTTTCTGAGATTTTGTAAATGCAATGTTGCTCAAGAGAACACAGACGCATTTCTACCCTTCACAGACGCGATTAGATGACACAGACGTGGTTCTGTCAGACACAGACACATTTCTAAAAACTAAGTGTAATTTTTCCAATCTGTGAAGTTGTTTTGTTGTGACCAAATCTGAATGTTTGACTATTTTCCATGACAAGAGGACACAATATTGATGAGGACTCAATGTTTGTAAGTGTTTAGACCCAAAATGACTCAAAGAAAAGTATGTTGTTTGATGTAAAATTGTTTTGCATACACTTGAAGACACAAAAGACACAATGTTTTAATGTTTGAACTTGAATGTTTGATTGTTCAAAATAAGACAAGCACAATTCTTATGGGTGGCCAGGACAATAGTTATTGATCCCACATGGGGTTTCCCCCGAGGCTACGCTATTCAGAGCGGATACTTAGATGTTTGACCCCGCTGGCTCCACCCTCGGCACTCACTTCTCGGGGCAGCCAAGCATCAGTCCCCATGAAAACTCCTCGTGGCAAACTTTGTATCTCTACTAAGAACCGTATGTGTGTGGGTCGCTCCAGAGGTCCGACCTCTTGACCCAACAACTAGAAGGATTTTGGCTTTTAAAACAAAAAGGTGCTAGTAAGGGCATCCACTTGTGTGGCCATACATGCGGCACTTTCAGCTCTATAAATATAGAAGGCTCCCAGCTGGTAGGGGTTACGCCCTACAACTAATCAAATAAATTTGATCAAACGGGTTTATGGGGAGACATAGTATCGGTATGAACTAATCAGCACACGTTATCCATAGTTTTCACCATGAATATAGTTGTTTATAATGGTTCGAAAGAGGTGGGTTTTCCTCACTACAACTTGGGTTATTCTCTCCTTACTAGTAGTCCTAATGACCACACGGGGAGACAAGCCCTCTAGAGATCAAACAAAAAGAGCCTATTGCTCAAGACACAAAAGACACTGGTTCAATTTTAGTGCACCAATTGAAGTATTTGCTAGTCTATGAAAACAAGCCACACAATAAAGATCAAAAACCCTTCCCAAGATCTTGCAACAAAAATTTGTTAGTAGTTTGGATTGTTTCAAATGATCACCCTTTCCTGCAAGCACACAAGTTAGGTAAATTTTAGATCCAAAAGACTTTGTGAAATAGGGGCCTTCAACAATGCAATTTTTTTGACCCATTCAAAGATCTTATTCATCATTAAAAAAAGAACACCTGTAAAATTTCCAGAAATGTAAGAAAATCCAAAAAATTTGCTAATTTGCTCCAAAAATTAATTTTTATGAAAAATCATAAAAAATTCATATAAAATGCAAAATTAATCCAAAAAATCTAAAATTTTTACTGGACAGTCCTAATGGTCTTCCAAACATGCATAAAAAAATTTCATCAACAAATCCGAGCAGTTTTTGAGATATGAGCAAAATAATGCAAAACCCTAATTTTCAAAGATCCAATTTTTGAGGAATGATTTTGCATCAAATTTAAAATTAAAAAGAACAAAGTCAGTGTATAAATCAGAGAGCTTTCCAAAAATATAAGAAAATCTGAAAAATGCACTAATTTTCTCTCAAAATTCATTTTTTATGAAAATACATAAAAAAATCATAGAAATTTCAAATATGCTCCAAAAAATCTGATTTTTTTACTGTGAATCGTTGATAATGTTCTTGACCTGAAAACAAAATTTGATGCCGAAATTCAAATCCGTTTGTGAGATCTGATCAAAATAATGAAAAACCCTCATTTTTAGAGATCCATTTTTTTTGCATCAAACTTAAAATCACAAAGAACAGACCCTGTGTATAATTATGAGATATTTCCAAAAATGTAAGAAAATCCAAAAAATTCACTCATTTGCTCTCAAAATTATTTTTTTATGAAAATTCATAGAAAATTAAAATATGCTCCAATAGATCTAAATTTTGCTTTGAGAGCTCTTGATACTTTCTTCAACCTGCTAAAAAAATTTGGTGCAAAATTTCCAAGCCGTTTGTGAGATCGGATCAAATCTCTCGAAGATCTTGATTTTGTGTCCAAAACCCTAGCTGCACAAGATTATTCTCCAAATTGTTTTACAAAACAGCAATATATGGTTAGGAAAACCTATAAAAAACACAGATCTAACAAAAATTCATGTCCCACGGGGCGTGCCAAAAATTTTATGGTGAAAATGGATAACAACAATATTGAAAGACTAAATAGATTCAACCACAAAACCCTAGCCTAACAACAACAAAGATCCACCATAACATATGAAGATTACCTAAGACAATGCAAATCAAATAAAATCACAAAGATTATACCATCACATGTCCAATAGGGTTTGAATCTCCATTCTTCTTATCTCCATTGATCTTGCTTGATATATTTGCTCTCAAATTTTATGTGTGCACAAGAGCTCAACAAAGAATGAAAATGTGGTTGCAAGTAGACTTGATCGCATATGAAAGTTCGAATGCTAGGATGCTTGATTAGAATGCATAGGTCCAGGCTTGACAATGAAGGAAGCATCTCCTTATATAGAAGACACCATAAGAAATGGAGGGATAAGATTGAGAGGTGTAAAAGATAAATGGTCAGCTATGATTAGAGGGTAGGTAAAAGAAATAATAAAATAATGAAAGGGTAGGTAGTGTATGAATTAAGAGATAAATGACATGTGTCATGGGTAGAAAAGGTTAATGAATTAATTAAATAAATAAAAATTTATTTAATTAATAGAAGAAGTGAGATTAATTAAATAAATAAGATATTTATTTAATTTAGAAAAAGGGATAATTTAAATAAATAAATGTGTTTATTTAAATGAGAAATAAGGCTAGAAGAGGATAAATGAACTAATTAAATAAATAAAGATTTAATTAGACAGAACAATTTTAGGTGTCTACAGAATCAAAACTATTTCAGTTTATAATATTTGGAGTTAATCAAGTGTACCAAATTTATCATATTTTATGAACTTTTGGTGTAGAATTTGGATGTTGAATGCCAAATCAATTTTTGTTGTTGTGGATTAAATATTAGACATAATTGTTTGTTTTTGAATATCATAAAATTAATTTCTTTGATGTTCCATGAAGTTTTATTTGGTTTGGTGTTCTTTTGGTGAAGTTTGGAGCAAATTAGGTAGTCTAGTTTTAGCATAGTTTTTGGAAGTGTGAAGGTATAGCTTTGTTTATATTGTAAAATCATATTTTTAGACATGTTCATCTATTCTTCATATGAAAAATATCAATTTAATGACATTCTTTGGAAATTTCATCAATTTGTTGTCCTCTTTGTGCAAGATTAGTCAACTAGTTTTGGTGATTTTGGGTGTAATTGGCATAATATTTACAAATCTAATACATATCTGAAATTATTCATTAACTTTTGGTTGAAAACATTACATCTTACCCCAAATTTTGTAATAAGATTTGATTCTTTGAACTTGGGTCAAGTCCACTAGTTCAGGATGATTTTATAAGCATATATATCTACTCAGATAATCATGAAAAATATCTCATAATTTGTTGGTTTTTTCTCTCTAGTTTTGCTAATTTTACTAATGTTTTCTCAACATTCATGATTAAAAATATCTAAGAATACCTTTAAAGGTCCATTATAATAAGTCGACCCTAGAAAAGATCAACCTCACATCCACACAAAGGATTGACAAGTAATAAGCAATCACACAAATGTGCTTTAATTTTTCATTCATTTTACTACAACAAATATAAGCTTTCTTCTAATAATTATTCCTTGAATTCTCAAATGATACCAAAGAATATTCCTAAAATGTGGGAGCATGTGAAACGAATAATTCTAAATACTAACATGTAATAATTAATTAAAATGTGTGCTTAGTTAGGTCATAAAATTAGTGAAAAGAATGAGATTTAGTTGAATGTAAATTTAAATTTGACTAGATGCGGGTTCTAGATTATGGTCTAGGTAATTAGCCCATACCCATAAGAGTGGCCCAAGGTTAAAAAAAAATAGTGAATTTTATGTAGGGGATAAATGTTTGATCATGGGTGCAATAAATTTGAGATTAGTAAGAAAATCTTTACATATATGAATGGAATAAGGTAAAATGTGTGAGAATGTGTATTAATGAGGATAAATAAATGCTAGGAGAATGAGCCTAACTTCATTCAAGATTATATTGTTTCTTAGTATATAATTGTGTTAAGATATTCTCTCAAAATAGGCACAAAAATAAATGGGAATTAGCATGAGAATCCAAATTTAACGATCTCAACATCACTATATAATTTAATATGAGTTACAATTAAAAATTAAAAGTTAAACGTGTATGAAATTTTTACATAGGGTTATAATATTCATAATTAATTATATCACCCAAAGCTATTAAAAAACGCAAAAAAAAATGATAAATTGAATAAGCTAGACCATTTTAAAAATGGCTAAACTATCACAACCTACAACACATCCAAATATGAATCCCTCATGCCAAAATTTGTTAGTTTTTTTAAGTTGGCAACATGAATCATGGCCTTAATGGTTCTTTTACTTCCACCACATTTCTTAAATGTACCACCTCATTTTATCTTAAGGGGAACCTTGAGGCCCACAAAACCTACTCTAAGGTTGAAGGAGCCAGAACCATGTCTTGAATGATATTCAACTCATTCAACTTTATTGTCCAAAGTTTGAACCTTATTTTTCAATGCTAATAGATAATCGTAGGTACGTTGTCTTTTAAGTTGGACCAACTTGACATTGCCTTATATAAACAATTAGGATACATCGATTGTGTATCCACTACCATTACAAAAAACCAATGCATTAGCTACAATGCCTTGGTTGCTTAATGTCAATTTTTGGCACTAGTTTCACATGCTTTAAATGACCTCCTCTGAGCTATCTCTAAAATTTGGCTTGACATAAAGGATTACAAGCACCTTGACCACTACCTCGTGATGTTTATATTTATCCTACAATTTTTTCTCCTTCATGTCAACTCATCAACTTCATTGGCCAAAGTTTAAACCATAATTGTCAATGATAATGGAAAATCATAGGTATATTATCATTTAAGTTGGACCCACTTTGCATTGCCTTCTACACCCACTACCACCATAAATAACCAATGTGTTAACTATAATGCATTGCTTGTTTAAGCTCAACCCTTGCCACTAGCTTGGCATGGTCTATGGCCTCCCATACGTCATCTCTAAATGTTGGCTTGATAAAGATGCATTAGAAACACCTTCACTACTACCTCTTGATGTTTATATTTACCATAGACAAGTTGTTCTCCTTTATTTATTCTTCACTCAAGGCATAATGATTATGGTGATACATATGACTTTCTCATAAAGAGCAAAGATCCCTCCCATTCATTCCTCAATTATCCCCATGATTAATGGAAATCTATTCCCTTGTGCCAAATGTTTTCCCCAAAGGGTCAATTTATTGTTATCGATTAAAATATACCAATCCTTCTCACAATCTACTACAAAATTTGTCAATCCATCAATCGTCATGCTCACTTCCTTGTAGTGATGTTTTTATTCATAAGTTAGGAGGGATTCCAACAAGCTCTAATCTTCTTAGAAAATATTATACAAACAACCCTAACACTAAGGTTTGGGTCTCAGTCTTGTTAGGAAGTGGTTTCTCTCAATATAGAATGCACCTATGACTATCGAATACACGTGAATTATCATCCCATCACTTAGAAAGTGCTTGAATTGTTTTTTAAGTTTTCAACATGCTATTATACAAAATGTAGGGATTTAAAATTATAACCTACATTTTATTAGTTCATACATCAACAAACTTTGCAACAATAACAATGTTACTTAATACGACAACTCGAATTTATTTGAAAGTAAATGATATTTTGAGTTTTTTTGACCCATCATGTATGACATGAATGCATATATGATTGGCATACATGGGTAATCAATCATCATGGATACATTTTGTATGGAGAATAGCTAATCCACCTTAAAATTTATTCTCAATAAATGTTTCCTTCAAAACATATATAACATTGATCTGTTTAAATCTCTAATCAAACAAAACTACCTCTAGGACGGCTAGGGTTACTGTAATTAATATAATCAAAATTCATCTTCATATAAAAAATAAACAAGAATTGTGTTACAGCAAGAGTCCCTGCCTTGAGCGAAAATAGGAGATTTAGAAAGGTTGAAAGTTTAGCTTAGTTAGGTGGAGCAAGGATTGTATAGGAAGCATTAACTCTTAATTAACAATATTCATAAAACTTAAAATCAAGTGATTGAAGAAAATAGAATATCGTTATTAATTTTCTTATTTAGCAAAAGAATGTTTCTAGCATATTACAATAGAAGTAAACTAGTTTCTTAAATGACCGTATCATCACTCACCACATAAATCAAAATCAAGAAGCTATCTCTTTGCTAGTTACCGTTGCAGCATTGTGCATTAATCATTTTTTCAATTAATAAAACTTTCTTCAATAAAAAGGGGAAAAAATGTAGTAGATTTGTACTGAACTTTGTTTGACATTGTGAGCAGTAATGCTTGAGATGATAGATGCCAATGGTTGTTCCTTATTTGTGAGATCTACTATAGTCGCAATGTATCCAAGGCACATAAATAGACCTAAACATAAAGGTAAACATATTTGACAAAAGCTTTTCAACAACATACAGAACCCCGAGGCTCTACAACTTTCCCGCTCTCTGCTTTTTTGAATTTTCGCTATGGTTGTTGTTTCCGCAGGGGAGGGCCCGTCCTCCCTGGACCCTGACCCCCCTACTCATCTAAAGTTGTGTCTGGATTTGGCACTCATGTTGGGCTCTCAAAATGTTGGGTGGGTTCCTTTGGTCAGGGATTCTATCGTGGAGGTCTGTAATGCGACTTTGCACGAGGTTTTCTCCCATGAGAAGAATCCACATGTGTCCTCTAGCTTGGATTCACATAACAAGGATCCCAAGACTGGCGGTGTGGGACCTTTGTCTGGGGAGGCTCAAGCGAGCACTTGGAAAGGTGCTCTTGTGGGAAATCCCAAGACGGTGTTGTCGACTCAGCTGTCGAAGGTCACTGTTGGCGAGGATGGTCCTGAAATTTGTCTCCCCGACAATGTTATGGATAATATCGCCTCCTCCTTACACCTCTACTTAGTGGGGATATTCTTGGCCTTCAAACCCATGATAGACATGGTTAGAAGATGGGTTGGTTCGAGATGGAAACTAAAAGGTAGTGTCTCTGTCTTTGCTATGCCAGGTGGGCTCTTTTTATTCAGGTTCCCTACTGAAGAAGACTTTATTTATATCCTCTCTGGTTCGTGGTCCTATGGTAAACACTACTTGGGCCTCTCTAAGTGGAAGTCGGGGTTTGATCCTAGTGCTGATCTCCTCAGACTTTCTCCAATTTGGATCAGACTCCCTGGCCTCCCTTTGGAATTCTGGGACAATGCCATTTTCAGATGGATTGGCAACTCATTTGGCCAGTTCATTGTAGCTGACAATGTGATGATGCAGAAGTCCAAACTCGTTTACGTTTGCCCCTGTGTGAATGTGGTTGTTAACAACCCCCTTCCTAACATCATCTCTCTCAAATCAAAATGGGGAAAACAGACACAAGTTATTTTCTATGAGAACGCATCCCTTTATTGCCAAAGATGTGGAAAACATGGCCATGTGATAGCTAACTGTTTGGCCCCTCTGCCTCCAGAGGCCAAACAAAAGGAGAAATTGTCCTCCCCAGGAATTGTCAATAAGGATTGGATACCGAATGTTCCCCCCCTAGCCCCTGGTCACTGACAAGGTTGAGGACACGGTTAAGGACTCAATGGAAAGGAACGATTCTGAAGTTCCTATTGAGGATGGCTACCCCTTCCTGGAGGGTATTCTCAATATAATGAAGACCCCTGACCCCAAGGCAGCCCCCCCCTCCTCGGGGAACTACTTGGTTCCAGACCTAGAAGAGGGAGAGATCTCGCGGAGGGAAGAAGAACATGAAGGACTGAAAGTTGAGGATTGCTTTAGGGAGAAGAAGGGGTACAAGGAGGTTACCCCCAATGTGCTTAAAATGTTGAATCCCAATACTATTGGGGATGATGGGAGGGGTTTGTGGTGTGTCGGGGCTGCCCCCACACCCCCCAAAGGGAATGGCCTGGGTCTGAACTCTTCTTCTACTTCTACTTCTACTTATGTGGAATCCTCAGGGAAGATCACTGAAACCTTTTTCTCCTAGGGTAGTCGATCTACCCTGTCTTCGCCTATGGATAATGAGAAAGAGGAATGGCAAGAACCAAAAAGAAAGACTAGAGGAAATAGGAAGGCAGACGTTGGTACTGACTCTAAACCAGGTAGACCCTCTGAGAGGACCCTCAGAACTAAGGCAATGGATAAAGAAATTGCCAATGGGCGGCAATTAACTCTGGAGACATCTGAAAAAGGCAAGAAATGAAGTTCCTTTCTTGGAACTTAAGGGGCTTAAACAACCCTCAGAAGCAGTATGCTCTTAAGCAATGCATTGTAACCAATAAGGTTGATATTATTTTAATTTAGGAAGTGAAAATGACCTATCAAAACTTTTCTTCTCTTGTGGACAGTTTGTGGCCTAGTGTTGCCTTCTATTATAGTGAGGCGGAAGGTGCTTCGGGTGGTGTTGTGACTCTTTGGAATAAAAGTAAGTTGGATGGGAATGTTGTAGCCTTTTCTCACAACTTTCTTGCTATAAGGTTCACTTTGAATAACTTCTTGTGGTACTTTTTCAACATATATGCTCCCAATACTAGAAATGGTCGGGCCCTGGTCTAGGAGGAAATCTCTATCTTCATGGTTGATAATAAGGAGGCACATTCATGTTCGTCAATGACTTCAACACCCCTCTTTACCCCTCAGAGAAGTTGGGAGGTCTAACTGATTACAGTGATAGCATGCTTGACTTTGTTGGCTTCATTAGGAAAAATGACCTATTAAATCTAGATCTTCAAGGGAATCCCTTCACCTGATCTAATAACAGAAAAGGCTCTAATCTTATTCAGGTCAAGCTGGATAGATTTTTGGTCTTAGCTAAGTTGGATCTCAGCAATAGTTCCTCTCTCCTGAACCTCCCTCGCACTATTTATGACCATTCCTCAATCCTCCTTTCTTGGGTTGATAGGCCGGTCTCAGGCCTCATACCCTTTAGGTATGAGATTATGTGGCACTCTCACCCAGAGTTTAAACAGTGCATCCAAAATTGGTGGAACTCCCCTGTTCAAGGTTCTGCTATGTTTAGAATCTCTAAAAAGCTGGAAATAATTAAAAAGGAGGTCAGAGCTTAGAATAAATCTTTTTTTGGACATATCTTTAAGAGAAAGAAGGAGATTGAAACTAAACTGAACCAACTCCATGTTAGGAATAAGGTGTCTCAACCTTGGATAATTCCTATTCTTATTATTTGTTTTGTAAAATGTATTTCTTGCAAATAATGTAATTAAGTGTGAGTGTACATGTCTAGTTGGCATGTTGATGTGTCACTCCACTTGATGTGTCGGCATCTTGAATTGTGTGTAAGGAGATCATGGCTGAAACGGTTATGACGGACTCCTATGACACGTAAGAGCTATTTCTAGGAGATTTCAATGATGGGTGAAGACATGCAAGACGTGGCAACTGATAAAGTTGAGTACTATACACTCTTCCTCAATCGTGGGGTTCGGGACATCGCCCCGAAAAAAAATTTAGGGTTCCTATTTTCTCAGAGAATGGTAAAACCCTAATACGGCTATCTTTGGAAGTTGCCCTAAAAAAAAAGGATAGCGCATAAAGTGTTTTTTAAAGGGTCACAGACTGTGATAGGAAAAGAGTGTATTGTTGGTATGATATCGTGCTACTGGATTTTGTCTCGAAGTATCGATTGTCTCTTGAAAGAACTTGCATTGCAAGTGTGTTGTAACCTTTGTGTTGAAGATAATACATTGTGCAGGTTTTGGAGTGTTGGGGTTTTTTACCGAAAGGTTTTCCCTAGGGTAAATCATTGTGTCATTCTCTATTTTCTGTATGCATGGTATATGGCTGCAATATCTTTGTTAAAGTAGTTAATGAATCTGAAATTGTAAGGATTTAAAAAAATTTGCATAATACTTTCCTCTAGAGATTAGTGTAGGAAGTTGTTTCCGCACCTGAGTTTCCTTTCAAGTGGTATCAGAGCTTGATCAACTTTTGATCCTAGTTGTTGGGTAGGGTTTTTTGAGCTAATCTCAAGTTGAGTGGGAGTTTTTTGGTGCAGAGCATTCTAAATCTTATTTGCAGATTGAGATGGCAAGTTCCTCATACAGTAGAGTGGAGGTGGAGAAATTTAATGGCACTAATTTCGAGTTGTGGAAACTCAAGATGGAAGACATGCTTGAAGACCGCGATCTATGGGAGGCTGCTTCACTTGATGTGAGACCTGCAGCGATATCTCTAGCGGATTGGGAGATCAAGGATCAGAAGGCTAGGGGTCTCATCAGACTCTGTCTAGCAGATGTCGTTCTTCTGAATGTTCTTGATGAGACTACTGCAAATTCTTTATGGACACGGCTTGGGTCTGTGTATCAGGCCAAATCTCTGGTGAATAAGTTGTTCCTGAGAAAGAAGTTGTATTCTTTAAGAATGGAGGAAGGTGGATCTGTAACTGATCATCTCAACGCATTCAATTTATTGATTGCACAGTTGGCATCATTTGATGCCAAGATCGAGGAGGAGGATCGATGTATGACCCTGCTTTGTTCCTTGCCGGATTCGTGGGACCATCTTGTGATGGCTCTCGGAAGTACTATAGTCACATTCCGTATGGATGATGTGGTGTCTTCGCTGCTATCTGAGGAGATGCGAACAAAGACTTCGGATTCATCTAAGGAAGCCCTTGCTGTTCGCGGGAGATCCAACGACAAAGGAAAGCAGAATGACAATAAGTCAAAGAAGGGCAGATCCAAATCCCGTGGGAGTTCTAAGACTCCTGGAAAGTCCAAGGCGAAATGTTGGAACTGTGATAAATCTGGGCACTTCCGGAGGGACTGCAAAGAACCGAAGAAGAAGAAGAAAGGCTCAGATTCAGCTTCCGAAAAATCTCAAGAAGATGGAGATGCTTTTATTGCAGCTTTGGCAGCCCATGCATCTAATGATGTGTGGTTGGTAGACTCGGGTGCTTCTTTTCACATGACCTTTCATCGAAACCGGTTCTCAAAATATGAAGAGTTTGATGGTGGAAAGGTGTACTTGGGTGATGATTCTCACCTAAAGATAGTTGGACACGGAAGGGTCACTATCAGATTTCCTGATGGACGAGTAAAGGGAATCAATGGAGTTATGCACATTCCAGGTTTGACACGAAACCTATTATCTGTAAGTATGTTGAATGATGTAGGTGTGCAAGTTGTCTTTTCGAAAGATGGATGCAAGATGATGAGAGGTTCTATGGTGCTTGCTAAAGGTACTAGGAGAGGTACTTTGTTTCAGCTTGATGCATGCATTGCTCAGTGCAATATTTCTTTTGTTTCAAAGAAGAGAGTGACTATCACTTCATCCCCACCATCTGAACGAGCAGTAAAGAAGACTGTGGCAATGGGTTCTGATGGCAGTGTAGTAAGTGTACCTAAGGGTGCAAACACTTTGGAAGGCAAGCTTCCTGCAGAAAAGACAATGTTGTGGCATATGAGATTTGGCCACATTGGTGAGAAGGGTCTTAGGACATTGAAAACTAAAAATCTCATTGAGGGGAAAAATGATTGAAATCTCGAATTCGATTTCTATGAACAGTGTGTTTATGGTAAGCAAAATCGTGTTCAGTTCTACTCCAGTTCTCACAAGTCTTCTAGACTTTTGGATCTTATTCATTCTGATGTATCTGGTCCTGTAAAAGTTCCTTCTATCTCCAGTTCTGTATATTTTGTATCTTTTATAGATGATTACAGTAGAAGGACTTGGATATATTTCCTGAAAAGTAAGACACAGGTTTTCAGTCGGTTCAAGGAATTTAAGGCTCTTGTGGAGAATCAGACTGGTAAAAGAATCAAGTGTGTGAGAACTGATAATTGTGGTGAGTTTTGTTCCATAGAGTTTGAACAGTTCTGTAAAGAACAAGGAATCGAGAGACATAAGAGAACTCCTTACACCCCGCAGCAAAATGGAGTTGCAGAGAGAATGAACAGGACACTGATGGAGAAGGCTAGGAGTATGCTTAGTGGAGCTGGTTTAGAACAAAGGTTTTGGGCCGAAGCTGTGGCCACTACATGCTATCTGGTTAATAGATCTCCTACATCAGCTCTTGTTGGTAAGACACCCATGGAGGTGTGGTCTGGTAAGAAGCCTTCAATAAGTCATCTTCGTGTTTTTGGTTGTGAAGCTTATGCACATATTCCAAAGGAGAAAAGGTCTAAGTTGGAAAACAAAGCTGTCAAATGTATTTTTATTGGATACAGTGTTGGTGTGAAAGGATACAAGCTTTGGGATCCTATGACTAGTAAGGTGTTGCATAATAGAAATGTTATTTTCAGAGAGCTAACATCTTCTCCTGTTGTGCTACAACCAAATGAAAAAGAAAAGGAAAAAGATGTTGTTCAGTTTCCTCCTACCCCTGAGAAGACTGAACAGAGAGACCATATTGGGTCTAATGATGAGGAGAGCTCTAGCAGCTCTGATAGTTCGGAAGAAGAGGAAGAACAACCTCAACCTCAGCCCTTGAGGAGATCCACGAGAGAAAGAAAGCAACCAGAAAGGTTTGGTTATTCTATGTTAGATTCCAGTTGTGCTTTTGCTTTGATTACTAACACTGATGAGCCTAGATCTGTGAAAGAGGTTTTGGGCATGGAAGATGCAGGTTCCTGGATTGAGGCTATGGATGATGAGATGGCTTCATTAGAGAAAAAAAAAACTTGGGACCTTGTACCTTTGCCTAAAGGGAGAAAATCCGTTGGCTGTAAATGGGTGTTCAAGAAGAAATTCTGTGCAGATGGCAGTGTTGAAAGGTACAAAGCTAGATTGGTTGCAAAGGGGTATTCACAGGTAGAGGGAATAGATTATGGTGAAATATTCTCTCCTATTGCAAAGTTGACATCCATTAGATTTTTGTTATCTCTTGCTGCATCATATGATTTAGAGATAGAACAGATGGATGTGAAGACAACTTTCCTTCATGGTGATTTGGAGGAAGAGATTTATATGTCACAGCCTGAGCACTACATTGTTAAAGGTAAAGAATCCTTAGTTTGCAGATTAAAGAAATCTCTATATGGTTTGAAGCAATCTCCTAGGATGTGGTACCTTAAGTTTGATGCCTTTGTGTTGTCAATTGGATTTGTAAGATCAAAATCAGATCATTGTGTTTATTTCAGAGTTGAAAATGATCGCCTTCTTATTGTTGCATTATATGTTGATGATATGTTGCTGTTTGGGAAGGGTAAGGGTATGATTTCTGATTTTAAATCTCAGTTGTCAGCACAGTTTGAGATGAAAGATCTTGGTGCAGCAAGGTACATCTTGGGTATGGAAATCAGTAGAGACAGGTCTAACAGAAAACTTTGGTTGAGTCAGAGTAAGTATGTGAAGTCTGTGCTGGATAGGTTCAGCATGGCAGATTGTAGACCACTATGTGTTCCCGTTTCAGTGGGAACAAAGTTATCTGTAGATGATTGTCCAAAATCTCCTAGTGAGGTGGAGGACATGAGTAGAATACCTTATGCTAGTGCAGTTGGCAGTCTTATGTATGCTATGGTCTGTACTAGACCAGACATTGCCCAAGCAGTGGGAGTCTTGAGTTGGTTTATGGCTAACCCTGGACGGGTACATTGGGATGCAGTTAAGCGAGTATTCAGATATTTGAGGGGTACATCAGATTACTCCATATGTTACCATGGTAACTCTTTTGGATCTCCGCATTCAGTTTGTATTCATGGGTTTGTGGATTCAGATTGGGCAGGTGATATTAACAGCAGGAGATCCACTAGTGCTTATGTGTTCACTATGTTTGGTGGTGCCATCAGTTGGATGAGTAAGCGACAACCTGTGGTTGCTTTGTCCACTACAGAAGCTGAGTACATGGCTGCTACTCATGCTTGTAAGGAAGCCATTTGGCTTAGGAGATTGTGTTCATATGTTGGTGTTGATGCAGAACAGATTACTATTTGGTGTGACAGTCAGAGCGCTATTTGCCTTTCGAAGAATCCAACTTTCCATGCCAGAACGAAGCACATTGATGTGCAGTTTCACTTTGTGAGAGATATGGTGGAAGATGGAAAGGTAAATTTGGAGAAGGTAGATACTGTGAGGAATGTTGCAGATGCATTAACGAAACCAGTGGGCACTGCGAAGTTCAGATGGTGTTTGGAGTCTATGGGCATTTTGGCCTATAGCGGTTAGTTCCTGTTATGATCCTATTGCTCTTACAAGGTGTTCAACAAGTGGGAGAATGTTAGGAATAAGGTGTCTCAACCTTGGATAATTCTTATTCTTATTATTTGTTTTGTAAAATGTATTTCTTGCAAATAATGTAATTAAGTGTGAGTGTACATGTCTAGTTGGCATGTTGATGTGTCACTCCACTTGATGTGTCGACATCTTGAATTGTGTGTAAGGAGATCATGGCTGAAACGGTTATGACGGACTCCTATGACATGTAAGAGCTATTTCTAGGAGATTTCAATGATGGGTGAAGACATGCAAGACATGTGGCAACTGATAAAGTTGAGTACTGTACACTCTTCCTCAATTGTGGGGTTTGGGGCATCGCCCCGAAAAAAATTTAGGGTTCCTATTTTCTCGGAGAATGGTAAAACCCTAATACGGCTATCTTTGGAAGTTGCCCTAAAAAAAAAGGATAGCGCATAAAGTGTTTTTTAAAGGGTCACAGACTGTGATACGAAAAGAGTGTATTGTTGGTATGATATCGTGCTACTGGATTTTGTCTCAAAGTATCGATTGTCTCCTGAAAGAACTTGCACTGCAAGTGTGTTGTAACCTTTGTGTTGAAGATAATACATTGTGCAGGTTTTGGAGTGCTGGGGTTTTTTACCGAAAGGTTTTCCCCGGGGTAAATCATTGTGTCATTCTCTATTTTCTGTATGCATGGTATATGGCTGCAATATCTTTGTTAAAGTAGTTAATGAATCTGAAATTGTAAGGATTTAAAAGAATTTGCACAATACTTTCCTCTAGAGATTAGTGTAGGAAGTTGTTTCCGCACCTGAGTTTCCTTTCACTCCAAAGTGTCATTGCTAAGGGGGACACCTCTATGGATATCCACAAAGAGGAGGAACATTGGAGACAAAAATGGAAAGACATCATGGGCCTCGAAGAGATCTATTGGAAGCAAAGATCCAGGATCCAGTGGCTAACTAAGGGGGATAGGAACACCTCCTTTCACAGGTCAACTTCGAAGCATAAGAGGAGAAACTCTATTTGTTCCTTATTCAATGACAGGAATGAAAAATTGGTGGGGACTAACGAGATTGGGCAATGGGCTTCACTTTTCTTCACTAATGCTTACACTAACGACAGGGTGAGAGAACCTACAGAATTAAGTGATAAGCTACTCAATCTTATTCCTCATGTCCTGAATGATGCTAACAATAAGCTGCTAATGTGTCAAGTTACTGAAGAGGAAGTTAAAGAGAAGGTTCTTGCTATGGCTGCCTATAAGGCCCCAGGCCCCGATGGCTTCCCCCCGGCCTTCTTTTAGGTGTTTTGGGAGATTGTGAAGTATGATTTGATCAAAGCCACTAGGGACTTCATTCAAACAGGGAACCTTCTGAAGAAATTGAATAATACTTTCATTGTGTTGGTTCCCAAAGTGCCTGATGCTAAGCTTATAACTGATTTCTGACCTATCATCCTATGCAATACGATTTACAAAATCTTTTCTAAAGTTGTTGTTAACTAAATCAAACCTCTTCTTGATAGATGTATTAGCCCCCCACAAAGGGGTTTTGTTCCGAGCAGGCAGATCCTTAATGCAGTCATCACTACTCATGAAGTCATTCATTCCATGGAGAAGAGTCGCAACCCAAGTATGGCTTTTAAACTTGACATCTTTGAGGCTTATGATAAAGTTAACTGGAATTTCCTGTATGTCGTCCTATCCAAGTTGGAATTCCGGGAAAGATTCCTCAATGTTATCAAGGTGGCTATGGAAAGTGTTCACTACTCGGTGATGGTCAATGGCACTCCTTAGGGATTTTTCAAGGCTGGGAAAGGCCTAAGGCAAGATGACCCTCTATCACCTTACTTATTTATTATGGTGGGAGAAGTTCTGAGCCAGAACTTCTCCTACTTGATCAGGAATAGAAGAATCTCGGATGTGAAAGCGGCTTCTACCCTTCCCCCGGTGGTTATGCAACAATTTGTTGATGACACTTTCATGTTTGGTCATTTGTCTGTTATTGAAGCTAAAGAATGGAAACACTTGTTGGAGGATTACGCCAAGGCCTCGAGATAGCTTAAGAGTAAAAAAAAAAAATTCAACACGGATAGGAATCTCCAAAGTAAATTAATCCAAATTCTTGGATGTTGTGTTGCTAATCTCCCCGATTCCTACCTGGGTCTTCCCCTCACGATTAAGGAGGTCACTCCCCAGTTCTGGGATTCTATTCTAGAAAGAATGCAAAAGAAACTTGCTAGTTGGACAAGCAAAACTATGAGCAGTGCTAGCAAACTTCAGCTTTTGTCAGCTTCTCTTTAAGGTGTCCCTATCTATTTTCTATCTTTATTTAAGATCTCTATTGCTATGGCTGAGAAACTTTAAAAAATCCAAAGAAGCTTTATGTGGACTGGTACGGAGGAAAAATCTAGGCTCAGTCTTGTCAACTAGGAGGTGGTGTGCAAACCTAAGTACATGGGAGGCCTAGGGATTAGAAAAATTTCAGACCTGAATAAGGCCTTGCTGACTAAAATTGGATGGAATCTTGCGATGGGCATTGTTGACTGGTGTAAGATTATGCGGGCTAAGTACTTCAACCACTCCCCCTTTTATTCCCTTTTATCCTCTCATGACCTCCCTTCAGGCTCTAAAATATGGAACAACATTGTCAAAAGACGGAAATTGCTGAAGGAAGGCCTAAAATGGCAGATGGGCAATGGTGAGAAGATTAGATTATGGGAAGATAACTAGATTGGGGATAGACCCCTGGCCTTTACTCTCTTCAATTGCCTCATGGAGAGTCTCAAGGAATCGCTTGGTCCTCTCGTGGTGAATTAGATATCCCCCCTTTGCCGCTGGAAGAGGGTCGTTGATGGCTTGGGGGATAACACTCATTTGGGTCATTTGGTTGGGGATCTTCAGTTCATTCTTGAGGAGGTCAGGATTCCCCTATCCCTCCATGCTGACAAGTTTTTTTGGGCAAAGAATTCCTTTGGGTCCTTCAGTGTCAAGTCGGCCTACAATCTTTTCATCACTCCTACCAATGATTGCTACAACTAGAGGAAAGTTTGGAATTCGCAACTTATCCCAAAAATTAAAATTTTTTTTAGTGGACGACTCTCCATGGGAAGATCCTAACCATTGATAACCTTAAGAGGAGAGGCTTTCTGATGGCCAATTGGTGTGTGTTGTGTAATCATGTTGAGGAAAGTATCAATCATCTCTTTATTCATTATCCCTTCGCCTCCATGGTCTAGTAAAAAGTCTTACAGAAATTCAACATCGTCTAGACCTTCTTAGAAGACTTGCAGTAGTTTGTCATCAACTGGGAGTGCCCGTCATCTCACCCCCCAATTAGACAGTTTTGGAAACTCATCCCTCCTCATATCTGCTGAAACATTTGGAAATAAAGGAATAAACGGATCTCATGTGATACTAACAACTTTGTGGACACTGTGGTCGGCATAACAGAGAAGCTTCTTAGGGAGACTGCTCTAGTCTGCAAATGGAAAAAGCCGCAATACGCCCCTTTGGAGATGGATTGCAGTTGGGTTAGGATATGAAATTTTCCTGACAACTTCCTCCAGTATGACAATTCTAAAAGGTTGGAGAGATTCAACACTAGATGGCCAGCCCCTTCCCTTTCGTGGTTTAAACTCAACTTTGATGGTGTCGCTCACAATGGAGTCGCGGGGGGAGGTGGAATTATAAGGGACAACTTTGGCAATTTGGTTTTGGCCTATGCTGGCAATTTTGGTTCAGCCTCGAGTAACATGGCTGAAGCCTTGGTGCTCTTCAGGGGTCTTAAATTGGCTCTCACTATTGACTCTAAAAGATTGGTCATTGAAGGAGATTCTAAACTGATCATTGAGGCGACCAAAGGTGTTTTCGGGATTAGTTGGATGATTTGCAACATTCTCAAGGACATATGGTCTATGATTATTTGGCTGGAGGATTTTAACATTCAACATATTTATAGAGAGGGCAATTCGGTGGCGGACTCCCTGGCTGCGGCAAGCCTTGAGATGAAGGGTATGAGGTGTTGGAGACACTTGGCCTCGCTTTCTGACAGACAGAAATCCCTCATAGGGAGAGATCAAAATTACCTTGCCGACTAATGAATAGCTATGGTTTATTTTATGGGGTGGATATACTGGTCTATCTGAGGGACCATGATGAAGGCAGGAAATTCAAATTTGAATTGGTCGAGTTTTGCCAAGGTGGCCAACGGTGGTCCCCATACTCTGCACTGCTTTGACCTAGTGATGACGTGCTTGGCCACCTGTACAAGTGATGCTGACGGTTTGCAGCCGCATCCTTCAATCATTAATATGATAGGCCCTAGCAAGTACAATAATTATTGTTTAAACTAGAGTTCGAGAATTTTCCAAAATGAAGCTATGCAAGTTGGCAGAGGAGCTAAGAGGTGTCCTTTCACATTCTTATCAGAGTTGGTGGGTACTTGCCTTGGGAAGCACCACAACTAATAATTATTGTCGTTTTTATCACACTTCGTCTAAAATTCGGTTGGCCATTCTTGCTCTTCGCACTGGTTTCTCTCTTTGCAAGTCCATAATTTGTTCGGTGCTGCTTATCAACATCACTCTAGAAGAAACAAGTATGGGGGGGATTTAGTCCAAGTAGAGTTGGACATTATTGATGAGAGCATCCGCAATGACCCTTGTGTGTGGATGTATATCAAGGAAGGGGGCATTGTTCCATTCATGGAAGCCATGACTGGGTTCCATGAAAGTATTTCCATGCAAATTGTTAATAACTGGAACGACAGGAGAGTCATCATGGGTGATATCTCTTTTGAAATTAATGAAGATGTCATAGCCCAAGCTACGGGACTGTCTACCATGGGAAGGAAATGGAAGAATACTAGCAGGGTCACTGACGAAACCAGCATGAATAGATTCTTCAAAAAGGGTGAAGAGCCTATTGTAGGGGGGCTTCAACAGAGACCGTCTTCCTTTTTCGTGGGACCAGGTGTGTAAAATTGTCATGAAGTATTTTACCCTTGAAGGTAGATATGGGGTTTTCTATTACTACCACTTCCCGTTGCTTAATCATTTCTGTAACCATGATATTATTTCTTTTCCCTTCTTTTTACTGCAGACTTTGGAGTCCACTATTAAGGATGTTCGGCAATGTATGAGTCAGGATAGCAACTTCACTATCCTTCACCAGGGTTTAATGTTTCGTCTTTACAATTTCCATCGGGCCCTTTGTCCTCCCAAACCTATCTTTGTCCAGCCTGCCCCCTCCTACCCGAGCCCCTCAACTAACCCCGCTGGTGTTAAAAAGGGCAATAAGAAGATCTCGAAAAAATCCCCATACACCCTATCAATCCCTTGGCCACACCCCCCTCATTTCCCCTCCTAAAATTGGGGAAAAACAAATGTAACCCATCTGTTGCCAAAGTCGCCTCCAAAAAACCCAGAAATGATCCCAAGGTCCTTTTAGTTGAGTCTAACGTGGAAGATGGTGTGACCCCTCGTAGGTCCAATAAATTCGCTGCTAAACCCCACATGAAACAACTTGTTGTGAGAAAAAACTATGTCAAAGATGATATGGAAGACCCGGAGAAGGAGGACAGTGATAAGACCGAGGATGACATGGAGGCTATGGAGGTTTCGGAGTCTTCTAAGTTGGACACCAATGCTCTTGACTCTAGGACTTTGCAAGAAGAAAGTAAGAACACCTCCCCTTTATCTGCAACTTCACCCACCCCCACCCTCCCATGATAAAGGAAAACAGATCTGTGAGGAAGATGGGAGGAAATCTAAAGGCGTTCAGACTGTTGTTGATGGAGGGGAAAAGGCGGAGGCCATTCAATGTGCGGGCTATAAAGCAATTTCTAAAGATCTGAACAATGTGAAAAAGAAGCTTAACACTCTGGATATGCATTTCAACATAATTGCGAAATTTGCCCTGAAGGTCATGCATTCCTCAACCACTACTCTGTGTCTTCTACATCAAGATAAAGAGAACCAAGGAGGTTTGAGAGGTGACACCATGAAGGATCTGTTTGAGTTTCTTGCATATGATTGGATCGATCTGTTGCTTTCTCAGCACATGGTGACTAGAAAAAATGAATAATGGGTGTTTTTTTCTATTTTTGCTTATGGTTTCGTTGTTGGATCTACTGGATCCTGGTTTTGTTTAATTTCATCATCAACCCTGTGTGGCTTATTAAGACTCTTTTTTATTTTTTCTAAATATTGTCGTATGAACAATATGCTTACTACTAGGGTTGGTTTAATGTTAGTTTCAAACTTTATATGGACAGGATTGCCATCAATCTTGTGATTTTCTATAGTAGTAGGTGGAATATGTTTTTAATAGTTAAAATAGGGATTGGCTTATGCTCTGTCGTTTCGCTGCTGTGTTTGTGTTGTTAATGCTCTCTTTGAGGTTTGCTATGTGCTCCGGGTCAGCCCACTAGTTTTGGCTGTTTTTAATCAAAAACATATTTGACAAAAATTTCATCGTTTCTAAAGGATTAGTTTTTACTTTAATAGTAGCTCATTAAGGCATTAAATTTTCTCAAACAAAAGTAAGAAAAATTACAGGCATATTCAAATAAGGACCAATATTAGACATTTGATAGTGAAATAATAAATTGATCATAAAGCAATAACTTATTTTGAATTACTTTCCCTTTTTAGATGAAAACCGTACTTTACATTTGACTTGGATGAATATAAAAATTCATGCATATATCGAATACCAATAAAATTTTATTTGTACTTTAATCAATTTGGTGAGAAATAAAGTTCTGCAATTCTATACATGCATGTTTAACCTTTAATTTGTTGCTACTGGAAGTGCAATGAAGGTATTTTCTTATATTTTGCCACTATAAGCACAATGTGTTTGTGTCGTTAATGCTCTCTTTGAGGTTTGCTATGTACTCCGGGTCAGCCCACTAGTTTTGGCTGTTTTTTAATCAAAAACTTATATGACAAAAATTTCATCATTTCTAAAGGATTAGTTTTTACTTTAATAGAAGCTCATTAAGGCATTAAATTTTCTCAAATTACAGGCATATTCAAATAAGGACCAATATTAGACATTTGATAGTGAAATAATAAATTGATCATAAAGCAATAACTTATTTTGAATTACTTTCCCTTTTTAGATGAAAACCGTACTTTACGTTTGACTTGGATGAATATCAAAATTCATGCATATATCGAATACCAATAAAATTTTATTTGTACTTTAATCAATTTGGTGAGAAATAAAGTTCTGCAATTCTATACATGCATGTTTAACCTTTAATTTGTTGCTACTGGTAGTGCAATGAAGGTATTTTCATATATTTTGCTGCTATAAGCACAATGGTTGCCAGATGTACTTTTAAATTAATATTTTGGCGCTGCTATAATGGCCATGTGTGCAGAGCATAGAAACTGGGTAAACAAATTTGAACCATTTGATAACAGTCTTCATGTAAACAAGATATTATGTAAGTAATAGTCGTAGCACGCTCATATAACAGAAATTAAAAAGGTTTTAGAAAAAAATCTACTGTCACCAAGCTTGATAAAATCTAATTGCAGAGCTGTATTGAAAGGCAAGACATCAATCCATGGAAAACCAAGGAAACAGAAACAAAATAATTATTACAAATGAAAATGAATCTGCAAAATGATTTTATTATTTATGACGACTTACAACCAAAAGTTCTCACGTGGCACCATTTTACTGCACATATACAAAACTTCCATGAGCCCTTGCTTATTGTACCATTTTGGGAAAGTCATGTCTGCAACATGAACTATAGAATTGCCTCTGAGTTGGCAATAATACATGGTGCCCTGCTACAGAATTTAATCAACTTGTCTTTGAATCTTGATAGACTATATTTTCTATCATGGATAACAACACTACTCAAGTTGCTCTTAGGATACTTTCAACTTTGACCTGCATATACATTGATATGGTGGCAACATTAGGTATGGAGGTGATTCAGAGTCATAAAATTTAGGTTAGTTTCTATAAATATGAGTTCATAAATAAAACTTGATTCCTAAGAAATTGCTGATATTGCCAATGATAAATCAAATCATTACTAGAAAAAGTGATTCGGGTGAAAAAACATTACTCCTACCAAATAGGAGCAAAAGGAACCACCAAACATTGGCTCAACTATGCACATGTAAAAGAGTTTCACAAGATGGTGAGACAAAGTGAAAGGGCATGCTTTTGTCAAATATAAGAATATCCTTAAGTGTATAAAGAGTTAATTTGAAATAAATATCAGTTTCAAATTTCGATTAACAATACTAACTAATGTCACTTCTATAAATATGTTAGGCATTTTGTCTGATAAATTTTGAGAATTCAGATAAATCGTTTTAAAATGGAAAGAAAAAGAGGTTTGATAAATATGTTTAATGGAAGTAGTGTATTTACAATCTATAATATCAATAAAGTAAACAGAATGTATAGATAATATACAATATTTTTTTCCAAGAAAATGTAAGTAAAAAATTTTGGACAATAAAGGATTTACTATTACAAAAACTCAAAGGTTGTCCAATATAACAATGAAACTCTCTTACTTCACCCTTAAACATGTGCAGATATAATTTAATAAATGAGATGTTGAAAGAGTGTCTTTACACATTGCATGCAATCATGCAAAAGATAAATATGAGTGTTTTGAACATGGATGAAAATAGAAAAACCTTAAACAAAAAACAAATTTTAATGTATTTTTCGGAATCAATTTTCAAATAAGCAATGAAGTTGACCCATCTCGATTATTAAAAATGGAAAGTGTATAATACGTATCCACATAAAAAATAAAAAAATTACTGAAAAACTCTAGATCAATTTTTTATTAAGGTGTGATGTTGTGGAAAGATACTTCATAAACTGGATGTTCATGTAGGATGTGGATAAGTGGGGACAGGAATTATGGTGTGCAAAATGTCCATGAAATACTTCTAAAGGCTTGAAGGCTAAACAACAAATTTCACAGCATAACAAAATTTGAGGAAATGATAGTCCGAAAAAGTAATCATACATACAATCATGAATGTATGTTTTGAGGACATTAGAATCAATTAGGATTATACTCTTGAGTATAGTATTTAAAAGCTTTGTTCAAGAAAGAACGAATAATGAAGATTGCAGTACTTGATCAAAATCCATTGCAGAAAAATCATGATCTACTGGTTACTAAACAGTTCAACTCTTGGATCACATAGACTGCCTGGTCTCATAGATGTCATTAAAATTTTAATTTCATTTTATTTCAATCTAGAAAATCAGAAAGAAAAATGATATAGAAGCTCTACTGCAACTTCTAAGCATTTCAGTGGGACTAGAAGATGTCCTGATCATAAAAGTGAGAAAAACCAAGAATTCAACTTATAAATCCATCTTCTGGAATATACTTATATCTAAGTAGTACTCATTTACTATTCAAAAGTTGCCAACAAATCCATTTGTTGAAGCCAATTATCTTGAAATGTAGCATCATTCTCATACCTTGCATGATGCTTCATACACTCAGTTTTCCCTGATAACTAGGAAATAACTAAGATAATTTTCACACATATACACCAGATTGTTCAACGCAAGATAATGCTATACCTCTATTCTTCCTGATTCAACTTCTGCTTTCATTTTTCGAGTATTTTTCTACGCTTCTATTTTAACTTCTTCACGCTTATACCTGGAAAGAGAGAAACTGAATCCATTAAATCCAAACATTGCATTATGTAACCAAATCTATTTTCAAAGAGCTCTGTTTCAATTTAGGCCATATGTTAGTTATGTAGAAAACATAGGACCTATGGCTGAATTAACACCAATTTAAGCACTAAACATAAATCCCTTAAACATAAATCCCTTTTGGCCCTTATGATCATGTACATTTCATGAAGTAAACGTAAGATTTTAATTTTTTTCACTAAGATCATAGGTAAGGCATGCACCACACTTAGGCATGTTGTTTAATCCATATGTACGTAGTAGAAAATATTTAGTTAAATGCTTGCTATGCAAGATGGTTAAACTATTTCCAGATTCACTTCAGTGATTCAGCATAAAGTAGATAAATACAAATTTAGTATAACATTTTTTACATTAATAAAGACCTAAATTTTAAGATAATTAAGTAACAATATATTTTTGGATTTGCAACGAGGATTGAGTCTTACCTATCTTCAATGACACTGATTTGTATGACTATAAGTATATACTAGAAAAAGGCAAGTTGAAGTTGCCCATGCATCAACACCACAACTTCTGGATTGGATTAATTAGTAATTACATGGTTAACAAAGGCAGTAATGAAGAGACTTCCTTTGAAGAATGTATTCTTCATGAAACATTGAACAAGAGATTCGTGCTTTCAAATTAAATGAGTTTGGTGCAGATGCAAGTAAATTTATCTAGTCTTACTTTTAGAATCTGCTTTTGTTAAGGAGATATTGGAAAATATAGTAGTTCCAATTATCACCGTGGTATTTTGAAATCCTTTTCTTTTAAAGGAATCAAACTTCATTATTTAAGAGGCTAACGTTTAATTATCGGGGCAGATGAAAGTGGTGTAGCTTGAATCTCGGTTGGGTATGTGTAATTACAATTTTTGTGATTTTTATTGTACATAGTATTGTTGATTGTGTTGGCACTCAATTTGAAAACATTTAGTATGGCTCTCTGCATCACCTTATTGTTCTTCGATTTGATAAGCAATCAGAGATATCTTAAATAGATCTCCTTGTTTCAGTTTTTGTCAAGTTGTTTGTTTGTGTTAATAGTGGTATGGTTTCTTGAACCCTATGTGTAAAATCCCAAGCCTATGTCTTGGCCTGAGTATTTGCCTTTACCCGTATAATTTTGTTTTATTTGAATGTTGACTTATTATTGGCAGTTTATCTTTTTAGCTTAAGTGGTTTGTTCATGCTTTCTTAGGGATCAAATACTGACTATAGGGACATTGGCGAGCGACTTGGAATGGTAATGATGTTATCACTCCACGGACCAATATAGCTTATGTCAACAGACTATCCAAGAGTTGTAATGTGGCACAAGCCAACCCGACATGTACCAATGAAAATGAGTCGATTAAGTGATGTATACTTGTCAAAATTGATCTTGGGGGAGGCAAGTTATATAAATGGCAACATCAAAGATTCCATGGCAACATTGAGCATTCCTATTGGTCATAGTTAATCAGGTGAGTTGGTTGCTTGCCACTTTGTCAACCTGCCAATATCCCATTGCCATCAATCTGAGGATTAGTTGCAGGAAACAATTTATCAAGTTAGGAGATTAGCATGTTCTTGTAAAGTACTTAAGGATATTTGAAGGGGGTGTGGCATATTCCTATTGGCCACAGGTCAATTGGTAGACTATGCTCCCTACAATTTAGGTCATTCACTGATAAGCCAATGTCATTCCGAAGGCTATCAATTTAGACTATCGATATTGCTTGGCATTTAATGGATTTCAGTAATGACTATAGTCCCTAGAGTTAATGTCATTTGATTTTTTTTTTCATGAAGCTAGTCATTTCTTTGAAAGGATAAATGTGAAACTAGGACATTAATCTCAAAGAATTGTGAACTTGGGCATAAAATCTGCTAGTGCTTGGTAACCTGTAGAGAATCAACATACCTATCAGCAATCTCAGCCATCTTATTAACATTCCTTTTAGCTCCAGTGAGAGTTTGCTCTCTAATATTCACATTGAGTGCCTCAGGACAAACATTATCAATATTGTGTCCTCATCAAACACCACAATACACTCTTTCTACATTTCCCTTGATATAATTCCGGATACCTTGAGATCAAGCAAACACTGTGTTGGGTCTCAAATCAACAGATTGGATAGGTTCTAAGGAAATGCCAACTCCTATGATCAAACCTTCCAATTGACTTGGCCAACTTATAGAGTGAACCTATTTGGTTACTAACTCTCTCACTTTAGGCTCTGCAAAACCTAGGCGGTTATACCTATTCACTAGTTGTTTTCAATGACCAGTGCCTTTTATAGCAGATTAAGTATCTTGATCTGGCATCCTCCTATCTCAGAATGGCATAAGTTCCTAGGATGGAGATATAGCAGATGAGTTCAAGATTGTTGTTGTAGAAGCTATTTGATCTATGTACACACTACTGCCAACTTACTCTATGCTTCCTACTCAATTACTCCTATTGCTTTAAAATAACATGTGATGAATATGGTGATAAGTGTAATTTATAAATGGCCAGTGCCTTCTTTGCTGTCTGGGCTACAGAGTCTTTATATTTCCTTAGGACTTATTGTGTAAGCTTGTGAGACAGTTTTTAAAACCACCCCTTTATGGATCTGTCAGTTACTATTTCTTATGAGATCAATTGAATGCCTATATCATAAGTTGCTTGAATGAATTTAACCCTACCTTTAAGGGACCATCCAAGTAAGCATTGCAAAGAACAATTATAATTCGCAAGCAGAACTTTTATTTCAACCTTATAACATACAACATAAATTTCACTCAAAGAATATGAATAACCTTATCTCCTTTAGATAATATCACAAGCAACTGCCAACAA
Organism: Cryptomeria japonica; assembly: GCF_030272615.1. Taxonomy (NCBI): domain Eukaryota; kingdom Viridiplantae; phylum Streptophyta; class Pinopsida; order Cupressales; family Cupressaceae; genus Cryptomeria; species Cryptomeria japonica. Next base: position 658,380,619 of record NC_081407.1, on the reverse strand, counting down.
CAAAATAAAATAATCCATAGCACATATGCAAAGAAAAGACGACTGATTGTATTATGTATTCGTCAAAATTTGTATAATAGGAAACTTACAAGCTGTCATACATTACTGTCTTGTTCCTCCCATATCTCTTAAAAAACATTACAAGAAACCTCTCTCATATATATATGAGAGCAAATGTTATCTATGAAAAGACGTGTCTTTTCGAAATACTAATTGTCAATTTGAACATTCCTAACAAACTTAAGTAAAAAGAGATTAAGAATCCCTAAATGATGAATATAATCATCTTCTTTAAAAGTCTTGATCTTGATGCTCTGTTTCTTTAATTCTTCTCCCTGTGAAAGGTATTCGAATATCATCTGGTTGACGGTAGGGGCCATGTCATCTTTACTGAATGGAACTAAGGACTTTCCCACTTTTGGCCGGTGAATGGGTAGTCTCCATGTCCTATAGATGTCCTCTAAATTAAAGAACTCTCGCGACAGTTTCTGTATGTCAATTTTCTCTTCTACCTCCCAGTCTAGATCGAACACCATATCAATGGTCTGTTTGTTAATCACCACCATAGGATTCCCTTGGTAATCACATATGGTTTTGGTTTTTGGATCATAACAATCTACTAGGGCTTTCATTAATTCGACATCCACAAATACATTTGGAACTGCCAATTTCCTTAAATTTCTCTTCCACAGGTTACTCACGGGCTCAGGAGCATCCCTTCTCTTGTAACCAAATAAGAACAACTCATGTCCTCTGATTTCAGTCCATATGTCTCCTAGATGTTCAAATCTATCTTCCAGCCCTTCCTCTTCACTTTTGATTTTTTTGGACCTCACACTGGATGTCGTGCACTGGTCTAACAGATCCTGAGCTAAAGCTCTACCCTCCTTTTTCTGTCGTTTGGGTTTCTCTTCAGGGTTCAATTCCTTTCCTTTCCTACTCTTTTTAGAAGAAGAAGAAGGTTCCATAATTTCAATCAATGTGAGAAATCACACTTACTTGGAGAATTGTCGAGCTCTTCTGACTGTTGTTTACGAACTTCAGCTAACTCCTCGTAACTTTCCATCTTTTGGCAACAACCTGGTTCTTATGAAAATTCGATCAATTCAGCTGTAATTGTGTGAGCAATTTGTGCAATAGTTAATGTCTCTGTGTTTATAACGGCTACTCAAATGTTTAAACTTAATTGTAGATGTGACATCCTCAACTTGAGCTTTTAATTCCTTCGCGGGAAGTACTGTTCAACTGAAATGATTGTGAATCGAGTTTTCAATGAAACCCTTGTCTTCGGTTGAATGCTTTAATCTTTCATCGAAAGTTCACTTTCCTCGATATCACCTTATCGGTGAATGGCCCTTGTCGAAAAACCATCTTCTAGTCTCCCCGAAGTCATCCTTTCTTCGATGAAATCTTTATCGGTGAGTTATTCGTGATTTTCATCGAAATCATATTTCGATGAGTTTTATCCTTCGGTGAAAGTTCACGTGAGCCCTCCGAAATCCTTTTTTCTTCGATGTCCTCCTTTTATCGATGAAACCCCTATGTTTTTATTGACATATTGTTGTCGATAAGATTTATTCTTCGATGAATGTTTTTTAAGTCTCCTCGGCACTTTTATTTCCTCGACTTCACCTTTTGTTGGCCTTTCGCTTTTCGATGAAACTGGAATACCAATGAGTGGTCTCTTTCATTTACCGAAAAAGATATTTTGCCGAAGTCATCTTAACTTATTGTTTTACACTTTATGCTTTATTTCGATGAAACTATTCTTTTGGTGAAACTCTTTCTGAGATGCTCGACATGATATTTTTGGCCGATGATCTTTTAGCTCTCCTGCCTTTGGGAAGATTTTTAATTTCAAATATATTGTTCAACATACTAATAATTATAAACAACAATATTTGCAAACTAGATCATATGTTGTGCCAAAAAATAAGGGCACCAACCTTTCGCCCTACCAGTGTTTCTTAGGTCAGGAAGTGTATAAACCCTAGGGGGTTAAATTGCTTCTGTTCCTTGCTTGTCATAATTGTCATAAAATTGACACGTTTTGATACTAGGGTTTTCTACCACTAGAGCTCTAACCCAAGAAGCCAAATACAAAATGTAGATTTTTTCATGTCTGTTAAAAATGACACCCGCAATTATGGTTTGCAATTTTGAATAAATGGCACAAGATTAAAGCAAAAGAATAACACCTACATTTATTGTCTACATCTGAACTTGTTTTGCATGAATTAAATTCAATTTAGTGACAAAAGGTATCAATGTGGTGAGTTGTGTTTCTGAATACTCTTCTCAAGTGGATGTCCATAATTAAACATTCTAATTACTTTTGCAAGATGGAGAGCAGTGTCATGTCATATTTATTTTGATTGCTAAGGTTGACATTGATTCAATTTTTTCATACTTTACAGAGTCTACCTGACATTTGACATGGCTTCAAGCTATCTTGAAGGCAGTAAATAGATTAGCATTATACTATTATAGATGTGACAACTTGATCTGATTTTAGTTGAAATAAAAATTTCATTTGCGCTAACCGACATAACTCCTTTGATTTCATCCTCCATAACCAACTAAAATCTAAAGACATGCAAATCATGTTTAATGAGAGGTGGTTCAAAAATTGTCAGTCCCAACTATTTGGTTTGATTATTGGTGCTCACTGCTTGAGGGAAACATCTAACACTAGGCCACTTTTATTCATTGACACTATTTTCTATTTCTCTAAAATTTTCTTGCATAATTATCTACAAGTTACCTAATGAACAAACATATAATACCTTGCCTTAAAAAATGACACAAGTATCAAACTATCCTTTAAATTCACCTGAAAATGATTTTTGCAAGCACACAATCTTTGACCAACCATTAAGCTTAGCAAGGCATTGTCATTTGGGAAACCACTACAATAGAAAAAGAAAAACCAAATTTTGACATAATTATTATAGCAAATCAACCTTAAAGAAACATCAACATTAGATATAATGAACCCAAACCAAAAAGATGTTGCCCAATATTTCTTGAGTCTATGCTACCTAGGCATTTTCCATTCTCAAGACAAGACCTAGGCATCAAGCAAGAAAAAAACTGTTAATGAATAACACACCCACTTAATCATGTATTGTTTGTGAGAAGCTGCATTTTTATCAAAAACATTTGCAAAGCTGACAATGCAATTGTGAATACTTTCCATTTTCTTCCTATTGCAATCAACGAAAAAAAGAATTCCAATGGGACAATTGATTTGCAAACAATGTATAAAAGCTACTTCAAATGGCTAGGTCCCCCAATTTTCTATGCTATGGAATATAAGACGCAATACAAGGATAAATGTATACTTATTATACAGGGACATCACCAACTTTATTAAAGGTAAAAGTCTAATAATCTTGGATACATGGTTGAGCTCAATAATTATTGATTGTTACTGATTCTATCAGTGTTTTGAGTACTGTTAGAAGGGCGTGGCTAGATTTTATAAGAATGTTTACATGAATAAACTTTAAAATGACCAAGAACAAATAAACAAATAGGATGCCGCTGAAAAATAATTTGAACTAGATTTTTCAGAGTTGTGCAATAGCAATAACAATAAAATAATTGATGCAATATAAAATAAGTAATAATAACTAGAAGTGTAAGAATTTCATGGTAGACTAATACATTAGAAAAATGTATTAAGAATAAAACACTGCAACATAAGCATTGTGAAGTGAATTTATTGATTAGATTTTCTGAGAAGAATATTCTATAATATTCAATAGTCAAGAAGGACACTGGGTGTTTACACACAGACAAGTGTACCAATGATCTGAATGCAAATTGATGGGCAATCTTCTCAAACATACAACCTGCACAAAAATGAACTTGTAAAAAATGCAAGTATCAGAATTGTTGAGCATTTATCAAAGGAAAAAGAAAAACAAATTCTAAATTCTAGTGATTTCAAAAAACTAAAAAAGAATACATTGTAGCTAACCATCAAATATCTGATTTGTAGCCAAAAGGAATATTTGGAGTTGCACTATTATAACTAACAACCATACATATGATTCGAAGAGCTACTGCTGGCAAAGTTGAAAAGTGAACCAGGGCTATGTGTCAACCACCCTTTCCAAGGGAAATTGGCCTCATACCTGTGCCAACAAGTAAAATTATATGACAAAGTTGAAAAGTGAACCAGGGCTATATGACAACCACCTTTTCCTAGGGAAATTGGCCTCATGACTGTGCCAAAAAATACAAAGGCCCGTCCTTTTCTTTCTAAACAAGTAGAATTATATGGCTACTATAGATACTAAGATGGATTGGTGTAGACACCCAAATCGTAATGATTGTAGATTTTAAAATCCAGATGGCGTCAATTCTTGTCAGGTTTGATGGACCGGATTAATAGGTGTAAACCGATTTGTTTTGTACCAGGTTTGGTATTGGTACGAGAAAACAAAGCAATTCTGAACGTGGAGGATTTTTTGTTTTGCAATGCGATAATGCCCATATTACATAAAGCCCAAATTCGTTTAGAGGGAGCTCATTATATAATATTAATTGTTCTTGGTATGGTAGAATGTTTTTCCTAATTTAAGAAAACATTGCAATTGCCGGAATGTTGAGAATACCAATTACTAACGATGAAATCAATTGAGTGTTTTTAAAGGATTTATGTTTTTTATTGCCTTCGAAATTTTCTAAAATGTTTTGTCCTTGGAAACACTGTTCAGTAGAGGGGAAATGGCAAGACACGGGATACAATAGTTCTGTTTCAGGATCATGAGAAACTATAAATTTTTAATAGCCTGCAAGAAACTTGCAAATCGATGAGCCAGACACATTAAGATGCCACCAAAAGCCCTCGTGTAGAAGACACGTCTTTCTTCTGTGAAAACTTATCAAGAGGACTTGCATCTGTCTTGGTTCAATAATGATATGGTTATAATATGCAGCCACATAATTAACGAGAGGGAAATTTCAGAACGGTTTGAAGTCAGTCATCGCACAACCCACTAGAACTAAGCATGACTTTTATATTTTCTATTCATCGCCAAACATTTTCAACATGGCAATAGGTCCTGTTTTACATCGAATCCATAGCCAACTAGTTATGGGTTGTAGTTTGGTTGCAATAGGTCTTGTTTTACATCGATTCCATAGCAAACTAGTTTAGCTTGTAAGCCGAATTACCAGACTAACCACCTAAAAAAATGCGATTACTTGGTTTACACAAATGGGCTTGATAAAAAGGTCTTCGCAACTTTCAAGAAAATGCAATGGGCAAATGCAAATGCGAAGACAAAAAAATGCGATAACAGGGTTTGCACAAATAGGCAACTTTCAAGCAAATGCAAATGCGAAGACAAATTTGACGGTCTTTTGTAGCATCCTTCGTATCCGCAAAAAAATGGGGGACTTTGAACAACGATGGACATCCACCAAAGTGCACAGGAAAAGATCTATACCAAACTTTCTAATTGCAAATACCCTAAATGGCAAGGTTAAGAAGGGCACAAATAAAATTTAAACAAGAGACAAAGTATTAGGGTTTCAGCATACGAATGGAAGCATTTCAAAGTTGTATTTTTTACTGTAAATTACAAGGTTAATACCTTTCTCTTCGTTAAAACATCACAGAACAGAGAGCAGCTGACAGCAAAATGCAGAAACATTCTTGAGAACTTGAGGCCATTGCAAGAAGAATGCAACAACAATATCGCACGTACACTACGACATAATGACATAACATTAAATTGTCTGACGGAATGCCTGCTGCAGCCATTAAGCAATGTGTATATACCCTTTGCAGCCATTAAAAAATGTGTACCTGCACTCTGCATGCTTCAGGCAAACACTACAAAAAATTATTTTAATTTTCTCTTTTCATTGATTGACGACGATTTTATTTTTAAAAACCCCAGGAAAATCTGAACTACCAATCAGAAAATAGCAAAAGCTAAAAAAAAAATATCATTTTAATAAACAAACATTATAAAACTTTAGGTTAAATTGTTTCATGCGATTTTTGAACAGCAATTAATTGTAAATGAGGCAATGGTGAAAACATTAGTCTCTGCCTTAGGGACTTATGAAACTACCTTGGGACATCACACATCTATTTCAATAACATTTAAAAATTAAAAATTAATATGCTAAGAGACATTCTACAAGAAGTGAATGTAATAGTGTAAAATCTCACACTACGAAAAACATCTAGAACGTCTTTCAAATTGACATATTTTCAATATTATACTATTTTTTAATATTAATAAACTCAAATAAAATATATTGAATTTTTTAAAATTCTATATTAATATTATAATTTTAAAATGTCACATCACATTTAAATTGTGATATCCCATCAATTTATTCCAGTCCCCACGGTGCTTGGATTCCATTCTTTAATTGGGATGGTCTAAATCTGCTTTCACAAGCGAAATGTTGAAGGGAGGCATTTTGTCGTCCTCTAGAATCTTCTTGATATTAAGGAATAAATAATTTGAATGCCAGCATTATTATTAGGGATTTGTTTTGCCTTGAAGATTTTTTAAGGTTGTCGATGTTTACACATATCTTAACAACGCTAATAATTAACATTAATTAACATTAAGTTGAAAAGTGTAAGTCAAATCACTACCAACTCAATTTTAAAGTGTTCATAGATTTTATATAAAGTTTGTGTATTTTCCTAATCTTTTATCGTCTTGTATACAGGTATCTTTACATATTTATTCTTTATTCTTTTTAACATTTAAATAATTTGTACATCTATTTCTATATAGGGGAAGAGCACCAATAGATAACATAGTTTCAATAACCGTCACCTTATTGTCATGTTGACCCCCCAATAGCCATCATAGTGAAAACACCATTAATAAATTTGTTTTGTACCAATAGTCGATCTTTTTTTGTAATTAATTGGCCCATTTGTGCATAACTATTGGAGCATTTGTCCCATTTGTGCACCACTATTGGGACATTTGTCAATAACTACTAGCGATTTTGAGTTGACGGTTACTCAAACATCTTTAGTTAGGTATCACATGACACTTTGAAATGTGTACTTTTTTACCTTTGTACGCATAACTGATCCCACGGCATGCATCGTTACTACCCAGAAGCCAGATCAATAGTTATAAGCAGTTAAGTCACATACAAAGACAACTAAAAAAAATATATCAAAATCCGATATACCGTTTAGGATCTGTGGATGGGCGAAGTTAGCTCTGACAACTATTGGTGCCCTTCCCCTGGTTATCAGTTATTTGAATCTAACGGTTTGTGCAACTTAAAAATTTTATAGTTGCGAGATGATTTATCTCTTTTTTTCCTAAAATACAAGATTTAAATTTGGTTGATTAATTATCTTTGTTTTCCTATTTTGAACTAGCTAAATATATTTCTAACATAATTTGATGTTATGTACTAGTACTTAAAGATATCGTGTGCATTATAAGGATCAAATATCAATCTACAATATCCAATGCACATGTTAAAGCATTGAAGGAGTAATTGATAGTGACCATTTCTATTTGGTGACTTGAAATGAGTGAAGAATTTACATACATCATTCTAGGGTCGTCACCTATTATCTTTGATTTTTTGTGTACTTTATGAGGATCGGCCTAGGAGAACTTATCTCATTGCAATACAACAATTGCCTTATCAAAGAATTTTTAAATGTTTCTCAACCTCATGAATATTAGAAAAAGGCAAATAATATAGAGGCGCACCAGTTAAGTATAAGAGTAGAATTCTACTTTGCACAAGGATGAATCTAAACATAGAGCATTAGTTTGTGACAACAAACTTGTAATTTTTTTCTTTAGTATAATACAAATCAAACATAGAATTAGTGGAATTCGTCTAACAAAGAGGTGTGTTACCTTTTTAGCACATTTTCATCTAATATCTGAATCTTCATTATTAGCATACACTATTCAATTATAAATTTGAATAATACTTTGTATTGCCTTTACTTTCTAAAAATAACTTTTGTGAATTATCAAATTATTGATCCCAACTATTATATTTAATCTTGGTCATTGATGAACATGCCCAATGATGATGTCTTAGTTTCCTCAATTGGTGATGTGTGCAATGCAATTGTTGGTTTTATGTCATTGGTGCTCATGCCTAATGAGCAATCATATTTACCCCTTGATGTTACTTACATGTAATTTATATGTATGAGTATGTATGCTTTGTGAATCACATGTGTGTAAGCCTTCTCCTAATGTGTTTGGTGTGAGTGTGCTTGTGGTCAATGTGACCTTCTCCTAACATGGTGGAAGTGGATCTTTTGATCTCACATGGTTGGGTGGCATGGAAACCACCATTGGAGATCAAAGGATCATGGATGAAGATCAAAGATTGTATTGCTAGTTGTACTAGTCATTTGATGTTTCATTTCTTATCAAGTTTAATGTAATATTTTATTATAAAGGACCTTTGAGTTTTAACTATGCATAATATAATATTGATATTTAGACCTCTAATAATGAGATGGATTATATATGTAAATGCAATGTGGATAATAGTAATAGTGATATATTGCTTACATGCATTGATGTCAGAGTCAAACACACTTGCATCTTCTAATGTTATTTTACTTTAGTGCAAGAGGTGGTAAAATGAACTCAAGCACTTATTCTATTTTGATTCAAAATGAATGCAATATGTCTTATAATGGTTTAGGATGGTGTTGTAATCCTATCATGTGGTTGTCAAGTCTCTAGGTGTTTGTTCCTAGGGTGTTGAGTCATTTTGGACCATTTTTGGGCCTTGTAATGTCTTATAAAAATGGAAAAGTGTAATAACTCTTTCCTCTTGTGTCTTTTCTCTTAGGGTAGCAAGTTGGAGCATTGGGGGGGTCCTAATAGCCCTCCCTACCTTCTCTCATGTATATTTGTGGCATGTGGTGCTCAGGGAAAATAAATCTTTATTTGTCCCAAGTCATGTTTTGACATTTTAGAGTGCATAGGGTGTTGTAGGGCCTCCTAGGTGGTCTCTCAATTCTCAGTGTGTCTTAGATGTCGATCCCTAACTCCATATTAACCACTAGCTAGGACAATAGCTCTTTGATTAGACTATAACACCTAGGAAGGAATATAGTGCCCAAAATGGACTTTAGCATCAAAACAAGAGATCAATCCCAGGTTGGGACTCTAGTGTCTAGGTGTTAGTGTACCTCCTGGGTGCTAGTGTCCAAGTTGGGCATTGTACTCCTCCCATTCATTAGACAAGTACTACTGGGCTTTGGATGGGAAAACTTTGTGGAAAAAAGTTGTTTTTCATGACTTGTGAGTCTATAAAATTTTGGATCATGTGTGCATGTGTTGTCATTGAGAATTTATGGTATCTTTTACATTGGATTATGTGTCTTCACCCAAGGATGTTCGATTATCAAACCTAGGCTAGGTGAGATGATCCTCCCAATCTTGTGAAGTCTTGTAAAGGTTGAAATCCTCTATTGGTGACCATTACGGTGTCATCAGCATTCCTCTAAGGTAAGAGTGTCTTATGGTGTTGAAGTCTCCAATGTGCATGATTTCATGTTGTGACAGTGGCACCATGATTGTTGTTTTGTACACAATTCCACTAGTGTGTTGTAAGTGTTGTGCTTAATTGTTTGGAAAAAAATATTGTGTGCTTTCTTGACTAATATCTTATATAGTCCTTTACAAGACATTACACAACTTGAATGTCTATTATATTGTAAAAAAATAATTCCTTTTATTGTAAATTACAATTTTAAAATAAACAATATATATTTTAATTAAAAAACAAAAAAAAATATTTATAAAAAAAAGTAAAATTTATATAAAGAATCTAAAAAGACATATATAACACATTACTTAATCTTCTTTCATTATTATAAGAGATCATTGAAAAATCAAAATACCCCTTTGATATGCTTCATAATCTTTTTAATGACCTTTCATTATTGTGAAGATAATTAAAAAGTCAAAATACCCCTTTGATATACTTCATAATTTTATATCATTTAACCTTTATTCTAGATAACCATTAGCCCCACATAATGCGATTATTATATAAAGTAGAGGAATCCAATTATGAGTGAGCAAATTATATTATTTTTATTATTATTATTATTATTTTAATTATGGAGAATGAAAACAAATTAGTTTTAATGGTAGGACAATTTTTTACATGGGAGCAAATAAGAACAATTCACATGAAATATAAGATATTTATTAGATAAAAAAAATATAAAATAATATCAATTGTGATAAAATTTAATTTAATTAGGGGAAGAGTATCACTAAATATTATGATTAATTTTCTTATTTTAAGTTTCTAAATGGTACATCAAGTTGTGATGATTTTTTTATTGTCTTTGGATGCAACTTAATTGCTTATAGCTATTGTTCTAGCTTTTAAGTAGTAAAGATGAATTTTTTTGGGATTTGTTATGTGCGCGATAGTAAAAAAAAAGTCATTTCAAAGTGTCATCTGAAATATGTTCCTTAATATCCCACTGCATCGTTTTGACAACTAAAAAAATTGCACTATTGATCCAATACTTTACACAAATGTCCTAATAATTGTGTCTTATTGATATCAAAAAAATTGTATGATTGATTTAATTACTAACCTTTTCTCTCAAAAATAAAAGATTAATAACCTACTAATGATATTTTAGTAGACTTTTAATTAATGATGATAAAACATGAATGGTAAATGGTGAGCTTCTCTATTGAATTTATTAATTCTTTAATATAAAGTTTGTTTATTTTCCTAGTCTTTTTATCGTCTTGTATGGAGGCATCTTTATATATTTAGTCTTTACTCTTTTTAACATTTATTTATTCATACATCTATTTGTACATAGTTATCAGCTATTTGAATCTAACGGTTCGTGCAACTTAATTTTTTTTCCTACAGTTGCAAGATGATTTATCTTTTTTTTTTTTAAGTCTAAATTTGGTTAATTAATTTTCTTTATTTTTCTATTTTGAATTAGCAAAATGCATTTCTAACATAATTTGATGTTATGTACTAGTGATTAAAGATTTGTGTGTTCATTTCAAGGATCAAATTTCAATCTCCAATGCACATGTTAAAGCATTGAAGGAGTAATTGATAGTAACCATTTCTATTTGGTGACTTAAAATGAGTGAATAATTTGCATGCATCATTTTGGGGTTGTCACCTGTTATCTTTGATTTTTTGTGTACTTTATGGGGATTGACCTAGGAGAAATTATCTCCTTACAATACAACAATTGCCTTATCAAAGAGCTCCTATATGTTTCTCAACCTCATGAATATTAGAAAAAGGCAAATAATATAGAGGCACACTGGTTAAGTAGAAGAGTAAATTTTTACTTTGCACAAGGATGAATCCAAACATAGAGCACTAGTTTGTGACAATAAAATTGTTAATTTTTTCTTTAATATAACATAAATCAAACATAGAATTAGTGGAATTCATTTAACAAAGAGGCGTGTTAACTTTTTAGCACATTTTCATCTAATATCTAAATCTTCATTCTTAGCATACAGTATTCAATTATAAATTTGAGTAATACTTTAAATTGCATTTACTTTCTAAAAATAACTTTTGTGAATTATCAAATTATTGATCCCAACTATCATATTTAATCTCGGTCATTGATGAACATGCCCAATGATGATGTCTTAGTTTCCTCGATTGCTAATGTGCGCAATGCAATTGTTGGTTTTAAGCCATTGGTGCTTGTATCCAATGAGCAATTATGTTTATCCCTTGATGTTACTTGCATGTAATTTATATGTATGAGTGTGCATGCTTTGTGTATAACATGTGTAAAAGCCTTCTCCTAATGTGTTTGGTGTGAGTGTGTTTATGGTTGATGTGATCATCTCCTGACATGGTGGGAGTGGATCTTTTTGTTCTCGCGTGGTTGGGTGGCATGGAAACCACCATTGGAGATCAAAGGATCATGGATGAAGATCAAAGATTGTACTACTAGTTGTACTAGTCCTTTAATGTTTCATTCCTTATCAAGTAAATAATGTAATATTTGGTTATGAAGGATATTTGAGTTCTAATTGTGCATAAAATAATATTGATCTTTAGACCTCTCATAATGAGATGGATTATATATAAATGCAATGTGGATAATAGTGATAGTGATATCTTGGTTACATGCAGTGATGTCTGAGTCAAACACACTTGCATCTTCTAATGTTATTTTACTTTAACGTAAGAGGTGGTAAAATGAACGTAGGCACTTCTTCAATTTGGATTGAAAATGAATGCAATATGTCTTATGATGGTTTAGAATGGTGTTGTAATCCTATCATGCGGTTGTCAAGTTTCTACTTGTGTTTGTTCCTAGGGTGTTGAGTCATTTTGGACCATTTCCAGGCCTCATGTAAAGTCTTATAAATATGGAAAAGTGTAATAACTCTTCCTTCTTGTGTCTTTCTCTTAGGGTAGCATGTTGGAGAATTGGGGAGATCCTAATACCCCTTCCTACCTTCTCTCATGTACATTTGTGGTGTGTAGCACTCGAGGGAAACAGATCTTTATTTGTCTCAAGTCATATTTTGACATTTTAGACCGCATAGGGTGTTGTAGGCCCTCCTGGGTGGTCTCTCAATCCTCAACATTGTTGGATATTGTTGGTCATTGTTGTTGCTAGGATATTTTGTTGTCATTGATGTCAACATATTCCCATGTATTGCTCTGGTGATTGCAGATTGGAAAGATCTTATGATCTGGTTTGGTGTTTTGGTTTGTTGATCACTTTTTTGCTGAGTTTGATATATCCTTCGCTGTATTCCAGTGTGATCAGATCTTGTGTTGATTTTTTGGGATATTGCTTGGGATGGTCTTATGTATCTTCATTTCAAATGGATCGTGATTTGGTGCTCTGCAAGTTATCTTTATTCATGATGGTTGTTGATTGGTTGTGTTCTTGAGATTTCAGATGTTGATTGATGAAGATTTGATAAGTGGTGTTGGTGCAACTATTCCTAATGCTTCTAATGTGCTTTCTAGTGTTTCCTAGTTGTTTCCTATTTGTTTTGATGATCTTCATTGATTTTTGTGCGAGTTTTTGGTTGTTTCTATGAACAGGTGATGATTTTCATGTTATGCGATTTTCTTGGTGGTGTAGCATGTTGCAGTTGGTCTTGGTGTGATTTTCGGTGGAGTTGAGTGTTTGGGAATTTGTTTTAGGACAATGATATGTTGTGTAAATCATTATATTGGTCTGGTGGTCGATCTTTGTATCGTGTGATATAATTATGTAATTGAGGGTTGAGGGTTTAGTTGACCTTGTTATCAAGGTTGATGACTTTCATATATAGGTGTTATTGTCATGTAATTTAGGTGTCGATGTTGTGTCTACATTATCAAAGAGAGGTTTATGTGCGAATAAGTGACTTATCCTTCAGTGTTGAGTTTGAGGATAGTTTGGTGTTGCAGGGCAGACATTTGTGCTTAACCGAACCTATAATCAGGCATTTGGAGATGCTACTCTTTCAATTCATTTATTCTTAATTGTAGTTTGAGTCTTATTGTAAGTCATTGAGACTTTCCTGAGGGTTGTAGCCTTCTAGGCCATTATATTTGAGTATTATCTCTAGGCATTGTGCCTGAATGCATGTGCATTCCCCATTGTAATATTTCCACATACTACTACAGAGTATCATCTTATTGTGGGCAGGTTCCCATCGTGGTTTTTCCATTAACCAGGTTTTCCACGTCAAATCTCAGTGTTATGTGTTCTGCTTTCAATTTTTTTATCTTTGTTATTATTGCGGTTTGTTGGATTTTTGTTTTGTGATTAAGTTTTATATTCCAGTGAAGACTGATTCACCCCTCCTCTCATTCTTCCTTCTTGGTTGTTGCTAACAATTGGTATCAGAGCTAGATCCTCCAATAGAAGCTTAATCGCTTGAGGAGATCTGGGATGGCAGCTCAAGGTGTTATCTTTAAGAAAGATAGTCTAAGATTTGATGTGAGTAATTATGCTATATGGAAGGAGTGGATGGAAGTGCACTTGAAATGTCTTGGTGAAGATTATTGGAAGATTACAAAGAATGCCTATATTGTTCCTCTAATTAGACTGACTACTCCTAATGAGATCAAGGAAGTTGAACATAATATCATAGCAAAGGAAGCATTTCTTAGTGCCCTGGCTGATTAAGAGATAACAAATGTAATGGGACTATAGACCACACATGAGGTCTGGGTAAAGCTTAAGATTCTTTATGAAGGTGATAAATAGGTGAAGGTTGTTAAGTTGCAGAGTTTGAAAGGAAAGTATGAGATGTTGAAGATGGGATATGATGATAACATACTCTTTCATGGCTAAGGTAAATGATCTTGTCCTAGGTATCAAATGTGTTGGTGGAACCATTGAGGAAGATGAAATTATTGCTAAAGTGTTGAGATCTTTGCCTCCTGCTTATAAACATAAGGTTGATGCTATTGATGAGATATGGAGTATGACTACAGTGACAAGGGATATGCTAGTTGGAAATCTTGATGCATTTGAGCTAAGTGAGTTTGGAGAATCACGTGAAAAGTATGAAACAATATGTAGAATGCCTGCATCTATATCTGGTAAGCAGAAATATGATCCTGATGAGTGCAGAATATCCAGCTATGAAAGAGAGAGAGAGAAGAGCAAGAAAGAGAGTTGGATGAACTTGAAGCACTGATTGTCTGAAGATTGTCTAAAGGTGCCAGTAAGTATGATGGAAATTTTCCTTTGAAATGTTTCTCTTGTAATAAAATAGGACACTTTTCTTCTAGATGCCCAGAGAGAATGGCTAAGTATGACAGACATGATAAGTTTGACAATCATGATAGGAATGATAGATATGAAAAGCATGAGAAGTATGACAAGCCTTACAAATCTAACTGGAATTTTATAAACTAGAAGAATTGTTACTATGATACTGATGAAGGTATCATAAATGAAGAATTAGAAGGAGATGAAGTTGTATTCCTTGCCATTAAGGAAGATGGACCTGCACCTGTTGACTCCACTAGTTGTACTCTTGAGGAGAAAGCTTTAGCTACTAAAGTTGAAGAGAAAGATGAATGGGTAACTGACTGTGGTTGTTCGCATCATATGACTGATGATAAAATCAAACTAGTGAGCATGGAAAGATATAATGGTGGAATAGTTAGATTTGGAGATAACAAATCTTGTGTGATCCGTGGGAGAGGTTCTATTTCTTTTGATGGTAATAATAACACTGATGATGTCTTGTATGTTAAAGGTTTGAATCATAATCTTTTGAGTGTTAGACAAATGGTTGATAAAGTTCACAATCTACAATTCAAGGATGGAAAATGCAAGATCTTAAATGCTTTTGGTATAGAGATTGCATCTAGAACTAAGACTAAAGGTAACATTTTTCATTTGAATGCTGGTGAGAAAAGTTGTTTGATTTCTCTTATTGATGAGAGTTGGTTGTGGCATAGGAGAATGTGTTATGTAAATTTTGATTCAATGATTAAGATAAGTTCTACACATGTTGTTAGGGATTTGCCTAAGATTGTTAAGCCTTCTAATCGAGTATGTAAGGAATGTTAGTCGGGTAAGCAAACAAGGATTTGTTTCAAAAGAAAACAGTACACATCAGAAGGATTGCTAGATCTTGTGCATAATGTGCATACTGACCTATGTAGACCTACAAATGTTAGAAGTGTGCAGCATGATAGATGTTTTATGTTGTTAATTGATGATTAATCTAGGATGATGTGTGTTGTCTTTTTGAAGGAGAAATCAAAAGCGTTGGACAAATTAAAAATATTCAAAGAAAAGGTTGAGACTGAGTTTGGATTGAAGGTGAAGTGTTCGAGATCTGACAGAGGTGGAGAATTCTATTCCGGTGAGTTCAATTCATTCTGTGAGAAGCATGGGATTAGAAGACAATTATTTGCTCCTAGAACCCCTCAGCAGAATGGAGTTGTTGAGAGGAAGAACATAACTATCTTGGATGTTGCAAAGACTATGTTGATTGAAGGAAATGTTCTGAAGATCTACTGGAAAGAAGTCGTTAGCACTGTTGTTTACACATTCAACAGAGTTCACATCAAAGGTGATACTGGTAAGACCCATTGTGAGCTTTGGTTTGGTCATGTTCCTACTGTGAGATACTTCAGAGTATTTGGTAGCAAATGTTATATCAAGAGAGATGAGGATATAGGAAAGTTTGATGCTAGAAGTGATGAAGGAATTTTCTTGGGATATTCAACAGAGAGCAATGCCTATTGGTGCTACAATAAGAGACTGAGGAAGATAGTGGAGAGTGAAAATGTGAAGGTGGATGGGAACCTTGGAAAAGTGATTAGAGCATGCAGTTATGATGATGGACAACATATTGTTTTAACACCTATTCAGATTGAAGAACCTAAGCAAAATGATTCAATAGAGACAATTAATCCAGATGTTGTTGCTTCTAGTGAAGGAGTACAAGAACCTGATAGTCAGAACAATCAGAAGACTTTGAGGTATGTAACTGAATCATTATGAAAATTAAATCATTGGTGACAAGAATAAAGGTGTAATGACTAGAAGAAGATTAGTTGTTGAAGAAGTATGGTTGATTTTTAAAGTTGAACCTAAAGATGTTGTTGAAGCTTGTAAAGTTGAAAATTGGATGAGATCTATGGAAGAATAACTAGATCAGATTGAGAAGAATAATACTTGGGAACTTGTGCCTAGACCTAAGGATAATAATGTAATTGGTACTAAATGGGTATTCAGGAACAAATTGAATGAAGCCCATGAAGTTATCAGAAATAAAGCTAGACTAGTTTGCAAAGGATATTCTCAAAAAGAAGGAATTGACTATGAGGAGACCTTTGCTTTGGTCGCCAGACTTGAAGCTGTTAGACTACTGCTTGCTTATGTTGCTTATAAAGATTTTAAGGTATATCACATGGATGTCAAATCTGCCTTTTTCAATGGTGATCTTGAGGAAGAAGTCTACATTGAGCAACCTAATAGATTTTCACTATCAAATGATGGAGACATGGTATGTAAGTTGAAGAAAGCTCTCTATGGAATGAAGCAAGCCCCTAGAGTCTGGTATGCTAGATTAGATAAATATTTGTTGAAATTGGGATTTAGTAAAGGTGTTGTTGATAGTAATTTGTACTTTAAGATAGAAAATGATAACATCTTGATTGTTGAAGTCTTTATTGATGATATTATTTTTTTGAGGTGATGATAACTTGAGCATGAAGTTTTTTGGTGATATGCAGAAAGAATTTGAGATGTCTATTAATGGTGAGATGAAATTATTCTTAGGTTTGCAGATTTTACAGACTAGAAAAGGTATATTCATATATCAAACTAACATTATGCATGTTGTGTGCATGGCTGCTAGATATCAAGCCGATCCGAAAGAGAGTCATGTCACTTCTATGAAGAGGATATTTAGATACTTGAAGGGAACTGTGGACTATGGTTTATAATATCCAAAGAATGATGATTTCATGTTATGTACTTACATTGATGCTGATTGGGATGGTGATGTTGATGGCCAAAAGAGAACTAGTGGTGGAGCATTCTTTTTGGGTAAGAAGTTGGTTTCATGGGTTAGTAAGAAACAAGATTCGGTGTCTTTATCTATTGTTGAAGTTGAGTACATTGCTGCTGCAACTAATTGCACTCAAGTAGTTTGGATGAAGAAAATGTTGAAAGATATCAGAGTTATTTATGATGAGCCTATTGTTATATACTGTGATAGTTCCATTTCTATTAACATGTCAAAGAATCTAGTGCAACATTCAAAGACTAAGCATGTGTCAATCAAATATCATCACTTGAGAGAGAAAGTCCATGAAGAGAAGGTGAAGCTAGAGTATATATCTACAAAGGAACAAATAGCTGATATATTTACTAAGCCTCTACTTGCAGATATATTTGTCTATTTGAGAGATGATTTAGGAGTATCCACCCCTCTTGATGAGAACTAGATGTATTGAATTACATCAATCTAGTGGACTTCACAGTCTTATCCTTTTATCTGGATTGGTGAGTTGGTGTTGCTCCTCTGCTGGAGTAGCTTGTGTTTTAGGGAGAGAGATTAATATTTCATATTCTAAGGGAGAGATTTTGGTTTTTTTTTTTTGAGATCTTTGGCATTGTTGTCAAAGCGGGGAAGAGATCACATGAAAAACTATTATATATGTCCTGATCTTAGGGGGAGTTTGTTGGAGATATCTTCTTTCTTTGCATTGATTATTTTTCACATTCATATGTTGCCATCAATGCCAAAGGAGGAGAGTGTTGGATATTGTTGGTCATTGTTGCTGCTAGGATATGTTGTTATTATTGATGTCAACATATTCTTGTTTATTGCTCTGATGATTGCAGATTGGGAAGATCTTATGATTTGGTTTGTTGTTATGGTTTTCTAATCACTATTTTATAGAGTTCGGTATATCCTTTGGTATATTCTGGTGCAATGAGATCTTGTGCTAAGTTTTTTGGACATTGCTTGTGATGGTCTTGTGTATCTTTATTTCAAATGGATCATGATTTGGTGCTCTGCAAGTTGTCTTTTCTCGTGACAGTTGCTGATTGGTTGTGTTCTTGAGCTTTCAAACGTTGATTGATGAAGATTTAATAAGTGGTAGTTGTTTCTGATGATTCTAATGTGCTTGTTGGTGTTTCCTAGTTGTGTCCTATTTTTTTTGATGATCTGCATTGATCGTTGTGTGATTTTTTGGTGGTTTCTATGAACCAGTGATTATTTTCGTGTTATGTGTTTTCCTAGTGGTGTACCGTGTTGCAGTTGGTCTTGGCATGATTTCTAGTAGAGTTGAGTGTTTGGGAATTTGTTTTGGGACCATGATATGCTATGTAAATTAATTAAATCTAATTTAATTAATCTTGTCACTATTGTCCAATAATTAATTTATCAAATAAATTAATTATTACCCTATTCTTCTAAAGTCCCTCTAATAATTATTTCATCTAAACCCACTCAGTTAATTAATTTTAATTAATTAACCTAGTCATGTGATTCCTACAAATCACTTTTCCTAATCCCACTTAGCCTAATTAATTCTTCTAGAATCTCTCTTAATCTCACTTATCATTATTCTCCAATTTTAAATTCACACTCATGTCACATCAATCTTGAACCTCTCAAAGAAATTCAAATTTCTTTGAATCCCCCTATGCATCCTCATTTTGAAATTCAAATTTCCTTTCCCCGCTCTTCTCAAGGAATTTTATATTCTTGTTTATTTTCCCAAGGCACCCTTGATCCATGCCTTCCATCTTAAATCAATCTCATCCCCCCATAACCAAATCTATCTTGGCCCTTCATTGGCCTCCTCCAATCTATAATTGGAGGATTATTTCCTCACAAAGGGATCCACTTCCTCTATAGCATTCTCATGTTGTCAGTTCTCTCTTCTATTCTCTTCTATCATATCCTTATCATGTCGTCATAATCCTTCAATACATCAATCAAAATCTATCCAATCCATCATAATACCAAACTCAAATCCATACCCCAATCTTGTTGAGCAAAGGAGAGCAATCCACATCCACATCAAGCAAGAAGCACATCAAGTGGAGCATCAAAGGGGCACATCTTCCACTTCATCAAGCTCAATCCGAGGGGGAGGTGAAAGACAACGTATAAAGTTGGTTGTTTGCACTTGTGTTTTGTCTTATTTGATTTCTTTGCATTCTTACCTCATTTGTCCCTTCTTCTCTCTTTTTCCCCTCTTCATTCTAGCATTCCTAGTGGGACCCACATCCCTAAATTTAATAGTTTTTTTTGAGTTTTTATGAATTTTAAGTCGCAGGTGTCAAAACAGCATGAGCAACTACAAACTAGTGTGACTGCCATGGGATTAGCGTGAGCATTACGTACCTTGGCCCGTGCGCACGCGCTTTAGCATGTAGGATTCAAATTTGAAAATTCTTACCCACCTTTTTTGCATATTTGCCAATCAGCACGAGCGTCGCGAGAAAAGCGTGTCTGCCTACAACATCATCTCATCCATTCTCCTCTCTCCTATTCTTCCACATTCTATTTTTGTTCCAGAATTAGTGATTAAAAACACACTAAAAAGCAAAAAACATAAAAAATAAAAAATAAAAAAAAAGTTAGTTTTGTGTCTAGCTATCCTCTTTTTTAGAAAGTGTCGCTTTAGCATGAGCGCTCTACGAATAGTGCGGGCGCTCTGGCAGAATCCTGCATATTTTTGAATTTTCAAAATTTTAATTTTTTGTTGTACTAACTTGTTCCAATGCGAGCGCACGTGCTTCAACGCAACCGCCATTCGAGCAACGCGTCTTCCTTAGGTATATTCTTACATTTTTTGAATTTTGTACTTTTCTCCATTTTCCCATTTTCTTTTTTCGGGCCCCACTATAGCGCATACGCAGGCGCTTCAGCGCGGGTGTCTGCAGAATAGCGCGAGCGTTGTTTTTGCAGAATTTTGTCTATTAATCAATTTTTTTAGTTTTACAAGTCCTACCCGAGTGGTCCAAGACATAATAAAAACTAGTAATCTGATATTTTGCAGGTTGCCTAAGGAAATCCAACCAAACATTGTTTTTTTCTTAATCTTTTTATTCTAGGCACCTAGACCTAATTAGGGGTAAAAGAACTCTTGATTTCTGTGTTTGAGGAAATAGTTGTAGACACTTAAAAATAATTATTTTAATTATTTTTAATCTCTCACATAATTAATTTTAATTAATTATGCAAATTCTAATTCTCCTCAATATTAATTAATTATAATTAATATTGTCACTATAGTTGCAAATTCTAATTCCCTCAATATTAATTAATTATAATTAATATTATCACTATAGTACGTGATTGGTTTATTTAATAAATCAACTCCTCTATTTTTCTAAAAATTAAATCTTCTCAAATCCTCCCCTTAGCTAATTAATTTCAATTAATTAGTTAACCCACATGATTCCTACAAATCATCTTCATAATCCATCATTAACCTAATAAATTCTTCTAGAAATTCCCTAAACTCACTTAACCTTATTCTTCTAATTTTTAATTCCCTCCACTCATTCTCTCTCCTAATTAAATCCTCCTACAAATCCTATCCCACCTAATCTTTCCTCTAATCCTCCTCCTAATGAGTTGCTAGTGGCTAATCATCATGATTAGCCACAAAGTCAACTCCTTGTCCCTTCCATCCAACCACTATCTTTAAATGCTCTTTTCCTAGGTGAATGTGAGATTTTCAAAATCTCACATTCCTCTAGGCATCTCCTCTCCCAATGAATTTTTAATTCCTTCTTATTTCTCCAATCCCCATGATCGTCCCTTTTTGGAGAATTTTAAATTCCTCCTCCCCATTCTTTAAGGAATGTCCCATCCCTTGCTCTTCTCAAGGCACATTGAGAAATCTTCCCAATTCACCTCGAGGATTGTGGAAATAAGAAATGCCTTTAAGGCATATCTCCTGGTCTCCACACCCTCTCTTGGGCCTTGTGTGAGCTCACAAGAAATTCTAGCCCTTCATCTTAGATCCATCCTAGCCATCCATTCTTCCTCTCCTCTTCCTATAAATTGAGGACTCCATCCCTTCTTTCATCATCTCCAAGTTTAGTAATCTTATGCTGCTACTTTGAGCCTAGGAAAGTCATCATAGCATCCTTACCATGCCAAAATCATCTCTCATCCACACTTAATCATCTCATCCATATCATTCCTCAAATCCATCTTAATCCATTTGTGCACAAATATTTGGAGAGCCATCCACATCAAGAAACCAAAGGAGCACATCAAGTAGAGCATCATCAAGGGTTGCCTTCACTTCATCAAGCTCAATCTGAGGGAGAGGTAAAAATATTGTGAGGTATATGCATGTCACTCATGTTTTCATGTTTTTGAGTTATGTCTTTGATTTCATATGCTTCCATGTTTGATTTGCATGTTTACTAACTAATCCACCTCATTCTCCATTTTCCCCTCTTCAACTATAAAGGTAGGAGAGTATGCTCTTGTCTACATACACAATAAAAAATCCAGACCCTCGAATCTTTTCTTGTTTTCTTGCATGCTTTTACCCTTAGCAAGCCTGCCCTCCCAATTTGGTGAGAGGGGAATGACCCAAGTGAGTACGGCTAAAATCCAAGCATTCCAACTCACTATAATAAATAGGCCTCTTGGAATGAAAATTGCAGAGAACGGAGCTATTTGAGAGTTCACTCTCATATTGGACATTTTCTAGGGCCTTTAGGTCTCAATCACACTTGCGTGACTACATCTTGCTTGGTAATTTGTAGGGCTATAGGCCTCAATCGCGCTTACGCGACTATAAGGAGTAGTCTTCGAACAGAAATCCATACTAATAACTCTAGGAATAGAGACCACTTGGTTCACCTCCGAAAGGTGAATAATTTTTGTGCAAGGGAGATAGTAACTCCCCCAAGAGACTTGGCATATCGTGCCCCCATTAGCATTTGGAGTCGGCTAATACGGCATTGAGAATCCATTGTGTGAGACTTAGTGGTTTTATTCTTATTATCTATTGGGTGTGTATCTGAGTCAGCAAGCAAAGGTTTCCCTCCTCATCCAACTTCCTAGGATAGAGTGATGCGTGGTCAACGTGTATTCATTGCTTGATATCTCTTGCTAATTCTATCATTCCTCCAACCAATCAATCATCCCTCTTTCCAAATTCCATCTTGTCATCATCAAATCTTTAATCCATTTCTAATCATCAAATCTTTAATCCATTTCTATCTATCCAAGTAATTCTTCAATCCCCAATCCACTTTCATCCATTCAAACAATCATCCTTCCTCAACCAACATTTTTATTTAAATCATTCATCCGACTTTGGGTAGCCTCCCCCTTTATTCTTCCTATTGTCTATCCATCTATCCCTCTAATCCAATCAAATCTCCAAAATTCCAATCAATCAAATCAATCCATCTTTCTAATTCAGTTATCCAATCCCTCGTCAATCAATCATCCAATCCAATCCAATCTAATCCAATCCAATTCAATCCAATCCAAATCCAATCCAATCCAATCAATCCTAAATCCAATTCATTACCATTTGAAGTTAAGTCCTAATCCTCATCTTCATCCAATTCCAATCTAATCCCTCATTCTCAACATGGCTACCCAGAATTTCAAAGCTTGGTATGAGAAGATGCTCATGGAAGTTCACGAACCACCTCAACCTACCTACCAAGTCAATCCCATAACCTCCCATCCATCTATCATATCCCCATCCATTTCATCTCAACACACTATATCCAATCTCAATCTATATCGTATCTCTTATCCTTCCTCTATCTTTGACAAGGGAAACCCATCTTATTCCCCATCCTTGTCTCCATATTATCCCTCATCCACATATAAACCTCCATCTACCCTCCCATCTACATCCCAATCCCCATCCTTTTGCAACACATTCATTACCTCTACTCCCCATCCAAGTCCTTCACTCCATATTTCTCCAAGCATTAATCCTAATTCCCCAATCCATTATCCTAATCCTCCATCCAATCCTCATCCTCCATCAAATCATTATCCTTCATCTAATCCCAATTCTCCATCTAATCTTAATCCTCCAAAATTTGTATTATCCACATCCTTCAAGTCCATCATCCATAATCTTATCCAAGACATGATAGCAAAGGAGACAAAATCCCCTTCTCAAAATCAAGTTGCCTCGTCTCCTCCAGTCCTCCATCCACCTCAATCACCTCCACCTCAAAACAAATCCCAATCCCCCACACTTCATGATACCCCCATTCCTCCATCTACTCACATCGACGATTTCGTATCCTCCTCCACCACACAATCCCCACAACTCCAAACATGCCAAAAGCTTGTTTCAAAGCATGCTAGCATAGAATCCTCTCCATCTCATAATTAATATCCCTCCACTCCATCCAATGATATCATCCCCTCTACTTAGTCTCATGATCACATGATCCCTACATCTAATCCTCTCCCACCATCGCATGGAAATAATAAGGATCCTCAAGCTAATACTCAAGATGTTGGTACATCCTCTATTCCTCCTAAATTCAAAAATCCTTCATGCAAATCAAAATCTTGTCATCCGTCGTCATCCACATCTATTTTGGGACCCTATATTCCAAAGCTAAATCCTCCATTCCTTTCATCCATTTTAGGTCCTTAAATCCCTCCATCCACCACCCCATCACCTCAAATAATCCCTAAGCAAGATCAACAAAGGCACACATCATTCAATGCCTCCCAACACTCTCATTCCATCATCCCACCTTCTATAAAATTCATCAACCCTTCATCCTCATATACATGTCCCATTGCCATTGAAAGAAATTTGGATGCCCAATCTAAAAAGCATAAAGCTCAACATCCACAAAAATAAAAGGATCAACATGTCCCCTCAAAATGGCATGCTCAAAAGAAAAATATGATTCAAAAGAAAGAAAAATAAAAAAGGCCACAAAGGCCCCAAAAGAAAAAATAAAAAACTATGTGGATTCGTAAGATACTTCTAGAAGCAGAACAATCAAAATTGGCATTCAAACTTGTTAATCCAAAAGCTTCATCCATTCATAATTCCTCTAATCCTCCATCCAACACTCCTCCAGCTTCAAAATCCATTTTGGGTCCTTATGTCCCAAAATCCACCATCCCAACTCCATCATCCCCTTCTTCTATTTTGGGTCTTCATGTCCCACAATCCACACTTTATCTAATTCAAAACACTCTCCTCCACTACTCCACCACCCTTCAAGGTGTGTGCCAATGTTGATCTTCCACAAATTTTTCAAAACCCCATCCATTATCCACCATCCATTTTTCACAATCCCATTCCGATAGTCCAATCCTTTGCAAATCCTATCTTCCAAATCTTATCCATTTCATCTCTCCAATTATTTTTTACCGGCACCTATGAGCATACGTCCAATTCAAAGAAATACTAAGGGATACCATCCATGGAGCTAGATTCTTGAGTCCTCCCTTCCTCCTTCATGCATCCACTATCTTCAATATCCACTCATCCTCTTCCTTATCCATCCAAACTATTCCAAAAATTCAAAAAAATTATCCAAAAATGTAAAGAAAAATCACTTCATCCAATGATGAAAACCACTTCTTGTGGCACCTTGGGTAAGTACCATGATGAAAACTTGGCAAACAATCGTCATTTGTAATCCCCCCTCTTGCACTCTACACTTGGGGGCAAGCTTCATATATGCAATCCTCCCATCCATCTGCATCCTATCTAAGTCCATTCTCCTTTCCTATCTAAGTACATTCTCCTTTCCTCTCTTTGATCTTGACTATCCTATCTATATCCATCTCATGTCCCTCATCCTATCAAAATGAATCCTCCATTCTTATCTTTGGTCTTGATCATATAAAGGCAAAATAATGTATATGCATGCATGCTTTGGAAGACACAAGCCTTGATACCTCTACCATCCATATCCATTACACATTATCTTTCCACCTCATACATTATTATCCACTATCTTTCCTATCCTTCATTCCACTACTCTTATTGGGGCATTTTCCTCCTTTTCAACTTAACCCTTGGGTCTCCATCATCCTACCCTCCATCCTTTATTCCTCCATATCCCATCCATATCCATCCACTCAATCCATCTCTCCTATCTAAACAATATCTCCCCAGCCATCTATCTCCTACCAATCCTTGGTTCTCCCTTTTCATTGGTTCTAGTCAATCAAATCCTATCCACCAATTCACCCCATCCTATCCAATTTCTAATACAATCCTATCTCATACAATCATATTCTCCATCTCTTCCAATTCAATCATTAATCCCATCCCCAATCCAATCCTACTCAATCATCCATCCCCCTTTTTCTTCCTATCTAATCATTTATCCTTCTTCCATCCTATCCAATCCATCAAACTGAGCTTTTCCCATCTACCTGAGCTCACATTGACTTGTGTCTAATCCAAGCACCTGTGCTAATCAAATCCAAGTGGCAATCCTCTCATCTGCAAACCTTGTACATCCAACTTGTCTTTTGTCATCCATCAATCTATCCACACCCTGCCCATCAGGATGAATCCTTCCCATGTTTGGCAGTTCATCCAAATCCATCACCTGCCCATCGGGATGCATCCTTCCCTAGTCCAACAGTTTATCCAGATCCATATCCTACTTTTGGCAAGAGATGTCAGTTGGTCATGTGCATGTTGTTTGCATGCTTGATCTTTTCGCTTTAATTTTCATCTTCTATCTTGGGACTATACATGTTTAGGACTGCCTTGATCATCCTATATCTTGGTATGTCTTGGTTGGTGTATAATGGAGCATAGTTTTCATGGCATGGTGTGTTTGAAGGTTGTCCCTTGTACGAAGCGACAACCCTTCATTAGTGTTTATCAACACTTGCATGATTGTGTGCAAGGCATACCTGTTT
This sequence comes from Cryptomeria japonica, assembly GCF_030272615.1. NCBI lineage: Eukaryota > Viridiplantae > Streptophyta > Pinopsida > Cupressales > Cupressaceae > Cryptomeria > Cryptomeria japonica. The sequence goes on along the minus strand of NC_081407.1, from coordinate 658,354,232 downwards.
GTCTGAGCGTCAATCCACACCTCGGATCTTCATATCATCCTAGTTCTTGTAATCAATGGTGTAGATTATCCATGGTAATATCAAACCTAGGTTTTCTCTCTATATTTGCTCAACAAGAAATTCCATCCATTTATCATTTCTTTATCTCATTTCATTCACATACTCCAATCCATCCTCTTTCCCTCTTTCATCATCTTCATCCTTTCATTACCTCGTCTTATCGTCCTTTTTGAGAGCACACCCGTGTTCTTTGAACCCGCATGTCCTCTCGAGGGGGCATACAACTACTTCCTTGTCATCCTTCCTCCTCGCCATTCTTCCTCATCTTATGACCGAGGCATTATGCTACTAGTCCTTATCCTTTTCTTCCACTATGTTTTATTCTTCTTTGATATAACATCATTTCACAACACTATATCAAAGGGGCAAAATATAGACACCTAAAATTAATATTTAATTAATTTCAGCTTGTCAACATAATTAATTGATTGTGTTATCCTTATTCTTCTCAATGTTAATTAAATCCAATTTGATTAATCTTGTCACTATTGTCCAATAATTAATTTATCAAATAAATTAATTATTCCCCTATTCTTCTAAGGTCCCTCCAATAATTATTTCCTCTAAACCAACTCAGTTAATTTAACCTAGTCATGTGATTCCTACAAATCACTTTTCCTAATCCCATTTAACCTAATTAATTATTCTAGAATCTCTCTTAATCCCACTTATCATTATTCTCAATTTTAAATTCACACTCATGTCACATCAATCTTGAATCTCTCAAGGAAATTCAAATTTATTTGAATCCCCCTCCGCATCCTCAGTTTGAAATTCAAATTTCCTTTCCCCCCTCTTCTCAAGGAATTTTATATTCCTATTTATTTTCCCAAATCACCCTTGATCCATGCCTTCCATCTTAAATCAATCTCATCCCTCCATAACCAAATCAATCTTGGCCCTTCATTGGCATCTTCCAATCTATAAATTGGAGGATCATTTCCACACAAAGGGATCCACTTCCTCCATAGCATTTTCATGCTACCAATTCTCTCTTATATTCTCTTCTATCATATCCTTATCATATCCTCATAATCCTTCAATCCATCAATCCAAATCTATCCAGTCCATCATAATCCCAAACTCAAATCCATACCCCAATCTTGTTGAGAAAAGGAGAGCAATCCACATCCACATCCACATCAAGAAAGGAGCACACCAAGTGGAGCATCAAAGGGGCACATCTTCCACTTCATCAACTCAATCCGAGGGAGAGGTGAAAGACAAGGTATAAAGTTGGTTGTTTGCACTTGTGTTTTTTCTTATTTGATTTCTTTGCATTCTAACCTCCTTTGTTCCTTCTTCCGTCTTTTTCCCCTCTTGACATTATATTGGTTTGGTGGTTAATCTTTGTATTGTGTGATGTAATTTTGTAATTGAGGGTTAAGGGTTTAGCAGACCTTGTTATCAAGGTTGATGACTTGTATATATAGATGATATTGTCATGAAATCTAGGTGTTGATGTTGTGTCTTCATTATGAGAGAGAGGTTTATGTGCGAACAAGTGATTTATCCTTCGGTGTTGAGTTTGAGGAGAGTTTGGTGTTGCAAGGCAGACCTCTGTGCTTAACCGGAACTATAATCAAGCATTTGGAGATGCTACTCTTTCAGTTCATTTCTTCTGATTTGTAGTGTGAATCTTATTGTAAGTCAATGAGACTTCCCTGAGGGTTGTAGCCTTCTGGGCCATTATATTTGAGTAGTGAGCTCTATGCAGTGTGCTTGAATGCATGTGCATTCCCCATTGTAACATTTTCACATACTATTACAAAGTATCATCTTACTTTGGGTAGGTTCCCACCATGGTTTTTCTTAACCGGGTTTTCCATGTCAAATCTTGATGTTATGTGTTGTGCTTTCAATTTTCTTATCTTTGTTATTATTGCAGTTTGTTAGATCTATGTTTTGTGATTAAGTTTTATATTTCAGTGAAGACTGATTCACCCCCCCCGCCCCTCAGTCTTCCTTCTTGGTTGCTGCTAATAAACGTGTCTTAGATGATGATCCCTAGCTCCATATTCCCCACTAGTTAGGACAATGGCTCTTTGATTAGACTTTTACACCTAGGAAGGAATATAGTGCCCAAAATGTACTTTAGAACCAAAATAGGAGATCAATACTAGATTGGAACTCTAGTGCCTAGGTGTTGGTGTACCACCTGGGTGCTAGTGTCCAAGTTGGGCAATGTAGTCCTCTCATTCATTGGACGAGTACTATTGGGCTTTAGATGAGAAAACTTTGTGAACAAAAGTTATTTTTCATGACTTGTGCCCATAGAATTTTGGATCATGTGTGCATGTGTTGTCATTGAGAATTTATGGCATCTTTTACATTGGATTATGTGCCTTCACCTAAGGATGTTTGATTATCATATATAGGCTAGGGGAGATGATCCTCCCAATCTTGTGTAGTCTTGTAAAGGTTAAAATCCTCTATTGGTGACCTTTAAGGTGTCATCAACATTCCTATAAGGTAAGAGTGTCTTATGGTGTTGAAGTCTCCCACGTGCGTGATTTCATGTTGTGATAGTGGCATCATGGTTGTCATTTTGTGCATAATTCCACTAGTGTGTTGTAAGTGTTGTGCTTAATTTTTTGAAAATAAATAAATATGTGTTTTCTTGACTAATATCCTATGAGATTCTTTATGAGACATTACACAACTTGAATGTCTATTATATTGTCAAAAAATAACTCTTTTTATTTTAACTTACAATTTTGATAGACACCATATATTTTAATTAAAAAATTAAAGATATTCATTTATTTAGAAAAATATTTTTTATGTAGAGAATATAATATGACATATATAACACATTTTTTTTTTATTGAATGAATGTAAAAAGTTACAATTGGAAGACAATCAACAAACTGTCAATAGAAACTATAATAGGCATAACAATAACTGAAGGTGCATCAACACAAGATATCATTGGTGGAACAACATGGACAATACAATGGTAGCATACAAAGTTGAAACAATAATAACATAGTCAACAATAATAGCATGAGCAAATACATTAGCAATCATCATGAAAAGAAGCCTTTAGGCACAAAGTCATGGAAACCTTCCTTGTATTGAAGAATAGTTTGACTTGTAGTTTGATATATTGAATTTGGAAATCAGTTTTTAAATTCTTCTTAGCCTCAGCCTGTAGTTGAGGAAAAAGAGATGTCAGACAATAAAAAATGTCTAAGTAAAGTCCTAGAAAGATAGCTTCCTGGTGAGCACTTTGATTATTAAAGATAGTTTTACACCTAGATTTCCATATGTGAAACAATATGACATGTCCAACAACATCAACAATAGAATTATTATGGAGCCCCATACCAAGAAGAGCTTCTTTCCAATTTAGTTTATGATTAAAAAATTCTTGCAAGTCATTAAAAACCGTGTTCCACTGTTTTTTAACAAATTGACATCCCCAAAATGCATGCCTTACATTCTCGTGCCTTTGACAGAATGGGCAATTAACTGATTGGATCGTCATACATTTCAGCTTGTCTACAATAGGTAGTTTGCAATGTAAGATCTTCCAAGCAATTAATTGACCACCTGAATGGACTTTTAATTTCCATATCTAAGCAGATAATTTAGACAAAAACTTTTCATTGAGCATGCAGTTCCATTTGGTATTCAATCAAAACTTCAAGGGAAAGTTTGGAAGCAATTACAAGTAAACCTTCTTTGGGGGAAAGAAAAGAAACAAATAAGATGACAGCCATAACCAGTCTTTGTAAAGGTGCAATGAATAGGTGTTCACAATTTCATAGTCAACTCCAATGGAACCAAGGACCATACGAAAATCAGGAAGACTTTGTATTTATTACTTAGATTGTATGATCTCTAACAAAAAACCAAGATAGCCATGTCATAGTATGAAAGTCCAAAAGATCTCTAATATTATGAACCCCTTTTTTAAAAAGAGCATAAGACTATTTTGGAAAGCATAAAGCAAGGGGTTGATTCTGATATAAAATGTGTTTTTTCCACCAAATGGATGAAGTGGATTAACTAAATCCATGTTGAAGTGAGGTATTCCTCCATTGCAAAAGCTGACAAGTATGTTGCCAAGCCTTCCAAATAGATTGGAGAGGAGGAGAGGCCTTCATTGAAAAAAAGGAGGCATGAAGAATCTTGTCTAACCATCCCACCTGTTGTCGTTTTCCCTTAATAGTACCAAGATTAATGTGATTCCATATAAGAATCTTCCATGGTTCATCCCCATGGACAACTCTAATAATCCATTTGGTAGCCAAACAAAACCCTTGTGTTCTTGGATCTATGAGCCCCAAACCACCTTTGCATTTAGGTTGGATACAATGAGCCCATGAAGTGGATATAAAGCCTCTACTACAGTTCCATTCAGACCAGAGAAATTGATGAATACTTTTGATTAAATCCTCATACCCTTTTTTGGGGAGCATATATCATGAAGAATAGTAAACATGAGTAGCAAGAAAAAATTTATTGGCCACTTGTACTTTTCTAGCCAAAGATAGAAATTCATTTCCCCAATTAAAAAGCTTATTCTTAAGTCTATTAGGATACCAATTCCACATGTCCAAGAGAGACCCCAATTCCAAATGGTATACCAAGATACCTCATTATTTTCCCATGTTTAATTTCCTTCCATTCTTGAGGGATCCAATGAGGGATAGTGCCATTTTGAACCATTAGGAATTCAATTTTTGCATGTGCAAGTTTAGAACTTGAGACAACGCAATATAGCTCCAAAATGTTCATTAAATTGGAAACACTTTCTTCAGAATTTTATAAAACTAATAAGCTATCATAAACATAACGGGAATTACTAACAATCACATTATTAGGAATAGAAATTCCTGATATCAACTTCATGTTATTAACACTTTGAAGTAAATATCCCAAAGCATCAACTGTAAGGACATAGAGGTAAGGGACTAAAGGGCAACCTTTCTAGATAGATATTTGCAAAGGGAATGGATCAATCATATTATTATTGATGATAATCCAAGCATTAGCATATTGAAAGATAATTTGAATACGAGCTCAAAATTTAAGACCAAAACCTAGCCATTGAAGCATTTTACGAATAAAGCTCCAACGAATTCTATCATAAGCTTTTATCAAAATCCAGCTTTATTAGAATGGCATTTTGTCGAGTTTGTTGAGCCCATTCACAAGTCTCCCATGTTAACTATAGCATCATAAAATTGTGACCTTGCAATTTTCAACTGCATTTCGGTCTTCACATTGGTGAACTAATCCCTAAGCCTAATTGGAGACTCGAGAAATGCTCATACCACTTGAAACATGCATTTCCTTGCACCCTGCATTGCCTGTTCTTGCTTCCTATCCTAAATTAGGGTAGGACAGGGGCGTGCCCTATTTTGGGCCCCCTTTTCCTAAACCTTGCATTGGGCTTATCAATTGCAAAGCGGGAAAAGTTTCCCTATGTTGACCTAAGATGAAAAATCAGTTAAATAACCCTAATTGGCAAGTATATAAGACGTGTTTCCCCCTCCTATTTGGATAAGTCAATGAGTTCAATAAGTTCACTAGGCAAAAATCAAGCATTTAAGCATCCAAGCATTCAAGCATACATTGAGCATCTCAAGTCTCTTTTCAAGGCTAGGTGTTGCATTCAAGTCAAGGATTCAACCATTGAAGAGGAGATCCCTATCAACATTCAAAGCATTCAACATCCTATTTCACATGTCCTTCCAAACAACTCTATCTGCATTTCAATTACATCCTCTCTTGAGGTTAATTCTATTTTAGATGTTTCCTTTCATTTACTTGCAAGTATTTTTCATCATTTAGTTAATTCCAAACCTGGGTTTGACCTAAAGGCAAACCCCCAATCGCAACAACATTTCCTCTCTTTTATGTGTGTAGGTTGTAGGTGCACAACTATAATTGCAAGTTTAGACTTCATTTTCAGAGATGGAAAAACCCTTTTCAATGTGTGGATTTTTTGGAGGACCAAGTACACTTTCAACCCGGTCTCGACAAATTTCGCTCAAATTTGCAGGGGAGCTTCATCTCAACATTCTACTGCTAAATCCTGGTGCACAACTTCATCCTGCATCTCTATCTCAAGTTATAATCATTTCTTTATCATCTTTACACTTAGCGTCAAATTACTTAATTCAACTTGCCCATATTAAAAGAGGGGTACTTTCTCAATTCATTTAGCATTCAATCTCTTTTCATTGAGTTTGGATCTAGTGAATTCAACCCCCTCTTTTAAATGTAATGTGTGTGAAAGGTTGAAGAGAATCCTTTGTGAAACTTTCACTCCTTTTTTGAGGAGAGTAAAGTTTTCCACTTGATCCTCTCATCACCCTTTTTCTACATTACACTAACATAAGATTATCATGAATAAATCTACCAGTAATAAAACCTATTTTCTCAGCTCTAACAATTCTTTGAACAGCCGGCTTGATCCTAATGGCCAAGGACTTTGGTATAATTTTATAGGAAGTGTTAAGCAAGGTTATGGGGCGCCAACCAGAGAGTGTCTTCTTTTTTTCCTTTAGGAACGAACTTGATGATGCCACCATTAATAACATGGCTCAATGATCCATTTTTAAAAGACTCTAGGTATAAACAATAAAAGTCTTCCTTAATGTGTGGTCACATGGCTTGTTAGAACTCCATCAAAAGCCCATTGTTGCCTAGACTTTTGTAAGGAGCCATAGAGAAAAGAACCTTTTCCAACTCATCTAATGTCAAGATTCTATCCACATATTAACTTTTTAAACATATAATTTTTAACCATATCCTTGATAACTTGCTAAGTATTTGGCCATTGATCATCTTTAAAGAGATTTTCATAGAAACATTTAAAGACATTGTAGATTGATAAGTTGAGACTTTGTCATATTTTTATCCTCAGAACTCTTGAGTTTTTGACATCTTTTGGTTTGCATAGTAGTAGTGATGTATTGGAAATTGACTATATGTATTCCATGTGTTAAGCCTGAACTTATTAAATCATGTTTAATCTTTGCCAGTCTATCCCTGCAGCCATGTCATTTATTCCTGCAGCCATGTGATTTGTTCTTGTTGGCATGCAGATTATTTAGGGAAAGATCATATGTGAATTAATAGATGTGTTAATTAAATAAAATGTGTATGTATGTTCTTGTATGTTATTTATTTTATAGTACAGGTAATAAATGATGTTTCACATGGTGGATATTCTCCTATCACGCCTGATGAAGGGAAGGATACGTAAGAGATAACTGAAGATCAAACTGGAGAAGAGCTGAGCAAGCATAAGGGATGGCATAAGCAGAGCAGCCAAGTGACACTACCAATGTCTAACTTTAGTGGGCATTGAATTTGCAAATATCGCAACGATATGAAATGACTGTGGTTCGGTTTAGATCCACGTTTCTTGTAGCATAACTCTAGTCATCCCTTCTATCGGTCAATCATCTGCCTCTTCTTCTGGGTGTGATTTATGTTGTCTATTGTAGTTAATTTATTTTTAATAAGAAACTCTTCTTCTTCTCAGAGTTAGTTAGACAGAAGGGAGAAGAATAGATCAGAGGGTTTTTGATAATCATTCTTTAGTTTCTTTTCATATTAAAAACTATGTAATCACTTTCAGAAAGCAATGAATAAAGTCATGCTATTCTGATATGTTAAGAGTTGTTTTCGGGAAGCCTGATATCACTCATCCAAGGGGGGCCACTTGGTGAGTGATCCTGTGTGTTCGTTAAAATTAGTTTTCTTTACTTAGCTGCAATAGAAGTTCTTGCGTTGACTGTTCCTGTAGCCACTGGAAATAGATCCACTGACTGTTCCTGCAGCCAAGACAGAACAGAGTAACTTCTGTTTATCAGCATTGAATTTATCCAGTATTGCTTTTATGAGTTTATGCATAAGTCTTCATGTAGCCTTTTCATAGTTTCCAATCTTGTTTATCTTTTCTGCATAATGTTAGTTGTTGCAGTAATGCAGAATAGCTATTGCAGGAATTTAGTGCATATATAGTGCAGACCCATTTCAAGTATTACGTCCCTGGGTTGACAATCAAATGAATACTAGCTATGGAAATAGTGACTTTACCAAATGAATGTCCAAACTTTGGGTTGAGGCTTCAACTAGAGTTATTCTTCTTCTTGTTGGGTTGAAAATTTTTGGCTTCGTTGCTGGGGATGGTGTCAAACTAAGAACTTGTTATGGTTATTATCTTTTCAGTTTTCAGTTACTTGTTTTTTTTTGGTATACCTAATTGTTCAAAAAATTTCATGAATTTGCATGCATAGACGAAGAAGAGATGTTCTAGGTAGATTTTTGCCCAGTCATCCTAATCATGCAAAAGATAATTTCTCATATATAAATCCTTTTGCTGAACTTTATCAAACCCTAGAGAATTTGAATCACCCTGAATCTAAATTCCTAGGAGGTCATCTTCATTTGCTCTTTGGACCTCAAGAAGAAGAATTTCATATAGTAACAACTCCCACAAGTCCAATGCAAGGAAACCTACCTCCTGGTGGAAATAATCCACCACCACAACTAGACCCAACATTTGAGTTCCCCATATCTGATCAACATGATAATGCCAAACTCAAGAACATTCCTGCTTCTTCCCTCCCTAAAATCTGTGGATTGGTGACAGAGGAACCAAACACATTTCTGTTTGAGTTTGATGTTCTTTGTAAGAGTTTTGACTATACTACAGATGCCCATAGACTAAAAAATTTTCCTGCCACCTTGAAGGATTCATCCTTGAGATGGTTTATGAGCTTGGGTAGTAACACAATCAATACATGGGATGAGATGAAACAATTGTTTCTTGCAAAATACAAAGATTATTCTAGAGGTGTTGATCATCATGGGGATGATATCTTTAGAATGACACAGAAAGAAGATGAGAGTCTTGAAGATTATCTGGAGAGGTTCCTATTTAGTGTCAAAAAGTCCAAACATAGTACTCTCAATGAAGATTCCCTCAAGTTGATATTTTTGAGGGGAATCATTGATGAATGCAAAAAATTCTTTGGATCTTATGGGAGGAGGTGACATTACACAGTCCACTTGGGCTGAAATAGGACAAATTTGTAAGAAGTATTCCATATCTGCTTCTAAGAAGAACAGGCGTTTTAAGCTAGGAGCACCATCATCAGCATCTGGTACTAGAGTTTCTAGATTGGAACTTAGCCATTTATTGAAGGACTTTAAGGAGGACATTATAACTAATATGGCTACCCAGTTGGATACAGTTGCAGCTAAGAAGAAGCATGAAGAATCTGATGCATTTCTTGTAGAATTTTGCCCTCATTGTAGATAGCGAAAGAAGGATTGTTGATGCAAAATGGTTGCAAATGTGGAAGTTCCTAACTTCAAGACAATACAAGGTGAGGATGAGCAAGTCTTCTACGTTGCTCAAAGAAGGCCAAATTTCCAAAGACAAGGTATGCCTCTGGATCCACTTTCTTTTTCTAGTTATAGTGAAAATTCTTATGTGCCAAATAATCAATGGCAACCACCTTATGCTTAAAATCTTGGTAATTATCAAAACTGGTATGGTTCTCAAGCCCAAGGGCAACATTTTGGTAATCAAATGCCATAGTGGCAGCAACCACAAGGGAATTGGTATCCACCTCAAAGCCAAGGAAGTCAGTTTCAAGGGAATTGGCAACCTACTTCTCAATGGAGGGGGATTCAGCCATGGAATGCCCAATCTTCTAGTTATCAATAGCCTATTCAGCAGCCAAAACCTCCTGCACTAATGCCTCCTCCTATAGCCATTGTTGTCCCACCTAAGCCAACACAATTGCCTACTCAACCACTGCCAAATCCTTATATTAAGCCTTAGCAACAATAAGAAGCTTATTCAGTTGATCTTAATCAATACCCAGCCTATTCTCTATCTCTAACTGATATTCACCTCCGATCTGGGATAACTCTGCCTAATCCATCTCCTACAGTTATCACTGAGGTACAAGAAGAACAAGAAATCTCTGATCCAACAGATGCAATACCTCAGAAGAAGATATTACCGCCATTTCCTCAGAGATTGCAAGAAAAGGAATTTCCCTTAGAACAAGAGCAAGGCTTTGATATTATAGATCAACTGAAGCATATTTGTGTTAAAATTCCATTGTTGCAAGCAATAAAAGATGTTCCCATATATGGTAAAGCACTGAGAGAAGCATGTCTAAAAAAACTTGGCAGGAAGAAGAAGGATCCACAAACAGTGCATGTTATGGGTCAACTAGCAAATATTATGTTAGGTAAGGTTACAATTCCAAAATATTCTGATCTAGGTAGTCTTGTTATAAATATAGTCATTAATGGAAACCAGATAAGAAATGTTTTAATTGATTTAGGGGCAGCCATTAATACGATGATAGGAGAAGTAATGAAATAGCTTGAAATCAATGGTCTAAGGCGTACACCCATAGTTCTACAACTTGCTGATAGCTCTACAGTGAGACCAGATGGTATGATTGAAGATGTAGTGGTTATTTTGGATTCATGGGAATACCCTGCAAACTTTATGATTCTATCTCCAAAGGCAACATTGGGAGGATATCCGGTGATTTTTGGAAGACCTTGGCTTGCCACAACTGATGCATATATTGGATGTAGATCAGGGGATATGACTATTTCAGATGAGAACTCTACAAAATGCCTTGTATTCTCCTGCACAACCCCAGCTTGATCAACAACAAGCAGTTTGGCCTATTTTGGGAGAAGAATATGAGGGATTTGACTCTATTAATCACCTTATGATGATTAATTGAGGGCCATTCATGCAATTACATGATGAAGAATCAATTCTTTATAAAATTCTGATAAATGAGTTAATAGAAGAACATAAATTGTAGGAGTTGCCGAATATTGCAGGTTTGGACTTTCTTGCAGCCACTGATATATTGCATACTCTGTTACCGCAGGAAGTATCTTCTTCTCATTTTTCTGATATGAACTAGATTGATCTTACTATCAAGATAGAAGTTGATTTGAATAAATGTTTGAATATCACTAGAGATCTTTCAGATACTCAAAAAGAGGCCCTTGTGGACTTGCTGAAATATCATAAAAATGCTTTTGCATGGGATTACAAGGATTTGCATGGATTAGATCCAACGGTTTGCACCCACTGTATCTCTATAAAAGAAGAGTGTTGCCCACTCAGACAACCTCAAAGAAGAATCAATCTTGCCTTAAAAGAAATAGTTAAAGAAGAATTGCAGAAGTTGTTAAAGGTAGGGTTTATCTATCCTATCTCTGATAGCAAATGGGTATCACCTTTGGTCATAGTCCCTAAGAAAGGAGGAAAATGGAGGGTATGTGTTGATTATAGAGCCCTGAATTTAGCAACAAGAAAAGATCATTTTCCATTACCATTTGTGGATCAGGTATTGGATTGCTTGACTGGTAAAAGATACTTTTCATTCCTTGATGGATTCAGTGGTTACAATCAGATTCAGATAGCCCCAGAGGATCAAGAGAAGACAACATTTACTTGTCCTTGGGGCACATATGCATATTATATTCTTCCTTTTGGGTTGTGTAATGCTCCAGCCACTTTTCAAAGAACAGTGATCAATATCTTTTCTGATATTTCTCAAGACATTATGGAAATCTGTATGGATGAATTTACAACTTATGGTTTTGAATTTGAACAAGCATTAGGGAACCTGAAAAAAGTTTTGCAGTGATGTGAGGACTATAATTTGTCATTAAATAGTATGAAATGCTTCATCATGATGCAGGAAGGAATAGTCCTTGGTCATCATATCTCTGTAAAAGGAATACAAGTGGATCCAACAAAGATTGAAGTCATTCAGAATATCAATGCCCCCGTGAAGCAAAAAGATGTAAGAAGTTTCCTTGGTCATGTTGGATACTACAGAAGGTTTATCAAAGATTTCAACAAAATAGCAAGTCCCTTATATTCACTGCTTACCAAGGATATGGAATTTAAGTGGACCTCTACATGCAACGAAGCTTTCTTAAAGCTTAAGCATGCCTTGACTCAAGCACCAGTTCTTAAAGGTCCAAATTGGTCTTTACCATTTCAGATTCATACAGATGCATTTGATTATGCAATAGGGGCAGTGTTAGGATAGAAAATTGACAAATTAGAAAATGCAATATATTATATTAGCAAGAACTTACAGGGACTTGAGTTGAATTACATAGTCACTGAAAAGGAAATTTTAGCTGTTATATACGCACTCAACAAATTCAGGCACTATATCACATGATATCCCATATTTGTGCATACAGATCATACTGCAATCAGATATCTCATGAATAAGCCTTCAATTATTGGTAGATTGGCTCGTTGGTTATTGTTGTTGCGGGAATTTGATATCACAGTTGTTGATAAACTAGGGAAGTCTAATGTGGTTGCATACTATCTTTCAAGACTTCAATTACAAGAAGATTCTACAGTGATAGATGATGCTTTTCCAGATGAACATTTATTTCTTATCCAAGCTCACACTCCCTGGTATGTTGATATTGCTAACTGTTTAGCTGCTGCTAAAATGCCAATTCATTTCTCTCCTAAAGAAAAAATATTGTTAGTTGAAAAAAGTTTTAACTTCTCATGAATTGCTGATTGTTTGTTTTATACTGGGCCTGACCAAGTCATGAGAAGATGTGTGAGAGAAGATGAAACATATGATAGCCTGCATGTATGTCATGATGAGCCATGTGGAGGACATTTTGCTGCCAAAAGAACGACACTCAAAGTACTAAATATAGGATACTATTGGCCCACATTACACAAGGATGTAACACAGTATACAAGGAAATGTGACAGATGCCAACGTATGGGAAGACCTACAAAATCTGATGAGAGGCCATTATATCCACAAATATCAGTAGCACCATTTGATAAATGGGGTTTAGATTTTGTTGGCCCAATTGATCCACCTTCTAATGACAAATCCTACATTTTGGTATGTACAGACTATGTAACAAAATGGGTGGAAGCTCGTGCCATGACACATGCAAGAGATAATAAGGTGGATGAGTTTAATTATGAAGAGATATTTACAAGATATGGAGTACCAAGAGAGATTGTCTCAGACCAGTGACCTCAATTCACTTCAACATTGATAGCAGCTTTGATCAATGAATACAATATAAGGCACAAAAAATCTACTCCATATCATCCACAAGCTAATGGACAGGTAGAAGTTACAAATAGGGAGCTTGAGGCTATTCTTACCAAAACAGTATCTGTTCATAAAAAAGACTGGTCTCATAGGCTTTCAGAAGCAATTTGGGCATACAAAACAACTTGGAAAATACCAATTGGTTTTACACCTTTTGAGATGGTTTATGGAAAAGCAACAATGATGCATATTGAATTTGAGCATAAAACTCTGAGGACAACTTTGCAGTTAAATATGACATTATCTGAAGCATAGAAAGAACATATATAGCAGTTGAATACTCTAGATGAATGGAAGAAAATGGTTGTCCAGCAGACATAACTGATTTAAACTCAGAGAGCAAAGTGGCATGATAAGTATATCAAAGAGAAGAAGTTCAAAGCAGGTGACTAGGTACTACTGTATGATTCCAGATATAAAGATGCTATGGGGAAGCTGCAAACCAGGTGGTTAGGTCCATATGAGATAGAAGAAGTTTTCAATAATGGAGTTGTTCGTTTGACCACAATTGATCCTGTTTGGTTTAAGCTTTTGGTGAATGGTCACCGACTGCGTCTGTATCATAAGTCGGCCACTAAAGAGGAGTTCCTGCAACAATTTGACCAAAAGGATGAAACAAAGGTTCTTGCAGCAACTGACAAGGTTCCTACAACAACTGACAAGGATCCTGCAACAACTGATCAACTTCTTGCTGCAATTGAGCAAAGTAATAAAGGTAAGGTTCCTGCAGCCACTACAGTGAACATGCTTGTCGCTTCATAATTATTCTCGCATCATTTCACAATAAATATTTCCATATCTTATGGGAATATTCTTCTCCATAAATAAAATTTCATCCCACTTTCTTATCTGTCATTTCACTTCATTCCGCCATCAATTTCATACGACTATAGGTATGTACATATTTTGTTTTATTTTAATTACACATTTATTATTTCATTACGATTAAGCCTTTCTAAATCCATGTACACTTCCCGAAATCTCATCAGCTTGTGTGGAAACATGCTAGGTTAAGTTGGTGGGGGGGGTGCTTTATGGTTTGGTTTTATGGAATTTTTAATTTAGCAAGTCTGTCGGATATTTTGTTCCTCTATTTCTCAGTTGCAGAGTGTTCTATACTAACAAAGTAAGAAATGGGTGGTGATCCAATTCGCCATGAGCCAACAGTCCATGAAGTGTTCCTGCAGGATGCTCTTTGTGAACATTATATTAGACATCATGGCTGGATTGATTACTTTTTGAAAATCAGAGACTTTAATGAAGAAATAGCTACAGAATTTATGCATTCCTTCAATGAAGGAGAATCTACGGTTAAAGGCTTAAGGGTTATTGCTACGAAGCAACGAATAGTTGAAGTAACAGGGTTGCCACAGGAAGGAGAATTGTTTCCAGAATCAAAGGACGCAAGGAGCGTTAGGGTAAAATTTACAATTCCCACAGATGGACGTCTAATGGTAGACAAGCAAGGAACTAGAAGAGTTTCCCTACCAGCAAAATGGCCTCAGGTAGCTTTGTCTATCATGAAATACATTACTTGTGAAGGGAGATATTCAAATCTACATTCACCAGATTTTAAATTACTTAGTCATTTACGACATGGCCGAAGGGTGAATGTCCCTAATTTTCTATACCACCTCATTTCTACAAGTGCTAAGGAGATGCGAAAAAATGGAAATCGTTCCGTTAGCCATCATGGTATGGTGAAATTGCTTGTAGAACGTTCTCTTAGAGATGTTTCACAGATGGAATGGGGAGTATTTGAGGATATACTGCAGTTTAGGGTTGAAGATGCCCCTGCTGAAGATGCTCCTATTGCAGAGAATTCGCCAGTTGAAGAAGAAAATGATGCATAACCCTCTTCCCCCATAGTTGCTATAGAAGATGATTTGCTTGTTGCTAAAGGAGCTACAGTTAATATGGAAGAAGAGATGGGTGAAGCAAATGTGGAGCAACCCTCCACTTCTCTTCAAAGAGAGTCACCAATTGCTAAGAGAAAAGGGAAGGAACCTATGGCCCAGCCGCATGTAACTCAAATTTCTCCTGCAATCAAGAGATGTAGGAAAAAAAGAAAAACTCCTGCAGCAACTGAAACCTTCCTACAACCACTCCAAAACTTTATGTGAGAAGAACATGAAATAGGACACAAAAAGCTCATCTAGTAGGTGATCTGACAGAGGTTATTGCAGTAGAAACATTAGAAGAACGAAGCCCTATAGATATTGAAATACAAGAAGCAGGAAGCCTTGCAGATGATGAAAACCAGGAAGAAGTTGATGAAGATAGACTGTCAAATCTTTCTTTTGTGGCACCTTAGCTTGAGGAGGTTATTGAAGAAATCCCCCAGCCTAAGGCAACACCTATTAGACCTCCTTCATCCCTAAGCAATTTATCTATTGCTTTAACATTTTATAGACAATGGGAAATAAAGAGGGCTAGGTTGCAAGGGATTATTGATAAACAACAAAAAGAAATTGAAAAGAGGGATAACAAAATTGAAGAATTAGAGGCTAAGGTGGAAACAATTGCTAGTATGGTCCTCGAGTTGATGCAAGGTAGGGCACCTCCAAGGGTTTATTCTGTGCATTTGAAGGAGTAGTATTTGAATTTCAGATTGAACCACATTGTTAGGGACCTTAGCCCCTCTTTAGAAACACTTGAAGAATTCTTTTATGCTTACCAGACCTCTCCACCAGCTATGAAGAATTTTCTATGTGAATTTTATTTACATAACTATACTGTACCCTCAGACAGTGAGTGAAACCCTTTATTATATATTGGGGATATTCATATGAAAGCTTTAATGTCATGGATCCAAAATAAGATCAGCATGGGGACACAAGCCAGAGCATATAAAGATTTAGAGTTTGATTGTCCATTGCCATTAAGGAAAGAATCAAAAGAACCAAGAGTTCTTTATTATGAATGGTAGAAATTACTAGTAAGGGATGATGTTTGGAAACTAGTGCTTCCAATGAGAGAAGAGATATACCAGGCATATGAGCATTTAGATCAGGCTGATAGTGCAGCTGCAATAGATGGGTCAACTCAACGTTGGAATAACTTACCAGATAAATTAAAGTAGGGGGAACCTTATTCACTACAAAATTTTCAAGCAGTTATGCAAAGAGCCCCCAAATATATACAGTTAGGCAGAGAGAAGACCAAGAACTGGCTACCGGTGATCTTTTAGCCTCCTATTCTCATGTGGCCACTATTGGGATGTCAGCCTACAAATCAGCCCTTTGATGCAGTCATAGAAGAATCAACCAGATGGTCCAGGCTGGAAAAAATGGGGATTTTATTGGAATTTGGCTTCAGGAGGAACATGTCAAGGAACCATTGGTGATCTGAGAGTTAGTGCAAGAGTCAGAAATTTTCCTTTTGCTGTAGGATCAACAAACTCTTAAAATTGGGGGGCATGATAAGTTGAGATTGTCATATTTTTATCCTCTGAACTCTTGATTTTTTGACATCTTTTGGTTTGCATAGTAGTAGTGATGTATTGGAAATTGACTATATCTATTCCATATGTTAAGCCTAAACTTATTAAATCATGTTTAATCTTTGCCAATCTATTCCTGTAGCCATGCCATTTATTCCTGCAGTCATGTGATTTGTTCCTGTTTCCATGCAGATTATTTAGGGCAAGATCATATGGGAATTAATAGATGTGTTAATTAAATAAAATGTGTATGTATGTTCTTGTATGTTATTTCTTTTGTAGTACAAGTAATACATGATGTTGTGGTGGATATTCTCCTATCGCGCCTGATGAAGGGAAGGATATGTAAGAGATAACTGAAGATCAAACTGTAGAAGAGTTGAGCAAGCGTAAGGGACGACATAAGCGGAGCAGTCAAGCGACACTACCAATGTCTAACTTCAGTGGGCATTGAATTTGCAAATACCGCAACGACATGAAACGATTGTGGTTTGGTTTAGATCCATGTTTCCTGTAGCATAACTCCAGTCATCCCTTCTATCTGTCAATCATCTGCCTCTTCTTCTGGGTGTGATTTATGTTGTCTATTGTAGTTAATTTATTTTTAATAAGAAACTCTTCTTCTTCTCAGAGTTAGTTAGACAGAAGGGAGAAGAATAGAGTAGAGGATTTTTGATAATCATTCTTGAGTTTCTTTTCATATTAAAAACTATGTAATCCCTTTCAAAAAGAAATGAATAAGTTATGTTATTCTGATCTGTTAAGAGTTGTTTCCAGGAAGCCTGATATCACTCATCCAAGGGGGCCCACTTGGTGAGTGATCCTGTGTGTTCGTTAAAATTAGTTTTCTTTACTTAGCTGTAGTAGAAGTTCTTACGTTGACTATTCCTGTAGCCATTGGAAACAGATCCACTGATTGTTCCTGCAACCAAGCCAGAACAGAGTAACTTTTGTTTATCAACATTAATTTAATCTAGTATTGCTTTTATGAGTTTATGCAGAATTCTTCATGTAGCCTTTTCATAGTTTCCAATCTTGTTTATCTTTTCCGCATAATGTTAGTTGCTGCAGTAATGTAGAATAGCTGTTGCAGGAACTTAGTGCATATATAGTGCAGACCCATTTCAAGTATTACTCCCTGGGTTGACAATCAAATGAACACTAGCTATGGAAATAGTGACTTTACCAAATAAATATCCAAACTTCGGGTTGAGGCTTCAACTAGAGTTATTATTCTTATTGTTGGGTTGAACACAGATATCAAAAGAATTAGTATGAAAGGTATCGGATTCATCCCTTATCCCTCCAATTCTTTCCTTTTTGTGTTTATAATTTAGATAGTTAAAAAAGTGCTTAGTGCCTTTGTTCCCTTCTTTTATCCAATGGAGTCTAGATATGATTTTAGCCCCTTGTCCTTTATAACTGTCCAATTTACACAATTGAGCTTCAATAGCAGTAATAGTAGTTTGAAAACCAATATTGCAAGGATCAACATTAAGGAGTTTTCTAGCATGGACAAGTTTTTCTTGAAGAGATTTCTACTTACGCTTGCGTTGCCAAGCCCTTTTTTTGCCACATGATCATAAAAAAATTGTGCATTGGGTAATGGCTGCAGACCACCAGTCAATCCAAGACTCCCCTTCAACTGGCTTAGGAAATGAATTCTAGATCCCCTCAAGAGAAGCTAAACAAGAAGGGTTTTTTAAATGGGAAACATTAAGTTTGAAAGGAAGAGATTGATCAATATGGCTTGAGAAGAACAAATGTTTCTAATTATAGGAAAATCATCAGAAAGAGTAGCAGAAAAATCCACTTGAACAAGCAACCCTCCCAAATCTTTAACAAAAGGTAAGGAAGAGGAAATGTAAAATCTATCCAACTTGCTCAATTTTCTATTATCCCCCGTTCTACAATTAGACTAGGTGAACCAGTTGCTTGATTGACTAGAAAACTTATCATGAATAGGTTCTACCACCCCCAATGAATTATGCCAAAATAACTAGCTAACAAATTATTATGGCTGAGATTGGGCTGCTTAGTTTAGCTATGATCATGCAAGTGTTCAACCGTATTGAAATCCCCCCCAAATCCAATCAACATTGGGAAGATTACCAACCATCCGATTCCATAATTCAACACGATCTTTAGTAAGATTGGGGGCATAAATAGAACAAAATCCTATGAACTGATCATTAATAAAGGTGAGGGCCCAAACACAACTGTGAGAGGGTTCCTCACCTTTATTAATGATATATTTTGCAATCCATGGAGCAAAACCAATAGCTGCCTGACCTCTACCATCACCATGAGAAGTGTACAAAAACTTAGCATCATTCCATACATTGCATAATGCATCTTCAAGCTTTACTCCACAAATTTAAAATTATTGCAGAAAAAGAACATCCAGTTTCCATTTCATAACCATGTCCTCCAATTTATATTTACGGGAGGGAGTGAGATCCCTTGAACATTTCAAGAAAGGATCTTAAAGTTCATGATGGGAATGAGAAGTGTCCTCATCTTGGGACAACACACTTAAGTTGTTATCAAGATTCAATTCTTCAACCTTGGTTGCACATTGTTTGGAAGGAGATCTAGAATGCTGACGAGAAGAAGAGGAATGGGTGGAATTGGGGGAGAATGGAAGAGAAGGAGAGCGAGGAGAGGGAGGGTGAGGTTGGGGAGATGGACAACGAGAAGGAGGAGAAGAAATTTGAGTCTTAGGAGAGGAGGAAGAAGGTAAGGGAGACGAAGAGACGTGAGCCATTTTTCTCTTCCGAACCAAAGTCCATCCTTCTAGCATGACTACATCCTTAAAGGAAGGGGTAGACTTCTCAGGAGCTGCGGAAGAAACAATAGGAGATGAAGAGGAGATGGGAGAATTAGCATGACAGGAACTAGGGAAGAAGTGGGCTGAACAACTGGTTGCACAATAGGTTGAACATTATTAAAGGAATAATTACTGTTGGTTTGAGAAACATTAGAGAGCAACTAAGCTAACTTTTTCTTCCTAATAGGACATTCATGGATCAAATGACCTTCCTTTTGACAATAGAAACAAACGTTTGGCTTGTTCAGGTATACCAATGGTTGATCCAATTGAAAACATTGGCCAAAAAGTCTAATGTTCTCTGGAAAGGGTTTATTTAAATCTACTTCCACACAGACCCTTGGATGAACACAAAGGCTTGAGAATTTATTAGCACCGTGTTTGCACTAGATTACCCTCCCCAACTGGGCCACAATATCTTTTAAAAATGGTCTAAAAGACAAATTGAGGAAAGGAAACTCAATCCACATTAGATAATGAGAACGAGAGGGGCCTTCAAGGTGAAAATTGAAAGTATAGGATTGCAGGTAGCAAATTTGTCCACAAATGACCCAAGTGTCCTCATCTTGGGACAACACACTAAAGCTGTTATCAAGATTCAATTCTGCAACCTTGGTTGCACGTTCTTTGGAAGGAGATCTAGAATGCCGACGAAAAGAAGAGGAAGGGGTGGAATTAGGGGAGCATGGAAGAGAAGGGGGGTGAGGAGAGGGAGGGCGAGGTTTGGGGAGATGGATGACAAGAAGGAGGAGAAGAAATTTGAGTCTTAGGAGAGGAGGAAGAAGGTAAGGGAGACAAAGAGACATGAACCTTTTTTCTCTTCCGAACCAAAGTCCATCCATCTGACATGACTGCATCCTTAAAGGAAGGGGTAGAATTCTCAAGAGCTGGAGAAGAAATAATAGGAGATGAAGAGGAGATGGGAGAATTATCAATGACAAGAACTAGGGAAGAAGTGGGTTGAACAACTAGCTGCACAATAGGTTGAACATTATTA
The DNA here is from genome assembly GCF_030272615.1 of Cryptomeria japonica. Lineage (NCBI taxonomy): Eukaryota > Viridiplantae > Streptophyta > Pinopsida > Cupressales > Cupressaceae > Cryptomeria > Cryptomeria japonica. Next base: position 658,333,761 of record NC_081407.1, on the reverse strand, counting down.
AAGGAAGAATGACTGTTGGTTTGAGCAACATTAGAGAGTGACTGAGCTAACTTGTTCTTCCTAATAGGACATTCAAAGATCAAATGGCCTTCCTTTCGACAATAGAAACAAGTGTTTGGCTTGTTCAGGTATACCAATGGATGATCCAATTGAAAACCTAGGCCAAAAAGTTTAATATTCTCTAGAAAGGGTTTATTTAAATCTACTTCCACATAGACCCTTGGGTGAACACGAAGGCTTGAGAATTTATCAACATTGTGTTTGCACCAGATTACCCTCCCTAATTGGGCCACAATATCTTTTAAAAATAGTCTAAAAGACAAATTGAGGAAAGGCAACTCAATCCACATTGGATAATGAGAACGAGAGGGGCCTTTAAGGTGAAAATTGAAAGTACAGGCTTGCAGGTAGCAAATTTGTCCACAAATGACCCAAGTGCCATATTGCAAAACAACTTGAGCATGATTTGCTGACTTAAACTTGCACGACACATACCGTTTCCTAAGACCTCGTAGGGTTTCTATCTCCCATCCCCTACTTTCCTAGTTTTGTCGAGCCCATTTGTAAAATTCATTTTCAGAGGGAATACCCCATAGGAAAAATAAAATAACATTTTTACTTTGATATTCTGAAATAACATCAACAATGTCATTAGGGAGTTGAATTTCTAGGGTTTTACCTGAAATCTCATCTAACATTGTTTCATTTGGATTAGCACATATTGCAGCATTTGCTTTTTCCACATTCATGTCAACAGGGGCACTGCTAATGTCTGGATTTTTAGGTTGGGCTTTTCCTTCAGTTTTTGCACGAGAAAGCCCCTCATCTAGCCTAACCGTGGACCCATCATCCTTAGCCGTCAACTCAACTTTGGACTCCAACACTTGATTCTTATTTGCTAGCCTTACCTCAAATTTTAGCCTCACATGCTTTTGACTCGCATTATCTTTCTCAGCTACACCTTTGGATACCAATTCATTTGATGTCACTGTAGGGGGAAGAGACCCCAAAGTGATCAAGTCTTTGCAAGCAATAGAATCAATGTTCTTCATATACCCTGATTCAACCTCTTGAAAAACTCCTTCAACATCAATAGTTCCAGTAGAGACTTCCAGAGTGGCAACCGTTACTGTCTGCAACAGACCCAAAAGATTAAGGGTTTGATTGCTGACAAACACTGTTTTCACATTTGCCCAACCACTCCCATCTTCTTCCCTTACTAACACTCCTTTAGCAACAAGTTTTTCAACAGGAGAAGCTAGATTTGCAACCACAACCGCCTGCATCCGACCCAAAAAAGCTAGGGTTCCACTGATACAAGTTGTAGTGCTGAGAAGAAACGCCGTGTTTTTCCCCAAGTTATATATAACACATTACTTAATCTTCTTTTATCACTGTAAACGATCATTGAAAAATTAAAAATACCCCTTTGATATGCTTCATAATTTTTTATATAAGCAATCTAATAAAATATATATAATGCAATATTCAATCCCCTTTCATTATTGGGAAAGATATTTAAAAAGTCAAAGTACCCCTTGATATGCTTCATTATTTTGTATCATTTCACCTTTATTCTAGATAACCATTAGCCCCACATGATGCAATTATTATATAAAGTAGAGGAATCCAATTGTGAGTGAGCAAATTTTATATCATTATTATTTTAGTCATGGATAATCAAAAAATTAGTTTTAATGGTAGGACAATTTTTTTACATCGGAGCAAATACATAGATTTCTCATAAAATATAATATATTCATTAGATTAAAAAAATATAAAATGATATTAATTGTAATAAAATTTTATTTAATTAGGGAAAGAGTATCACTAATTATTATAATTAATTCACTTTTTATTGTCTTTGTATGCAACTTAATTGCTTATAGCTATCGTTCTGGCTTTTAAGTAGTAAAGATGAAATTTGTGGGATTTGTTATGTGCGCGATAGTAAAAAAATGGTCATTTCAAAGTAAACATATTCTCTATTATTCCATTACTAGGTTTGTTTTGACAACTAAAAAATTTGTATTATGAAGCCAATACTTTGCACAAATATCTTATGATTGATTTAATTACTAATTTTTTCTCTCAAAAATAAAAGATTAATAACCCACTCATATTTTAGTAGACTTTTAATTAATGATGATAAAACATGAATGGTAAATGGTGGGCTTCCCTATTGAATTTATTAATTTTTTAATATAAATTAAACATCTAATGATTAAACAATTTGTCCTCTGGTTTGCCGAATGCTTACGTGGACAGCTGTGATTCCTGACCAAAAGGATAAGGAACAAATTTATGAGAATGACCAGAGATTTCTCTCCTTTCACAACATCCGCCGGGGCAAACGTGGAAGATATTACGATGACGTGGCCCCCTAGGGCACGGCAGCGGATAAGAACAAAGGAGCCCTCAACTTGTAGAAAAGTCAATTTACATAAACCCTTCCCTAACACTTGAGCACATTTAGACACTCCGATAAATTTAAATGAGAATCTAATGGACCATATTTTGCATATTAAATTATTCGATTCCTTGGCATTTATTTATTATATTTTAAAGGGCAAATCACTTTCAATAATGGTGTAAATGTTCAATGAATGAGTGGGACTGTGGGACCCAGCGGTCGCTATCATAAAAGTGGTTACTGACATCGCCTGACGTCAGCTGACTCGTTTTCACCATTCCTTACCTATCACGTTTTTTGTGATTGGCCCTCTCTGCTATAGATTATCATTTCTTATCTGTCCCGTCTCTTGTCATTTCTTTTTAACTTTTTTGAGGGTTCCCAATTGCTGGGGCAGGCCTTTAATCAAGCGGTTTTACAGCAGACCGCTGGTATTGACCACAGAAATTTTGTTATATATTTGGGAATATTGGGGCCTTATCTTCTTATCTCCATATATTTCTGCAGCATTCTGCTATTCTTGTGGCTACACTGAGGTCTGGATTTAAGATTTTCTGAACCAGTTGGGGGTGATTTCTGGTAGGTCTATTGGATTTTTTCTGTAGAGTTTTTTTAGGGGGAGAACTTGATCATGGCTGTTACGGTTGGAAGGATTGTGGGTGCCAAGGGGAACTCCAATCCCTTATTTAGGAGAAAAAATGGGGATTTGTGGCACAGGAGAAATGTTAATGTCAGAGCGATGGCCTCTGTTACCTATGGCAGGCTGAAAGAAGAGTATAAATTGCTCAGTTTGAAACCCAATGCCACTGAAAATGAAGTCAAAAAGGCATATCGGCGGCTCGCCTTGCAGGTACTGAGATATCCATTTGATTTTATTTGTAATTCTTGGAAGAAAACAGGGGAAATAGGTTTTGTTTGTTAAATATTTTTGCAAATTTGAAAGAGTGATACTAATTTTTGAAATTTTTCAATGCACCCACAAAAATTAGACAATGACAATCACATAATGAAGATTTGAGAAAATTATGCGGGAGCCACTCAAAATCTCCTCTCAAAAATCTGGTTTTAGGTTTAGAGCGATAGTGTTTGATATATGATTCAGAATATGTAGATGTAGGTAAATAGTATCAGTAAGATTTCCACAATCTATGTAAATTTTGCTCTTATGTTTCTGGATTTGATTGTGAATCATCTACCTTCCCGATCACGATCAGGATGAAAAACTTGGATGAGTAAAAGTGATACACAATCAAATTTCAGAAACATACGAGCAACAGTATCGCTTGTGTTAAAATTTGTAATCTAACAGATTGTTTCTGGAATCGTCCTCTTTTTGATGATTGAGTGTGATCCTAAACATGATTCGAAAATATACAATCGATTTCAAAAGTAATCTTTTGAATATTACAAATTTTGGAAAACCAGCATCAACTATACGATTTGTAGTTAATTTGCTAGAATTTAATGGCAAATGTTCAGGGGAATTCTGTTCTTTTTTCAATCATTGGCCCAGGTTTTTGTGACATTAGCTGAAAAGGTGAAAATGAAAAATCTGGTTATAATAATGCCCTTAATTGAATATTTACTAAGATTTTTGTGAACCCGTTTGAAAAGATTTCTGGCCCAAATTAGGAATTAGTCCCCCCAAAATATTCAAAACATGAATGGAGAAATAGTCTGTGTTTTTTAACCCATAGGATCCCGTCAAAGCTTCCTGAGATTTTTTTTGTTCTTCTTTCTCTTTTCAATTTTGTTTTGAACACAAATTCATTAGGGTAATCAAAGCTCCTAAAATATGTCGTTAGGTTCTGTTAGATTCCTAGTGGAATGTGTTTTGTAAACAACTGGTTTTTAAAAAGCTTATAATGCTCTGACATGGTGTTCCTCTGTTTTCAGTACCATCCTGATGTCTGTAAAGGAGATAACTGCGGTGTGAGGTTTTACAAGATCACTGAAGCCTATCAGGTACTTAATTTCACAATTTATGATGAATCTGTCAAATTTTGTTTCATCCACCTGCTTATGGGGCTGTTAAATTATATCTTAGTGTGGGATCTGCTCATTTTTTTTCCTTTTCTAAATGTTTCCTGATGATGCCGCAGTCTGTAATGTCTACTCTGGCTGAGGCAACTGAGGAAGAGGAGTACTATGCTGATGATGATTACATGGGTCATGACCAATGGGAAGAATGGATGGGATTTGAAGGTGGTATGCCAAGCCGAGATTATTCAAATCATATTAACTATTATGCCTAATTACAATCAATTTATAATGGCAGCCTCCATGAATGGTCTGCCAAGAGTTCAGTCTAATTACTTAACTCAGCAATAGCTCTTGTAATTTGAGTAACTGCTTTGGTATCTTCCAGTCTTCTCATGTCATCTCCATCTAAAGAAATATGGTCTTCACAATGTACATACAGTTGGCTCCATTAATATCCTGAAACCAGGATTTCATGATCCATACTACCGAACTGACTTTGTATGGTCTTCACAATGTACATACAGTTGGCTCCATTAATATCCTGAAATCAGGATTTCATGATCCATACTACCGAACTGACTTTAGAGCCATTGTCTGTTTCTTCCCCAATTATTGTTGTTAAATAACACTCTGTACATAGGTCTTGTATATTTTCATTGTCTGAACTTTGATGCCTCTGTTCTACAATGAAGATAACCTGCATCATTCTGTGCAGGCATTCATCTTCAAAAATCAATAGAAATTCTTCCATTCCTTAAAATCTAATGCCTCTTGATCTACTGGCTTAAGGAATTGTGTGAGGATTTGTGGGTTGTTACTCTAAATGAAGAGCTGCAAATTATTCTCTGTGCACTTTCATGGCTCCTCATAATCAATTAATAAAATACTATTAATGTCAACAAGCTGACATTCTTGTGCGCTAATCTCTTCCATTTATTTTATGTGGTCTTTCTATCAAGAAAAAATTAATTTGTAAAATTTGATAATAAATACCAATTTTTGGTAGAGCATGAAAAGTGAGTAAAATGCTTTTACATTCAACGGGATTAACTCTAGTGGTTGTGTTAAATGACAATGTCGAAAGAAAGGTGTTTCTATAATAAGTTATCATTATCGGTATTACATGGTTAAGAAATCTTTGGACACTTTTAAAGAGTTGTTGGGTGTTGGGGTTTTTACTTTGGCTGGCTTGGATTTTTTTTACTTTGGCTGGTTCGGATTTTTGGCAATGGATTCTATTTTTCGACCCCGGTTGTTTTCTCTTATCTCGCCGCCCCATCTTCCGACACCCTTCAGATTGATGCGAACGGTCAATTTATTTTCCTTTTTTGTTTCACTTAATCAAAAACAAGTTATCATTAAAGTAAAAGTAAACAATATTCATTGTCATTGGCATCTTGAATATTAAGGATTATTGGAGTGTAAAGTCTTAAACAATATTCATTGTCATTGGCATCTTGAAATATTAAAAAATAAATGGGAATGACTTTACACTCGGAACAAGTTATCATTAAAGCAAAAGTCTTAAACAATACTCATTGTTATTGGTATTAAAAAATAAATGAGAATTACTTTACCCTCCATCAGTTAGCAGCAAGCCTCCTATGTGAGAGGTCATTGTTCTATATATATATATAAATAATTAAAAAGTAATAATTTATTTGATGTTATCTTATAACAAGTAATTTTTAAAGATTGTTCTTTACAATTAATTTTACAACTTTTTTTTTGTGTTTTTGCTATATGTTATCATATGCATTGCTTATAAATTATATACATGCATATGTATTTAAAATCAATGGTTACATTATCAAATATATACAAACATATTAATATTAAAATATAATCATCACCATTTTTAAAATCATGACATGAGAATATATACTAATAAATTTGATGTCAAGTTTTCAACTATTTATCTTTGCAAATGTCATTTGACTTTAAATTTGATAATAGTATTATTATTTTTAAGTGTAATTTTTACCTATTGACTTCAATATAGTAAATATAATTTTAAAACAAATAAAATAATCAATACTATTAATTAATGTGTTTAGATATCATTATATAAAAACTACATATAATGGTACAACCTGAGTTGGTCTAGTGGTGGAGAATTTGTGCTCTTGAAAGAGAGGTCACAAGTTCAAAAAAAGTCATAAGATCACATTTGGTAATTTATGAGAATAAATAGTAAGCCCTAAATGTGTGATTTCAAGTTTAAAAAATGCATAGATAAATAATCTATCTAAAAGACATCGAGAGATATTATTGTTAAACCTATATTATATTTATTACATAAGTTACTAAAACATTTCATATTGATCCCAATGTGTAATACACATTACAATAAAGGAATATAAGGTTGTTGGAAGAAGAATTTTATGTCAATAAACATGAAGCACATATATAATTATTGCAATTCAAAGGACTTTAGACTCTCTTCCTCAACATTTCATTTAGAAAGACATTTTCTAATTTTTATTTTCCATAGCATAATTTGATAATAGTTGATATCATTTTAGTCCTTCCCTTAAATTTATGTAAGAGATAGCCATAAATGTTAACCATGCTCATTATTTTTTTATTATATCAATTGTCACTTTGGAAAGAGCCAATCCTTGTGATTTGTGTATTGCTAATATCCAAGTCAATCGTAAAAGTAGATCATATGTGCATCCCTTCTTAATTAGTGTAATTAGGGTTATACATGTTGGAAGATGCATCTATAAATGGCATTCTAAAGACAATTGTTGAACTCTACCATAAAATGTTGGTGGTTATAAAAGGGTGTTTTTGAGTTTGTATATAATAATTTGAATATAATTTACCTCCATTTAGGAAAATAACTTATGTCCATAAATTGGAAGTTAACATTACCCTCACATAATTATAGTAATACACGTTTTCAATCATTATACCCATTCTAGTTCTAGGTGGTGAAGATCCAATCTATATCGTCCTCCAAGCATGTTTCTAGTTATAGGTTCCCTTCACTTAATTCCATTTATTGAACTAGATCAATGCCTAGAGGCAAAGATAGTCAAAGAAGCACTAGTATCATTTGCATTAGTAGATGATTCAATTAATACATAAGCCACTGATCTTGTTGATCTATTGTTGAAGTCAATGGTTCTGTTGATTTTATTGTTAATTTTTCTAGTTTTGATAGTGTGCGATTTTTTGCATCAATGTTTTGGATCACAGTCTATGATCCATCATTAGGATGATAGAAAGTTGATGAAGTAGAAAGATAGACTGTTGCAAATCCATGGGGAATTTAAAGAGAAGGTTCAATAGTACATATGATCCCCATGGATTTGCAAGAATATATCTTTCTACTTCTTGAGCTTTCTATCATCCCGATGATGGATCACAAAGTGTGATCCAAAACATTGATGCATCACAGATTGTGGAAAATTGATACATATTCTGTTGATTTTGTTGATTATGCAATTGTTAACGCACCACCTACACCTCGATAGACAATAGTATGAGATCCTAGAGTGGAGCTGATAGCATACATGGTGTCAAGTTTGGCTTAAATAACACATTCTAACTTTTGACTTTCTTAGGTAACTCATCTGAAATTACACTAGCTTCTCAACTTGGGCAAACCCATTCGTGTAATTTTTTATGAACCACCTAAACAAGTCAAACTTAAAATGTGTTATTAAGTCAAGCTTAAAATATGTTATTTAAACCCAACACTGATACAAGGTAACTCCCACATGGAGCCATCTATTCTCCATACAAAACAACACCTGATAAAAACCATAAAATTTGCAAATCACAGTGAAATTTTACACAATTTCTACAGATTCGATCCTCTTAATCTACCTTCTCAATATTATAAAAATGTAAAAAATTCACTGAAAAATAATTATGTTGTGCAAATTTGTATTTTTGATTAATTATTATTTTGTATGAAGCATAGCCATCACCCTCTCACATAAATAAAAAGAATATGTGCACCAATTCCACCAAGAAGGGAAGAAAAAAAAAAAACCACCATCGGATAGCATTGGCAAGGAACCCACCAGCTTTGGTTGTCTACTCGTCAGTAGTTCAGGTGGACCAAAAGTGGATGGAGCAAAGCCAATAGCAAGGCATAAACAACGACTAGTTGGTTCTTATGATTTTGACTCTTTGGTGGATTTTGTTGAATTTACAGCACGAGCCGTTCCATATGCACTGGTAGATTTAATAGAGCTATCATTCTTAGTTGACCATCTAAGCAATCCCCATAACGAGTAACAAAGCAAAGCATTGGTCGACTCAGTAGTTTCATCAAAAGCGACATTAGCATATTAAATCATTGATACTACCCAAAAGTTGTGGTAGTTGGTGAGTCCATTGGACCAGCAGCTTACCAACAACCTCCTTGTCAAGCATATCCTATTGCTTCTCCAACAATACCATACACTCACAGTAGTAATATTAAGGAAGCATACCCTTCATCAAATTCATCATAAGGACACAAACCCTTATAATTGGAACAAATTGGAGGAGGAAAACGCCTTGATTTTCATCACTATATTAGAGAAAGAAAACCCCTGATTCAGGCCTTGGATGAGCTCATTCAGAGATTGCAAACAAACTTAATGTGAAAGGCAAGATATAATATATCATAATGAAATCTTTTTCACTTTGATATTCAAGATTATCTTGATAATTAAGACTTCTTGTTAATAAGCATTTGTAATGGAATTTTATGAGATTTAGTGTTTGCTAATAGAGCACCAGGTTTCAGAATAAAGCAACTTTCAAAGAACCAATTGCTGCTATGCCAAATTTGTGTAAACCAATGATCATATTGGCTGGGAATACCTCTTTGTAAGGTGATTATTGTGTGTTAAAATTCTGTAAATTCTCAACAATATATTGGGCTGCGATTCTGCATGAATTGCGACCTGCCATTCAAATAGTTTCAAGATATCTTCATATTCCAAAACAATGATTGAAATTCTTTCGCAACAGTAACTATTTGGGCAAGGATTTCAAGAGATTTTTATATTCAAGTGCAACGTTTCATAACTTCCCTAGCGCATCCAATTGTTGTAGTTATAATACAAATCTGCATTTCATAATTTGTTTCAAATAGGTTAGTTTCATGGTCAACCTAACAATTGTTTCATGATATTCTAGAGAGACTGTCAATGATTTTGTGGTAGATTTATTTCAGAATCTACAGATTCAAAAGGCACACATTTAAAAACTTTGACAAAGCTGTATAATTAGAATTTTATGTTGATCAATGTGTTTTAACTCTTATTAATTTTTGAGGTGAATTAAATAATATAAAATATTTCATTTGGTATGTTACAAATAATTAAGGATATTTATGTATATATGATAAATAGTGCATAGTCAAGCAAAAAAACACTCTCATAACATATAGATAAAATCATTTTAAGTACTTTCACAACCCTTACATGGACCAATTAATTATCAACTCACCAAGTTTAGCAAGTGTAACTTTAAAGGCAAACAAAGCATGTCTTTTCATGAATGTCTTATCAACAAGGGAGATATTCATAATACAATAGCATCTCTACCTTGTATTCTTTTTTTAATTTTTTACAAAAGGTAGATAAATTAGGTGCAAGATGAGACATGTAAGAATTAGAGTGAGGTTGTCAAATATAAATAATTTATAATATGGCTCAACCCTCAATGATGCAGGAGCATCCCCGGTCCTTGGCAATCTTGCATCAACCAAAAACATTTCCTTTTTAGTTTGTTTTCTATTTTGCAGTTTCAACATTTATTTTTGCATTTTTTTGCATTGGCTCACTGGATCTTGCAGAGCTAGATTTTGCTTGAGGACATGATCATCTTCCTTATTCCTAAACCGTGGAGCATTTGAATCATTTTCTGGCAAGTTATCGCTTTCGGATTCCGAGACAGTTTCTGGTTTTGGACACCATAACTGCCTGAACCTATTTTTCTATTGGAGAATCTTGCAGAACCTCAGCTCGTTGATTATGATGTTCCTTGGCATATGAACGGCCTTCCCTTTGATTTGCAGTTCATCCTTTGGATTTTTCGAAGGAATCTCTTTGGTGGAGGCCGACCTGTTGGTTTTACACGTTTGATCTTGTTCTTCGGCATTTGATCCCTTTTGGGCTGACTGGATCTCCCTAGATCATATGAATCATTGTAATTGGGCATTAGAAGTTAGTCAAATAGAACATAGAAGACAGATCTTAAGATTTAGAGGTTCAAAGTTGACCAATTTTGTAATTGAGCATGTATGTGGCAGGCCAGTGAGCCAAATCTTGTAGCCCGGATATTACCGGTTATCTGTAATCAGTTTTCATGATCCAATTCATTCAATTCGACATTGTCTCCATCACATCTTCTTGTTTATGTTGTGTTTACTCTTGCTACCCTGTCCAGATTGATCTCTTTGAGGTCACTCCTAACCGGTGATTGCACTAAGTGGTATCAGAGCAAGATTTCTTTTGGAGATTGCGTTGTCCTAAGAATCTTGTTGTGGGGTGGCGGATTGTGGATCCGACCTGCAGCTGCAGAGGACTAGCACAAAGATGACATAAAGAGGAAATAAGAATGGTGGAATGCGTGGGAATACAAACCCTACTGTGATGGAAATGTTGAAAGGAATTACAGACCGGTTGGAATCCGTTGAGACAACCCATAGAAGAGGTCGACCTATTGAAGATGTGAGCAAAGAGGAAGAAGAAGCACCAACATAACAAGTAGCAAATCCACCGCCGATCAATCCAGATGAAGAGAGGTTCTTGAGGGTTTTGATTAGAGCAAACACTAAATCACATTTTACCCCACCGGAGTATGATGAAAAGTTGGATTTGAATGAATTAATGGATTGGATCTCAGAGATGGAGAAGTATTTTGATTTTGAGAACACCGTAGAAGAAAGAAAGGTGAAATATGCCTGTACTCGGTTGAAAGGTCATGCATTTCTTTGGTGGGAACATTTGCAGGTTGATAGACAGAGAAGAGGTAAAGAGAAGATCAAATCATGGGAGCGGATGGTTGCCAAGTTAAAATCGAAGTTTATGCCAGCTGATTATCAAGTAAATCTATTCTGAAAGTTGTAGAAATTGAAGTAGAAAGAATCTAGTGTGAAGGAGTATACCGAAGCATTCTACAAGTTGAGTATTAGATCCAGATATGTCGATGATGAGGTTGAACAAGTTGCAAGATATTTGAATGGATTGCAAATGTCTATACAAGATGAACTCAGTTTGATCAAGTTGCAGAGTGTTGAAGAAGCTTACCAATACGACCTGAAAGTAGAAGAGAAGTTGAACAAAAAGGTAAGCACATCAAGATGGCATCCAAAAAGGGGGGTATAAGTGGACGCATTTTTTCTAAAATAAGGTAAACCTGAACTTGGAGGAGAAATTTGAGAGTCATCCACTCAAGATATGAAGATACTCAAAGAACAAAGATTGTAGTATTTTGAATCTAGTTTCCAAATTTCTAATTTTTTTAAAAATTGGATAAGATTAAGGGGGTCAAATCTTTCACGCACGAAAAATAGACCCTGATTTTTTCTGAAAAACATAACATAGTGTTTGACGTGGGCATCAAAACATTCATAGTTAGATTTAGTATTTTGTCAAATACTTTGGTAGAAAGATAGTTAAGAGTGAGCGCTAGAAGTGTATTTTTTTGTTGAGTATTTTTTTTTATGATTTTTCCGATTGAGCACATCCTGAAAATCAAGTACATGTTCATGCGTGAAGCATAACTTGCACAAAAACAATAAAAAATGCAATTTTTTTATTTAATTGTAAAAATTAAGTACACTACAATAATATATTAAGTTTTTAAAATTTGAATAATTAGATCAATTAAATTTATTAAAAAAATGGTACACGTATGTCTTTGAGAACTATGGAGACACTAGTAAAAGAAATTCAATACTAATATGTTATTGTTATTCAATTTTTTATTTAAAATATACATGGTTAGAAAGCTCAGAAGATGGGTGAAAATATGGTGGCAATTTTAGAAATACCCACTTGATGAAGTGTAAACCTGATGATGACAAAGTTGAGAAACCAAGTTCATAAAACAAAACACGTCAAAAAGGAGGGAAATCAAACTTCCAAACCACAACTTTGTCATCCAATCCTATTCACAAGCCTAAAGAGACAAGAGCACGCATGGGGTTTCTTTTGAATAAGAACTGTGTATGGGGTTACTTTTGAATAAGAACCACGTATAGGGTTTCTTTTGAATAAGCACCACGTAAGCGACTCTAAGGAGAAAATATCGCATACGCGGTTGTGCCTGTGATACTCTAACATAAAAAAATTAATGTGTATATTTAAAATGTGTGTGTGTGTGTGCGCATACGTATATGTATAATATGTATATATGTAGATATTGTATGTATATATATGTATGTATATGCATATAATATGTGTATGACGCATATATATATATATATATATATATATATATATATATATATATATATATATATATATATATATATGTATTATCTTTTTATATTTTATGTGTATTATATGTATGTGTATGTACATGTATATTGATATATATTGTCTTTTGATATCTTATTGTACATTGTATTCATCTCTCTCTCTCCCTCTCTCTCTCTCTCTCTGGACCCCACATAACACCTAATGATATCATATAAGGTCCCTTAGCACACATATGACCCCTTAAGACCATATGATGTCCTAAGGGGTCATATGATGTTCTAACACATGTGCGGCCCCATTGTGACCCTACATGACCCCCAATGATGCCATATGACCCCTTCGAACCATGTATGATATCTTAAGGGGTCATATGTTGTTGTAACACATGTAGAGAGTTTTTTACTAGAAAATCTTTGCCAATTGGCGAATTCTGCATTTTTTGTTGTTGAGAAAATGGTGAATAGTCTGGGGCAACATAGTGGTCAAATCACCCGTAATTTTAAGGTTAACGGTACACTGTATTTTGGCTTCGCCATTGACCACACACCGTTCGATGTGCATGGCCGTAATATTTGCCTGGAATCACTCGGATGTGGGTATTAGATCACCTTCGTTATTCGCTAGAAATAGTAAAACGACCACGTACCCAAGACCTAATTCGCCAACGATAAATTAAATGTTCATTGCACGCGCCAGCCAAATAATAAATTCGCCACTATCAATTAAAAAATTATAAGCATTTGAGGACCCATTTCGCCCCGCTTAAATCAAGATGCATTTTGAAATGCCCGCGCAATTCACCAAAAATGCAATCATGGATTGATATAAATACACTCTTTCTTACAATTTGTTCGTGTCTAATTAGTAAATTTAGGAGCTCTCAATTCACATTCTGCAATTTGAGTTGGAACATCAAAGTTCATTGTAGGGCGGAGGGCCAGAGCTAAAATCCTGCAATCCTAAAGACCCGACTGAGAATGAAGATGAACCTGTTAGTATTAATCAGTTTTTGGATCTTGAGTCCATTTGGGATATAGAAGCCTCAGACTAAGTCACTAAAGTGAATTAGTAGTCAGTTTATAGGTATTAATACTACAGTTCTTGAGTCCTATTACAATTTGCAATACTATAGTTGTCATTGATGATTTTTGATATTGTATTCCTTGAATTTGCCTATCAGAATGGATACTTATTTCATATTTTTAATTGTGAATTTGAATTATTAGTAAACAATTAGAATTTATTTTCTGAATTATTAGTAAACAATTGAATTATTAGTAAATTGGTTCCACATTATGTTGAACATGAAATGCAACAATTTGTGTCACAAGATCCATAAAATTATTCATATTGCATAACTGTTAGAACCTTTCTACCGTTCTACATTAAATGTTTAACATGATGTTCATGGCGATTAGGGTTTTGTGTTTCTTTTTTGTCTTAGTTGGCTAGTAAACCGAAGTTGTCGTGCGTTGAAAATCTAAGTTGTCCTCTCTTTATTTGTCCATGTCAACGTCAAGTGTGGTCAAACGACTAGTCAGACAATGAGACATGTTTAATTTTTCATCTCTAACTCGCAAATAAATTTCATGTTTAACAATTTAAGTGGAGAGTTAGTGAGTGTTGGTTTGGGTTTAAATCGCTAGGTCTCTAGTTTTTGGGGTGTTAGCATTTTATGTTAGCGAGCTAGAGATTGTTAATGAAATTACTTTGGTCGTGAGGTCTCGTATTGGTTTGATGTCAGGCATTATAGCCGCAAGAGTTAGTGGGTAAGTCATTAATGGTCTGTGTGCCACTACTTATGCCTGTTTATGAAGGTAATACTAATTAACATAAAACATCGATTTTTGTTGGTACTTGCTAGGTCACTGTGGTCAAGAGAAATAGTTTTGAGATTTTATGGTTATCGCTAGCTCGTAGGTCCTTTATCATCAAGTCAGTTTAAGTCGTGAACTTGCGAGTACTGGGAGATTTAGTTGTCGCTACCTTGCAAGATGTTTTGCACTTGACCATTTTATGTTGTGAGGTTGCGACTGGGTGTGATTTTATGTTATCGCAAGGTCGCGAGGTGTTCGCGGTTAAGTCATTTTAATTTGCGATCATGTGATGTGGTTGGTATCGCAACTTAGTTGGTTTCATCGCTTGCTCGTAGGTTTTGAAGTTGTTTAGCATTTTATGTTGCGATCTAGCGACAGGTAAGTTTTGGTCTAATTTTGTGGTCATTGCATGCTCGCGGGTTTGTAAGTCTTAAGTCAAAAAGTGTTGCGAGCATGCGATGGTGGTTAAGTGTCTTGTTGTAGTGGGATTGTAAGGGTTTAAGTCAAGTTAAGTTTTGAGTTGCGAGCTTGCAATGAAATAAGTTGTTTTGTTAGATTTGGAGTGGTCGCCAGCTCGCAGGTAAAGAAAGAATATTACAAATGTTCTTGCGAGGTTGCGACCAAAGGGCTTGATGAAGATCAACGGTTGTCACTCACTCACGCGATTCTTTGAGGATTCATAAAAGGGGTTGCGAGCTTGCGATTAAGAGGATTTGGTAGCATTGTCAGTAACTCGTCAGTTACTTTCCAAATTGTTATAACCAGTTGTGAGTGTGCAATTAAAGATGGGGATTGACATGTGGACTTGTTTGCCGAGTTCTGTAAAAGTTTTGCCACATGTTTTAATGACTTAATATCTTGAAATCATCAATATATTTTTTTATGGTTTGAAAATAGCTTGAAACCACCAATATTTTATTTTTATGGTTTGAAAATAGGTTGAAATCGCCAATTTTTTTTTTAATGGTTTGAAAATAGCTTGAAATCGCCAATGCAAATATTTTTCTGGTTTTAAAAACATTACAATTCGCCCATGCAAATATTTTTTTGGTTCCAAAAACATTACAATTCGCTAGGATTTTTCACAAACTTTGAGCCATCATGGCTAATTCGCTAATGGAGATTATTATTTTTTCTCCGTAAACCGCAAAAATTCACCAGTAAAATTAAAATTTTCCTTAGGAATTATATAGCTTTCGCTAGGTTTTTACACCTTGTCCAAGGGGGGGGGTGGGGAGGTTCTTAAAGTTTTCCTTGAACACATGCGTGGCTCAATTAGGACCTCACGTGACTCCTAACGACATCATGTGACATCTCTTCCTCTCCCCCCATGTCCCTCCCTCCCTCCCTTCCTCTCCCATATCTCTCTCTCTCCTCCATATCCCTCTCTCTCTCTCTCTCTCTCTCTCTCTCTCTCTCTCTCTCTCTCCTTAGGACCCCACATAACACCACATGACCCTTTAGGAGCATATGATGTCCTAAGGGGTCATACAATGTCTTGAGGTGGCAAGATGAATTATTATAATATAAAAAGCAGTGCCAATACTACTTACAAAATTCGACACCTAAGGGGTCATATGGTGTCCTAAGGGGTCATAGGACACCATATGACCCCTTAGAACACCATACGACCCATAATTACACCATATGGTGTCATAAGGGGTCATAGGGTGTATTAAGGGGTCATATGACACAATATGACCCCTAAGAACATATTATGACCCATAATGACACCTAAGGGGTCATATGGTGTCCTAAGGGGTCATAGGACACTGTATGATCCCTTAGGACACAATATGACCTCTAACAGAACCTAAGGGTTCATATGGTGTCCTAAGGGTTCATACGACATAATATGACCTCTTAGAACACAATATGACCCATAAATACACCTAAGGGGTCATATGGTGTCCTAAGGGGTCACAAGATACCATGTGACCCCTAAGGACAACATACATCGTGCAATGACACCTTATGGTGTCGTAAGGGTCATATAGTGTCCTAAGGGGTCAAAGGACACAATATGACCCCTAATAACACCTAAGGAGGGTTCATATGGTGTCCTAAGGAGTCACAAGATACCATATGACCCCTAAAGACACCATATGACCCATAACGACACCATATGGTGTCCTAATGGGTCATAGGACACAATATGACCCCTAACGACACCATATAACCCTAATGTGGTGCTCTAAGGGGTCATGTGGTCTCTCTCTCTCTCTCTCTCTCTCTCTCTCTCTCCCTCTCCTTTAGGATCCCACATAACACCTCATGACCCTTTAGGAGCATATGATGTCTTAAGGGGTCAAGATGGCAAGATGGCATTAGGGTGTGATAAGGTGGCAAGATGAACCATTATTGCAATATAAAAAGCAGTACCAATATTGCTTACAAGAATAACAAACCAACATGTTCCCCCTCTCTCACTTCCTCCATACCCCATCCCTCTCTCTCTCTTCTTCTCTCCCTCCCCACTCTTTCTCTCTACCTAACCCCTTTATCTCCCTTACTTTCCCATCCTCCCCCTCTCTCTCTCTCTCTCCCTCTCTCCCTTAGGACCCCACATAACTAATGACATCATGTGACCCCTTAGCACACCACATGACTCTTTAGGAGCATATGATGTCCTAAGGGGTCATATGGTGTCCTAAGGTGGCAAGATGAACCTTTATTACAATATAAAAAGCAGTACCAATACTGCTTACAAAAATAACAAACCAACATGCTCCCCCTCTCTCCTTTCCTCCATACCCCATCCATACACAAATTAAACTTGGTAAACAACTTCTTTATCTGAAAATTGGCTGCAAGCCTCACAAGTTGTTTATAATTGGCAAAAAATTCATTATCACCCACTTTTCTTGTGTAGAGAAAATTCAGAAACACTTTCTCCTCCTATCCCCTCCACTATCACTTCTACTCTTCCGTTCTGCATGAAACCTGAAACACAATAATTTCTCCTCCCACCTCTTGTTAGGATAACTGGTGAACAACTGAGAGGGGGGGGGGGGGGGGGGAGGTGAATCAGTTGTTAACAAATTATAACTTTTAATCCACAATACAACCTTAAACTGGAGCACATAAATATTTAAATACTGATAAAGCATAAACAGATGCCGGTAGACATAGATACCAGTAAACAATGTAACTCAACAATTAAACAAATAATCAATGCAAAGGAGCCATACCACATAACACCATGATTTGTATGTGGAAAACCCGGAAATGGAAAAACCATAATGGGAAGCCTACCCACAACTAGATGATACTTCTGTAGAAAGTATGTGATACAATGAAGGGCTTGCACATGCAGGAAGGCACACTGCCTAGAGCATACTGCTCATTACAAAAGAGTCTCACAAACTATAAAGGTTAAAACCACCTCAAGATATTTGGACAACAATCTAGAATAATGAATTGCCAAAAATAGCATCTACCATGCCCGATTACAGTCCCAGTTATGCTCAATACCAGAGGCCTTTGACCTCTTCCTTAATCCTAACTCAATCCTCAATGGCCGACCTAAACCTCTACCTGAATAATATTGCAATATTCACACATTACTTTCCTTTTCCACATCATGTCATGATCTACAATGAGATCTTACATCATTTTATACCAAACCAAAGACCTAATCCAACTAGGTCGGCCACCTAAAAGATATTACAATAAAATCTGTAGTCACATAAATCTATCCATTTAATTAAATGAATATTTAATATTTATTTGATTAATAAACCATCAATAACCAGTTAATTAAGTTGATATTTAATCAATTCATCCTCAAACTCTTCTCCTATTAATTAAATAAATTATTCAATTTATTTAAATTAATTCATTAAGCCACATTCTAAAAACAATCAATTAAATGGATAAACATATTTATTTAATTTAACCCCTTTCATCCTTTAAATAAATAATCAAATATTTATTTAAATCCCTAAAATAACTCCCACTGCAAGTTGCGCTTATTTTGTTGAAATAAAGTAATTTTATTTTAATTAAAATCTTATTTTCTCTCACCCACCAAACCCACTTGCTCTTCTAACCACCTTCTAGACTCTTCTAACCCTTTCTAATTAGCCTAATCCATCTTCTAGATATTGTCACATTGCTAATCAACTTGAAGTCACTTCTCAAAGCCTCCAAAGTCTTTGAAAAACATTCAATGCTTTGTCTCCAACAAGTTAACCCTCAAAATCTTCCAAACCACTTATGGCTCTTACATGACCATTAATGGTTAACTCAACTCACCCACATGGTTAGAGATTTTCCCTCTAACTTAACCCCCATCTAACCCATGTGTCTCCTCAAGCATTCATTGCTTTGACCATGGTCATCCCCACTAACTCTTGCACAAGAGTTTGTCCATTGGATAATAGCATTATCCTTGGATAAAATCCTTATCCAATAACTCAAGCTTAACCAAACCCTCCCAGGATAACCCTCGGGTCTTGTCAAGAATTTAATGCTTCTTCCCTCTCCTCTCAAGCCATCTCATGATGACATTTGTCATCCTGGGATTGGGTTGAAATCCCTCACATGGATCATAAACCTTTCTATCCTGACCCTTGTTGAGATTACTCAATCTCAACCATCCATTGCTCTATTTTTCTTATAAATAGAGCCCTTTCCTTCATAATCCAGATCCCCTGAACTCTTGCATGCATCTAAGTTATAGTGAATTTAGGAGAGAATTTTAGCATAATCTACATTTGTAGTTTTGGTTAAAATTAACAATAGCATTTGATTAACTCATATTTTATTTAGTTATTAGCTTGCATTTGCATATTTTCACAATCATATCACAATCTTGAATCTCCATAAGACTTCCATAGAAGTGCACAGCTGAGAGCTACACTCATGTGGAACTTGGAGAGGAGAGGAACAAGGGAGGAGCAACTATGAGCATCTTGGCTAGCATTTGGAGTATAGCTTATTTATTCTATGTTTGTATGCTTTCCATTTCATGCTTAATATCTTTATTGATATGCCTATTTAGGATAGTCTTTTGTTGCTAACACTAAGTTTTGAACTTGTTTCTTGTGTTTCTTGTGTTCCCATCAAACAAATCTTCTAATCCTTTTTGCAGAGCGTCATTTGGTGAACCCGACATGAATCGAACATGCAACCTTCTGATTAGAATTTTTTGATAACTAGTAACATTGTTTGATTGTTTTAATTGACACACAGGTCATGCTTTAGCGCTATTGAACACACTTTAGCACCTTCAAAAGTTGGTTCTTTAGTGCTATTGTTCACCAGACTAGCGCTATTGTCAATTAGCGCTATTGTCTTGCAATTAGCACTATTGTACCTAGTTTTAGCACTTTTGTCCACATCTTAGCATAGTTGTATTTAGTTTAGCACTTCTATCATTAATATAGCGTTTTCATGTTAAATAGCGCTTATGTTTTCACACAGCATAGCGTTATTGTAACAGAGAGTTGGAAACCTTTTTGTAACCGAAAAATTCAAAAACATTTAGGCTTGTAGAAGCCCACCAAAAATTCCATTTTCACTGACTGGTTGTTTTTTTTGCAAGTTTTTGACTAACCCCATTGCAGGATCTTAAGAGTTAGATTAGGAAGTAAAATTATTTTCTTACTAACTTTGTCTTTAAAGTTGGAATAAAATGAATTCGCTTTCTCTTTTGGCTTAAAGAATTAACTTCACATTTCCTTTTGGGTCCTAAAAATAAATCACATCTCTTAAATTTGGGCTTAAAAAGAACCTCACTTGTCAAAGGTAAAAAGAACTACTAACTCAAACCCAACAAATTTTCTTTTCTTGCAAGTTAGGAATCATTTCATTTTGGGTTTAAAATAAGACAAAACAAACTTTTATTTCTTGCATCAAGCTAAAAATCACAATCAATTGTCATTTTGCAAGTTAAAAAGAACCCCCAATTTGTCAAAGTTTTGTTTCCAAATCGACTTTACTTCAAGCAAACATGCTTCATTTTCTATTGACTAGGATTTCAAGTTCCTAGATAAACAACATTTTGTCTTGAAGGATTAAAAAGATCACCATGATTGTTGGAGTAACATCTCCAAATAGCTTTTAGATCACATTGCTATAAATTGGTTAAAAAGAACAAGTGTTTTCAGTTCTTGGCACACTTGTGCAAATTTTTTTAGAGTGGTCCTACTTCTAACATACACTATCCTCTCCCTTGGCTTTCGTGGTCCTAGATGCAAGAGAAAAGTGTTAGTAACACTCAAAGTTTTATCTTTTTAAGAGAGGCCTTCCAAGAGACACATCACTCTTGGGAACGACCTCACGCGGTAAATCCTTCGAGCCGCTATAGAAATCAGGTGAGAGCGAAAGTTGTAGCCTTGGGTATAGTTGTTCCTACAGTGTAACTTGCCGAAAGGACATGCGGGCCCCACCACAAGTTACAAGGCTCTTAAGTGAGTCATTGCAGAATGAACTTATGTCCAAAATCATCGAACATTACTAGACACCTTTTATTATAGAAACCCGCCCGTTATATTGATTGAGAATATTTGTGAGAAGTTCAGTGCAAGAGCATAGATGGTTTTGCTCCCAAGATACTCACCATACATATTTCCTTGAGTAGAAACATGGCTTTTTGAAAGGCTACTTGTAGCTTGATAAAAGTGGTGACTTCCCCATCATAGGGATCATCTATCTGTTATGCTCGCGCAAGACTTAGTATATCGCATCCTTACCTGCCAAGGTGGGATTCATAAGGTATGTAGTACCAAAGTTGAAGAAATATCAAGATGTGGGCTAAAATTAGCGCAACTGGCCATTTGATCTTAGGGATAAAGTGTGTTTGAAGTGTCTTCGATTTGTGTCAGACCAGTAACAATTTGAGCCGACTTTAGGATTTTGGAAAAATATACAAAAACATTTGAAAAAGGGTCAAAAATTTCAAGATTGGGTTGATTTATACCCACACCTATTTTGTGCCTTTTGAGACAAAATTATTGTGCTTGTGTGCTTGCTCTGTTTTCTTGTCAAAGAAATCCAAAACAAATTCAAACCAAGTATTCATCCAACACAATTTTCCATCAACATTTGACCAACAAACAAACAAAAACACAGTGCAACAAGATATCCAAATATATGACCATCACTCAGATTTTGAGAAAGAGAAATCTTCATCAACATATCAACTTGAAGAAAAGACCATTAAGTTCAAAGGCTTTTATCAAAAGAAGGAAATTTTTCTATCTCAATAGACAAATTTTTATCTCACACAAAGCCTTCTTGCATCATATGCGTCTATATCTCCAAGGCAAATCCAATGAGTTTGATAAAGAGCCTTTGAAAAACAGAGCTTTTACTCAATATAGAGCTTTGAGCTATCACAAAAACAAAGGAGGCAAAATCAATCTTGCTTTCTTTCCAAACATCTGCATCACCTATAACATAGCTCGAGAAGAATCACCAACCCCTGAGCAAGAAGAGGAAGAATTTGTCCCCTTTGTAACAATTTTTTTTAATTGAGTTTCATATCCCACTTTCACCTTCACACATATCATCAATCCATTCAAATCTCAAAACATAAAAAGATCTTGTCCTAAGTTCTTTTTAGATATTGCTTAAATTAAAACAACACATTACTTTTAGAGTGAGTCTACATCTAGGATCAATCATCCTAAGAGGCATTTCTACAAACGTTAAAACTAGCTTATGAGTGCATCCTCTCATTACTATGTAGCTTGGTTTGTAACACATCTCAAACCTTGCTATACCTTATCATATCCAAATTGCTGAAAACAACAAGAAGCAATTCACAAAGGAACTTTGGTAACATCCAACCTTTCAATGTTAGAGATCCATCTTCTAAACATTTCACAAAACGTTATCTCTCATCAAGACATCTCATCACCAACCCAACCATCCCATCACCAACTCAAAATCATTTTTATCAAATAGTTAAACTCTCCAAAACAAAATGGCTCAAACAAGATGATCTCGGAATTGCCCAAGAATTCATTAAAGAATATCAAACTGGAAGATGATCTCAGAATTGCCTAGGAATTCATTAAAGCACTTCAAGAGAACTTGGTTATGGCACAAAAAAGAGGAAGGAACTTCGTGAGCAAATACAGAAACAAAATGATGAAGAAAAGGAAACTCTTAGAGATATTGCAGAAAAACCAAGACAAGTGAACACTAACTATGCAAGGATATTGAAGACAGAAAGAGGGATCAAGAAGATTTGGCTAGAAGATTTAATGAAAGAGTTGATGAATCTCTAAGGCTTAGTCATGAAAATGATATGCTTAAGACAAAGTTGATTCACATGCAACATGATAAATAAGAACTTATGAGACAAGTTAGCACTCTGGAAAGTGAGTTGGTCACTACAAATGAATACAAAGACAAATTCAAGAAGAGTTCAAAGAAGCTTGATGATATGTTGAAAAGTCAGAAACTTGATGGAGATACAATTGGACTTGGATTTGAACATGGAGAAAGTTTCGGGATTGCAAACAATCATGATTACAATAAATCGGTAAGGCAACCTAATGCTTATAAATTCAATGGGAAATGTTTTAATTGCAACAAATTTGGTCATAGAGAAAATTAGTGCAGATTTAGGAATAATCATAATACAAACTTATCCACCGGTCAATGTTCCAAATGCAATAAAATTGGACATAACTCAGAAAATTGCAGAATTAATGTAAAATGCTATGCTTGTGGTAGAATTGGACATTTATCTAATCAATGCAAAAATCAAACCGGTCAAGGTTATGGAAAATCTATTCAGAGGAACAATGTAACTTGTTATGCATGTAACAAGATTGGGCATATTGCAAGATTTTGCAAAAGCAAGACTGTACCAGCAAACAAAAAAGGATCTAACGACAAAGGCAAAGAAAAGGTGAATGAAATCAAGCAAGAATTTTCTAAAAAATGGATCAAGAAGAGATATCATAGAATTGATGAATCTATCTCTGCACTGGTAGAACAAGGTAACCCTGCATCGACAGGAGATTATTCATCTAACTAAGGAATTATCCTTAGGGGTAAGGCAACTAATTTAAAATTATGCATTTACCCTTAGTTGGTGGTAAGAAGTTATAATTCTTCTTTACTAGCAGCCATGTGGAGTTTTCACTTCACCAACGAAGCATTTATTGCAACTGTAAGTTAACTTTTTGGTTATAAAGGCAATGTAACTTCTCATTTCAACTCACCAAGCATTCAAGCATTTGAAAAGAATGAAATTGAGCAAAGGCATCCTAAAGGCGAAGCAAAAAAGGTTTTTTAGGTATTCAAAGGTTTCTCAGCTAAAAGGTATTTATCTTACACATTGGCTTCTTCATCCCTCGTTCTTGAATTCATTGCAAACCCTACCATTGTGGAAAACATAAAACAACCTAGACCCATTTTCAATATAATTCCTAAGATAGCAAAATTGGATGACTTAATTGGTGCATTTTCTAAAATCCCGAAGGGAGTTGCATTTGCTGAAGACCCTAGGGCATACATACATTGTAACATTGAAAGTTTAGGGTCCGAAGATTTGAAGAATATGTTCATGAATATTATCACTGACAAACATGGAATCATTAAATTGGAACATAAGGTTGTTGAGGATTTAGGGTTTATTGACATCCTCCATATGCCAGAATTCTCAGATGAAACCGTCTGCTATTTTCTTAGTAGGGTTCACGGTGAATTCATGTGGTTAGACTTAGTTTTTAAGATCACCAAGGAAGATATAAGGGTTGCTACTGGTTTACCCTCCACCATCACTAGGCTTGACAAGAAAAAGAAAATTCCAAACAAAGAAGTTATGAGCTTAACCGACACAACATCTAATAACCGATCACTTAGGGTTAATGATATAACAGATAACAATGTTAAATTTGCAAGTATGGTCATTGGCTACAGAGTTGCTCATACTAATAGACTGAATCTGTATCTAGCTTATGCATTCATAGTGCTCATGAGATGATCTTGAATAATGCTAAAATTGACATTTGTGAATGGTTAAAGGATGAATTGCTAGAGAATCTGGATAAAATAAAAGGAGATAAGAAGGGAAATTTTAAATTTGGAAATCAGATTGTGTTCTTAATGCTTTACTTCTCAAAGGAGATTCCCGGTATTGGACATAAGGATTTTGGTGCAGGAGAACCCCTTCAAGTTGATAAATCAGGCTCATAGGAGGAAGGATAATGCATCAAACACATCTTTAGGATTTTTTACATGTGTTTCAATCATGCATTGTGTGTTTGTAATAAAAGACCCCATCTTGTGAGCCAAACTCCTATTTTGGCATCTTGATAAGCCAATTAGGACTTTTGGACAAAAGGGGATCAATTGTGTGTAGGACATAATTATCCTATTAGTTTTATTGCTTCTAGGGTGTTTTAGGAGGGGTTATTCTTAACCCAAGGCACTAGGAGGCGAGAAATGACATTTTGACAACTTTGTCAAAAGTTGTCATAAGCAACTTTTATGCAATTTTTGCATTTTTGTTTGTTTGAACTCCTCCAATGGCTCTAACCTCTTATTTTTAGTTGAGAGCAGTTGTGGTGTGGTATATACACCTTGTGGATCCAATTCCCAAGGTTAGACTGTACAAAGGAAATTTTTGATGACTGCAAACTAATGAAATTATGAGTTTTTCCTGCAATTCTAGAGTTTTGGTATGGGGTACGATATTGTACGGATTGGGATCAATTCCCAATTGTGTGAATTTGTTATAATAGTGAGTAACCTTTGATTTGGATTTGATTTGAGGTTCAGATTGTATGTTTTTCTCCTGTTATTCTAATTTTGCTGTAGGTGCTCGAAAAACCAGGGTTTACCTAGGGTTTTGCATCTCCATGGCCATAACTTACAATTTATCAATCTGAGACTCATGGGATTGGATTAAATGCAAGTATGGAAAGTTTATTCTAAGATTCCAAAATCATTTTGCAGGAGGAGCAAGGGAGGTGTGTGTTTGTACTGACCCTAGGTAGACATCTCTATGTGGCTACCTAGTCCTTAAACAACAAAGTTACCCTAGAATGCAAATGGTGATGATTCTAGGCGTGTAACCCTAGAATCCATGATGGTTTATGGTTCCCCACATTCTCATGGGGTTGTGATTGTATGGTTTGTTCATTTGGACATAGTTGCTTCACATATGGAGACCCAATTAGCCCTTTAGGACAATTGACCTTCACCTGTTTCAGACCTTTTTTTGTCAAACCTTGACCCTTCCCTTTGGGGAATTGTGTAAGGCCCAAAAGGGTATTTTAATCCGTGACTTGTTTGTTAGGGTGTTTGGAAAAGTTTAGACTTAAGGTCCCTTTACCCATTTAAAAGGGCTACTAGCAAATAGGCCTAATTGTGAAGGTGCTATAGGGAATGGTGTTGAATCCTTACAACCAGTGTTTGATCTAGTCTAGGTGAGTCATGTTTGAACCAAAATAGGTGTGGTAATGGTCAGTAACCCTTAGAGGCTTTAAAGTGTATGTTGGAGCAAATTACGCAATTTGAGTAAGTATGGGTCTTGGAGATTGTGAGGTGTTGAACTAATGTTGTAGAGCCTTGCCTTGATAGGATCCTATTGTTGTTTTGAGGGGTCAGTGTCATACATCTTGGAGTGTTTGGAAGGATACAAGGAAGGCTCTACATCAGATTTTGCGTATGCTATTTCTTTTGGAAAACAGATAAAGTAGGCAATTACCGACATGAGGTCTGATAGTGACAAACTGGTAAGAGAGTATTTCAAGAACTTTCAAGAAAAAATGAGACAAAGGGAAAGGATTCCCCAAAGCATTGTAGACAAATATGACAAAGAAATATGCTTTGTTATCAAAAGAGATGAAATTGGATGGAGGCAGTTACTCCTAGAACTGTCTGGATTACATAAATGGACTATGAGGTGGATTCACACATCTTGGATTCATATTCTAGAATACTCCTAGATGCTCCACCAAAACTGACAGAGAAAATATTTGGAAACGCTGAAACAATTGAGAAAGATGTAGATATGCAAAAGAAGAGGAAGAAAAGAGAGAAATTTCTAAAAGATGCTTCGAAATTGGTAAAAGATGTTACAAAGGGGTTAATGAATCTTGGTGGTATTGTTGCAAGTGTAAAAGAAAGAAAATCAAAATAGAAACTGGTAGCACAAATTTCTCCTGTGGCTACTTCATTTGATTTTGACAGTAATAAGGCAGCCGAATTCAAGAGAGTGGACAGGAAGAAAAGAAAACCCTCATTGACACCTGCTCCATCTCCTAAGAAATCAAGGACACTCAGAAAGAAACAATAGGTTGTAAGAGATCCCATTGGTCCTAAGAAGAAAGTTAATCCAAAGAAGAAATCTGAACCAAAGGAACCAAATACTCTTTCACCAGAAGAGTTAGTCAATGAAAACACCCAAGACGGCAACCTTAGCAATGTAAATAATTTTTATCATTCTTTTAAGGATTCAGATAAGGAAACTATAGAGGAAAGTATTATTTTGTATCTAGATATATACAAGAAGGTTCTTATTGAGGTAATAGATGTTCTACCTAATGATTTGTACTTAAGACTAGAAGCAAAGAGAATGTCTATTATGGAGCTTGATAAGAAATTTAAGGTAGAAGCTTTGTTAGCTGTGCATCCTGTTAATTCCAAGCAGGAAATTGATGACCTAATATCTGAAGCCAATATAACTATTTTTGTGAGTGGTCACTGACAAGTTAGTCTTATGGTCGACAGAGTGAAAGAAATTGTTGATGAAACGATTGATAAATGGGACATATTTTTTGTTGAGAGAGAGAAGAAAGAAGATAAAGACAAACAAAAGGTGGATAAATCATTCACTAAAGTGTATCAGAAGATAGATAAAGGTAAAGGTAAAATTGGCAGTGTACTTGATATCACGGTTAGGGACAACCTACCGCCACCGACATAGGACACCCCCCCTCTCAGTGTCTTTGGAATTGTCCTAGCATCAAATAGATCAAAAGATTGACAGCTAGAGATCGAAGAAGAAAAAGAAAAACTCAAAGATTACCATGAGGCTATTGGAGGAGGCACAAATGATGAAGATCCTAACACTCCAACTCTCAAAGCTATTGAAAGAGGAAAACACAATCCCAGGTTCAATAAATTTTTTGACGAAATCCTTAGAAACAACGCAGATGCTCATTTTCTAAGACTTGCTCAAGAGGGTGCAAAAGTACCCTCTAACTTTGATACCGCACAGATTCGTCAGATATCAAAACACAACCGTAAGGATGGTGGAAGAGCCAGGGGGGATTTTCTCTATGATGTTAATCTTCAAGAGAATCCCCTGCCACCTCCTCCTACCGAAATGGACATGTTGAGACAACAAGTCGACAATCTTGCTCAACAACTTAATAGTGGTGTGAAGACTACCTGATTTTCACTTAACGATATTTTTCCCTATCCCTTTGATAGGAATCTACATATGCCACCTTTTTCGCGAGGGTTTGAAACACCTAAGTTTGAAAAGTACAGGGGTAAATGAGACCCTCGAGATATTGTACGCGAATTCCACTCAGCTTGTTTAGAGGTGGCCTATGAGGACACCTATTTAATGTGCTTGTTTCCTCAGAGTTTGGGCGGCACAACCACATAATGGTTCTCTCGATTACCAAGTGGAATTAGAACATTTGAGGAACTAATTCAAAAGTTCATCACTCATTATTCACATAACATTAAATGAGATGTCACCGTGGCAGATCTATGCAACACCAAACAAAAACTCGGAGAGTTGTTCTCAGCTTTCCTACAATGGTGGAGACAATTATCTAGCAGACACTCTCTTCATTTGCCTGAACAAGAGTTAGTAGAAATATTCATTTCCAACTTAAATGATGAGATGGAATTCCATTTAGACATGAAAGACATAGAGTCCTTTGAAGACATGATCACTGTAAAGCGAAAAATCGAACCCTAGGTGTTCCCCCCCCGCTCCAAGGAGAGAGAAAGGAGGTCACTAGGATTGACGGTTTTCACTTAGGAGAGACTTTACATTCAAAAGAGGGGTTGAAACCCACAAGATCCAATCCCACACAATGCAAGATTGAATTCTAAATGAGTTTCAGGGGTTGAGACAACAAGGATACCCTCTTTTGTAAACAATGTAGATAGAAAGATTGAACTAGGAGTGCATGTAAAGTAAGAAAGATTTGCTTATAAACGGATATAGAGACACAGGATGAAGCTACAGACCTGAAATTAGCAGTAAAATGTCGAGACAATGCTGTTCTACAAATTTGAGCAAAAGTTGATAGGATGATGGCACCCAGAGTGCACACGGTTCTCTGAAAAATCCGCGAAACGAAGGGGGATCTGTTCATCTCTGCACAAGGATTCCAAATCTTCAATTACAGGCGCGTACCTGCAACCTACAAACAGAAAAGAGAGGATGATTGGGGGGTTAGGGATTAGGGGTTTGCCTTTAGGTTAAACCCCGGTTTTGGAATTAACCAAGAAATGAGAATGCTGTAAATGTAAATGTTTGTAATGTAAACAAGTACTGATACCTTGTTGTAAGAATGTTTGTATTCTTACATGCAAAGGTGTAATGAAAGTTGTATTTTGTATGTTGTAAGTGATCTCCTCTTCAATGGTTGAATCCTTGTCTTGAATGCAACACTTGGCCTTGAATGGAGACTTAGAATGCTCAATTGCTTGAAGGAATGTTTGAATGCTTGAATGTTTGAATATTGCTCCGCCTCTTGCACACATCTATTTTTCCTCCTTTTTTTGGGAGAGGAAATGTAGTTTATATACTTGTCAATTAGGGTTGAGAGACTGATTTTTTCAACCTTAGGCCGACCTAGAAGCATTATTTTTTGAATTGCAAACTTAAAGACTCGATGCCCAACAAGAGACCGGGCCCAAAATAGGGTCAGGGACCAGGGCGCTGGGTGCCATGGTCCCACCTCTCGGGACAACAGGGTGCAAGGAAGGATCAGGCCAAGGTGCAAAAAGATGCAGTTTTTGGTGTCGTAAACAGGTTTCGGGGTCTCCATTCAGGTTCAACGTTGCATCGCCATCGTGAAGACCCAAATGCAGTTGAAATTGCAAGTGTCACAATTTTAGGATGCTACATTTAGCCCCCACTTTAGCGGGAGTATAAGCGTACACACATACTTCCGGTAAAGTACAAGGAAACAACATTGAAAGACTTTCACCACATCAAGGAGGCAAGATACACCAAGCCCCCAGTGGACCAAGGATCTTACGACTTCGATTGACAAAGTAAAAGGGAAGATCACGAGGGAGAACCATGACTGTCAGTAGTGAGGTTCCCTCACTATGAGTCATGCAAGAAAAATATCAAAAATTTTCAAGGCAAAGCTACATTTGCCAAGAAATTTTCAAGTATCTTGAAGAGATATGAACGGGATGTATGCCCCCCTACGTTAAAGCGATCGCACACGCCTCATCGGGGGTGATTGCTTTAAGGTAGTGATACATATAGGAAATGAGAAGGGAGAGGAGCACGTTATCACAAGGATTTAGCCCCCAAGTGTGAGATAAGCCCAAGGATAATAGACACAAAACACAAATCACGAGGTGACTTCGCTTTCCTTGGGGTCAGTATGCTGTATGATAATTCATGTATATCATATGTATGTATGCATAATTGTTCTTCATTCCCCAATCAAGGAAGGTCACCTAGAAGAAGGGAAGACATGTGTCTTTTGAGTCAACATGAGAGAGACCAAAAGAGATCTCAATGCTTTGCATCATCCTCAAGTAGACAACACTAAGGACAACAAATAGAAGAATGAGAATAACACATAGAAGAAGTAACAATAGAGATCAAGAGAGGAGGAGAGAGTCTGCTATGCTAATGAACTAGTCTAGCACGTCATCTACCCCCCGATCGTGCTGATCAATATTTTGGGAATGCAGGAAACACGCTAGAGGAGGAACATCCAACACAGCAGATGGAGCTATCACAAGATCTAAACAAGGGCTATGTTCATGTTCCAAGCCACGTTGTTCTTGTCTAGGAGCTAGGATAAGTGCTTTAGAAAATTCGTTAGATAAATGGTTATCAACATCAACATATTCATATTCACTATCAGAATGAAAAGAAGTAACATTTTCATCATGAATAACATTTTCATCTATATCATCATCAAGATTTATAAAAATAGGATCTTTAACTCGCACAGGATCAAGACCATCATGCATCTTATGTTTAGGAGATTTTGGCTCACTTTTCGGCTGAGGAGAAAATGGAATAATACTAGCTGAAGGTGTCTTTGGGGATTGCAAAGTTTGAGAAGCAGCTGCACAAGCTCTAAGACGACGCTTTTTTCGGCATTCACGTGCAAAACGATTTCGTCTAGTCTTAGTGGGAAGTTGAGAAGATTGAGGAGGAGGAATGTTCTCATCCTTATCACTTGGGTGTTTAGGTTGTGATCTCTTAGGTTGGATAATAAGAGAAGAGGAAGGTCTCTTCTCTCTATAAGAGGAAGGAGGAGGAACTGCTCCATATAAAGGAGGAATATCTGGTTTAGGAAGGAGACCAAGTCCATCATGACGAGGAGGTATGGGTCTACCTTTAGAAAGTTTATTAGGCATAGACATAGTCACATCCATAGGGATGGGTTGGGAATCTTCTTGAGGAAAGACATTAGTTTTATCTTTCAAAGGAAGAACTTCCTTCTCAAGAATGATAGGAATATCAAGTTTGGGTGTTCGAGGTTCACTTAGAGATAGGATCATATCTTTTTTCCACTTTTGATAAGATTTGAAAAGATGATCACTTCGCGGTGGAAGAGGTTGGAATTGTTTAGGCCAAAAATAATCGATAGGAACGCTAGAAGTTCTTTCAGCTGGTTTAAAGAGACTATGATTGACAGTAACAATTTCACCATTATGGGGAAATTTCAAACACTTGTGAATAGGAGAAGCAATAGCTTTCATGGAAGATAGCCAAGGATAGCCTAGCTTCACACGAAATTGTTCGGACGATGGAATAATAGCAAAGCTCACATCAAGGGATTTGTTATGGACCTCAATAGGTAATGTAATAGAACCAATTGCAGGAGAAGAAAATGCATCAAATAATTTCACAACCACATTTGTTTCATCATAGATCACTTGATTCAATTGCAAAGTAAAAAGAAATTCTTCCGTAATGACATTAACCATGCAAGAAGGATCAATAAGCACTCCACGGCAAGGTGTATTCTTGACTTTTGCAACTATATATAAAGGACCATCAGGTGCCCTGATAGTTTCACTAGAATCAAATGTGATGGAAGGTTCTTTAGGGATTTTCTACTGCTCTACAAAGTTAATCACATTCGGAGTCATAGACACAAGACTATCAGGTGAGAAAGAGGAATCATTAGTCTCAATCACATTAGAGGTATGAGAAGGTAATGGATCAATAAAAATCTTAAGATTTTGGTTAGGAGGAGCTATAGATGTGTTGCCTTTATCATTCACACCTGAAACAAAGATAGTATTATTATCAATCAAATCTTGAATTTTACCCTTTAAAGCAAAACATTTTTCAGTATCATGCCCAGGTTGACGATGAAATTGACAAAAAGATTTGTTATCAAAATAGGGTGAATTAATCTTTGTAGGATCTATTTGCCTTATAGGAGGAAGAGTAAGCACATTTTGTTCCAATAACTTATTCATAATACTATGCAATGATTCATTCAAAGGAGTAAACTTTCTTTCTTTCTTGAAAAACTTAGAAATAGGAGGCACACCTGATGCTGCATTCACATTGTTGTTGATGATGTTTTCATTGAATTTAATGGACTCTCTGTTCGGTTTAAACTTCCCAAATGGTTGTTGACTACTATCACCCTTATCACTCGGAGCCATAGGATTTGCTTGTTCCATTTGACTCACAGTTAGTTGATAATTGTGAAGAGTTGCGCACAACTGTTGGAAAGAAGTAAACTCAGAAAACAGAAGTTTTTCTCTAATATCTTTTTGTAAATTAGAAATAAATATTCTTTGAATATCATTGTCAAGTACTGGAAAAGGAATTTGAGCATACAAATGCTTATATCTACCAATGAAATCAGTCACTTTTTCTTTAACACCTTGTTTACAATGCATTAAATCAATCAAAGTAACTTTAGGACTTATATTGTTTTGAAATTGTTGAATAAAAGCATTTGCAAGTTGTTGGAAAGAAGTAATAGAATAGGAAGGCAATGAGCAATACCATTGTAGAGCCTTATCTCTTAATGTTCTAGTAAACAGTTTTGCAAGCAACCTTTGGTCATGAGAAAAATCGGTACATATTGTTTGAAAAGTCTTAACATGTGTTAGAGGATCACCTTTACCATTATAAAGCTCCAATTGCGGGATTTCAACATGTTTAGGGGGGATAGCTCGAACAATGTCAAGAGAAAGTGGGCTCGCAACATCAAATGTGGGCACACTAAACTTAGATTGATTCATAGAGGCAATTTGTTGCTGTAAAGAAGAGACAGTTTGTGCAAGATTGTTAATGGTCGCTTTAGTTGAAGAGTTCATATTAGACGTGTTAGATTGTGATGGAGGTATTATGTTATTGAAAGAAGGTATTGATTGAGAGTAAGGTGGCGGGACACTATGATAGTTAGTCATAGGAGATGATTGGAAAGGAGAAACACTACAAGGAGGAATGGAATGGTTAAATGAATTGCCCCCTTGCGCCAGGTTCATTTGTGGAGATGTAATAGGGACACTCATTGAAGGAATGAATGAAGAAGTCGGATTGAATGAAGGAAGAGGGTTAATTGAAGAAGAAGGATTGCCCCCATGACTGGTGATCATAGGTGGAATGTCTTGTATTGAAGTAGTCATTATGTTTGATGTAAAAGTAGGTATACTAGCAATAGAAGTTGTCAAAGGAATAGAATGATTGACTTGAGTAGGAGGTTGTGTATAACCCAAAGTTTCAGCACAACTCTTCATAGGCATCACATTCAAATTCATAATGTGTGCAATACTACGCAAAATATCAATTCCATTCTTATCATTTTGAACCATACATTTTAGACCCTCAATTAAGGGAAGAGCTTGACTATCGGGGTATTCTTGAGACATCCATTGTCGAAAATCATCAAATTGGTTATCCAATTTCGAAAGTTGTTCTTCAGAAACCTCATGGAGAGCTTCTTCATCATTAAGAGGATTAGAGGAATTACCCGTGTCCTCGTTAAAAAGGCCATTCAAATTAGGTTCCATCTCCTCGGTAATTAAACCTTGGAAAGACTTAATTCTAATGCTTCACCTAACGGGAATAGTGTAAGTAGGGCTTATTGTTGTAAAACTCATGCACTAAAGAGAGAGAGAAGATTTTGAATTTAGAGGTAGCAAATTTCAATAAAATCAACCAATCTCCTAGATTTAAGCTGTTAAATGCAATCAGGACAATCTCCCGAAATTTCAGAAAAAATGTCAGGGACCGTGGCGAACGGAGTGCACACGGTCCTCGCAACTTTTTTCGAAATTTTCAGGGATGAAAGTTATGATGATTTTAAAGCTAATCTGAAAAAATTGAGTGATTTTAAGATTTGTAGATACGCCAAATTAAAGTTGCAATCTCAAAATTGAACCCTACCAAGATTGTTGAAAAATGCAAAATTTGAATTTTGAAAAAGAGAGGGAAACTGAAATTTTGAATTTTATGATTTTATAGGGAATACTAAAAGCAATGCAGGTTTTGAAATTTAAAAATTGACTCAATTTCATGCAAAATTCAATTTTGAAAGTGGAAATCAAGGTTGTTGCAATTAAACATTTGATTTCAAAAGTCACAAAATGCAAAAATTTGAATAAAGCACTGAAATTTTGAATGAATGCCAACACACTTTTCAGATTTAGGATAGTAAGAAGCACAATTTTGATACAAATTTCAATTTCAACAATTTTTGAATGATTAGAAGCCTTAATCCAAGCAATCACTAGACCAACTTTGACTTTAATTTTGAAAGTGTAAGAATTGATTAAATCAGCCAAGATTCTGGATTTTAGCAGAAAAATACAGTAAGATCTAACTCCCGAAATTTTGGAAAAAATGTCGGGGACAATGGCGCTCGGGGTGCACACGGTCCTCGCAACTTTTTTCAAAAATTTTCAGGGATGAGAGATATTATGATTTTGTTGCAGAATCCAAAGTTACAGCCGATTTGGAAGTGTTTTAATCAGTGAAATCATCAGTCAAAGGCTGAATCAAGAGGGTTTTAAAAATTAGGGTTTTGACACTTAACCACTTAATTTTCAAAATTAAAGCACAGATATGATTTGACAATTTGGAATAGAAGGGTAGATCTGAAACAAGCATTAACCATTAAACATTTCACAAGCTCAATTACTAAAAAGAAAATTTAGGGTTTTGTGCAATTAACCTCTAAAATTTGCAAAAGATCAAACATGGAAATGTACTTAAGGAATTTTTCTTTTTTTTTTCAGATCTAACCATGAATAATCAGAATTAGGATGTTCACATCAAGTTCACCAAAATGTAAAGCGGAAAATCGAACCCTAGGTGTTCTCCCCCACTCCAAGGAGAGAGAAAGGAGGTCACTAGGATTGACGGTTTTCACTTAGGAGAGACTTTACATTCAAAAGAGGGGTTGAAACCCACAAGATCCAATCCCACACAATGCAAGATTGAATTCTAAATGAGTTTCAGGGGTTGAGACAGCAAGGATACCCTCTTTTGTAAAGAATGTAGATAGAAAGATTGAACTAGGAGTGCATGTAAAGTAAGAAAGATTTGCTTATAAATGGAGATAGAGACAAAGGATGAAGCTACGGACCTGAAATTAGTAGTAAAATGT
Source organism: Cryptomeria japonica (assembly GCF_030272615.1). Classification (NCBI taxonomy): domain Eukaryota; kingdom Viridiplantae; phylum Streptophyta; class Pinopsida; order Cupressales; family Cupressaceae; genus Cryptomeria; species Cryptomeria japonica. Next base: position 658,298,327 of record NC_081407.1, on the reverse strand, counting down.
TGAGACGATGCTGTTCTGCAAATTTGAGTGAAAGTTGACGGGATGATGGTGCCCGGAGTGCACACGGTCCTCCGAAAAATCCGTGAAACGAAGGGGGATCTGTTCGTCTCTACACAAGGATTCCGGATCTTCAATTACAGCCGCGTACCTGCAACCTACAAATAGAAAAGAGAGGACGATTGGGGGGTTAGGGATTAGGGGTTTGCCTTTAGGTCAAACCCCAGTTTTGGAATTAACCAAGAAATGAGAATGCTGTAAATGTAAATGTTTGTAATGTAAACAAGTACTGATACCTTGTTGTAAGAATGTTTGTATTATTACATGCAAAGGTGTAATGAATGTTGTATTTTGTATGTTGTAAGTGATCTCCTCTTCAATGGTTGAATCCTTGTCTTGAATGCAACACTTGGCCTTGAATGGAGACTTAGAATGCTCAATTGCTTGAAGGAATGTTTGAATATTGCTTCCGCCTCTTGCACACATCTATTTTTCCTCCTTTTTTTGGGAGAGGAAATGTAGTTTATATACTTGTCAATTAGGGTTGAGAGACTGATTTTTTCAACCTTAGGCCGACCTAGAAGCATTATTTTTCGAATTGCAAACTTAAAGACCCGATGCCCAACAAGAGACCGGGCCCAAAATAGGGCCAGGGACCAAGGCGCTAGGCGCCATGGTCCTAAGGGACCAGGGCGCTAGGCGCCATGGTCCTGAAGGACCAGGGTGCTGGGCACCATGGTCCCACCTCCCGGGACAGCAGGGTGCAAGGAAGGATCAGGCCAAGGTGCAAAAAGATGCAGTTTTTGGTGTTGTAAATAGGTTTCGGGGTCTCCATTCAGGTTCAACGTTGCGCCGCCATCGTGAAGACCCAAATGCAGTCGAAATTGCAAGTGTCACAATTTTAGGATGCTACAATCACCCAAGGATTGAAATGTGAACTGGTCGTCATAAAAAAGGGACTCATCAAAATCTATAATGAACCTAAAGATGGCCCTCACCCACATTTTAACAGCGACAAACCCAATTTCTGGAACAAGAACAAAAACAAAAACATTGTCAATGACGGGGTAGTAGATGCAAGAACAATCAAGACTGCACAACCGGTAGTCCGATTTGCAGGACAAGATCCCCCTCCTAAAAACAATACCATCACTCATCCACAAAATCAAGGTTGTAATACACTGCAAGAAGAACCAAGACAAAGGCAACATAACGATAAAACAAAACGTACATACACACCCTTATGGGAACCTATTGAAACAATATTGTGCCAATTGGTCTCTTCAAATCTTGTGACCTTACCGAAAACACCAAACTATGAACCTCAAGTCAAGCCTCCATGGTGGAGAGATAATGAACATTGCGACTTTCACCAGGGCTGAGGACACAAGACAAGCAACTGCCATTGACAGAAAGATTTTATTCAAGATCTTATTGACAGAGGCAAAATTGAAATAGAAGGACATGACCCTAAAACATCCAATGACAATCATCTAATGTTCAAGAATCCACTCCCATCACATGATCAAAGAGGACCTTCCACCTCTGGGCAAAACACAAATACTACAACTAATTATACCCAAGCAACATATAATTACACTGTGAACCACCTCTATAATGCTCATGAACAAGTTGCAACACTTATCATCAAAGATACAAATCCTGCATGCAATGTTGTTACATGTCGTAGCAAGATCACCATTAAAGAAGCACCACAAGGAATGGCACCCTTGCCCAAAAAGTACAATCTTGTGGAATAACTGGATAAGATGCCTGCACTCATATCCATATTAGAACTATTGCGCTTGTCCCCTTCTCATAAAACAATCTTGGATCAAGCTCTCCAAGAAGCATCCGTTCCAGCCAACCTTGACATAGATCAATTTCAAGCCATGGTAGGTATTATGAAGTCATCACCATGTCTCACTTTCACCGAAAGTGACAATGCATCATTCCAACAACCTCATAACGCATCCCTACATATTGAAGGCTTCATAAACCAATGCAAATCAAGCAAGTCTTGATTGACAATGGAGTCGGATTGAATATATGCACCTTGCAGTTGGTCACAACATTGGACTATGCAGTGGAATCGATGGATCCTAGTAAAAAGATAACCATTAAGACCTATGATGACGCATAGCGTTCTTCCAAAGGAGTCGTTGCGTTACCTATCAGAGTGGGACCCGTGGTAAAGCATATTGTTCGTCAGGTTCTAGACCTCCCTCTGTCATATAATCTCTTGTTAGGAAGACCTTGGATACACGCCATGCAAGCCGTTCCATCTACCTATCATCAGTGTATCAAGTTTCCCCATAATGGTATAGAAATCATAATCCTTGTTGATGCAAATCCCTTTGCATATTGCAGCAATATTAATCATCAGCTAGAAACCACCATACCGAACAACAAAGAAGCCATCCCTTCCACATTATATGTTAGTCCCACCTCTCTTTCCAGTTCGATCACCCCTATACCCAAGCAAGAGAAGTTGAAGATGAAAATGGCAGAGCAAGGTCTCGGGGAATATAATCTTAGCCAACTCTTTTGAGTTGGATAGTTACTTACTTCCCCTAGAACTCACGAAAAACCACAGAAGTTGCTTCAAGAACCACCAACTAAGCAGGCATGTACTTTGGCACAATTTATCCTTGGTAAAAGTCAGGAGGAAGAAACAAGGGATGAAGACCTAGTAGAATGGATCTACAAAGACCCTATCAAAGATAGCCCCAAGGCTAAGCTACCCATTGATCAATATGGAAAAGGCCTTACCATAATGAAAGTAATGGGCTATGATGGTCAGAGTGCTTTGGGCCCTTGCAAACAAGGATGACATGAACCCCTACAACTTGAATTAAAACCCAAAGACAAAACTGGTCTAGATTTTCAAAAGGAATCTCGTCCTAAACTCAAATTCAAAGGCAAACCCAACAAACCTAGTTATCAGCCTGTTACTCCAAAAAGGTCATTCTTGACTATATCTGTCACACAAACAAGACTAATTATTAATTCAGAAGCATCCATCACACCTGTAGTACCCATAGCACCAAAAGCACCAATATTCCCAACAGTTGTATTAATCGTACATACCAAACCGAAAATAGCAGTAGTAGCACCAACACCAATAACACCAGCAACATCAATCACACCAGCAACATCAATCACACTAGCAACACCAATAACACCAACAACATCAATCACACCAGCAACACCAACATCACCGCTAATCCCATTAATCACACCGATATCGCCCACAATTACAACCACAACATCTATAGAACCACCAATCCCGTCAACAACATCAGTAACACCAGTCATCCTTACAGCACCAACAACTCCACCTCCAAAAGTGCATAAACCTGTTACTAAGGCACTATTCAACATAAAGGATATCCTAGCTTGGTACAGTAACCGTATGCTAGAAAGTGACTCTGAGACAAACTCACATGAATGGGAGTTTGATTTAGTAAATCTAAATACTTCAGATGAGGAGGACACATCGCCACTGCCACCTTGAAAGGACATACCCATGTATCGAGAAGCATGGATATAGAACTTCTAGAAACCAGAGGCCGAGGACACTTCCACAGGCTCTACATCGAATCCCACACCAGAATCTGACAAGGAGAGTACCATCAATCCACTTCACTCATCTATCTTAACCCTCATAGATGCATCTTCTAAACTTAACTTAATCGATGAGATAATGCCTATCATCCACCCTGAACTCGTTGACTGGAACCAACCTAATCCCCCATGTCTTGATCACTTCCAAAATGATGAAGTGCTCATATATTTTTTAGAATTACGAGATAACATACCAAGTGGGGATCACAAAGCTGGGTTTGCCATTGAACTTAATAGCGCAACATACTTTGGGGCAGATGCCAAACCTTTCAGCTGCAAAAATATCACAATAAAACATGGATCTTCTAGTGAAAACCACATAGTGGCACTTGTTGACCCTAAAAAAGTAAAAATTAGAGCAAATATGAAGGTGGAAACCTCTCCGAGGTGCCTGAGGATGAAAGGTTCGATATCCTCCCCTTTAGTACAAATCAGGAGAGATCAACGATCCTAATCGAAGTAACAAAGGAATTCAATGTGGGGACCCCTGAGACACTTCACCAAATACATTTCGCATCTCTATTAACTCCAGAGGAACAACCACACTTTGCATAATTCTTCCAGTAGGGTCAAATCAACTTTGCATGCTCTTATGTAGACATGTCTGGATTAGATCCTGACTTGGTCATGGATCATCTAACAGTAGCAAAAGAAGCTAAACCGGTCAAACAAAAGCTTCGCAAGATGCACCCACAAATTGTTGTTCTTGTCAAGACTGAACTCAAAAAGCTCTTGGATGTTGGCTTTATTAAACCAATTAATTATGTAGATTGGATTTCCAATATTGTACTTGTCAGCAAACCTACTAGGGGCATCCGTATCTATACAAACTTTAGAGACTTGAACAAAGCATGCCCTAAAGATGACTTTCCATTACCAAACATCAACATGATTGTCGATTTAATAGCATGTCATGCAATGCTTTCTCTGATGGATGAATTTTCAAGGTACAACTAGATCAATATTGCTCCAGAGGATCAACATAAAATTGCTTTCACATGCCCATGGGGAACGTACTGTTGGAATGTGATGCCTTTCGGTCTGAAGAATGCAGGGGTAACTTATCAAAGAGATATGACTACTATCTTTCATGATATGATGCACACCATAATGGAAGATTATGTTGATGATTTACTAGCAAAATCATTAACCAAAGAGGGTCATCTAGCAATACTAGCTAAGATCTTTGACATATTAGAGCAATATCATGTCTATCTAAATCCAAAGAAATGTGTCTTCAGAGTAACCTCTGGGAAGCTCCTAGGATACATTATCTCAAGCAAAGGCATTGAAGTAGATTTGATGAAATTCAAAGCAATCATGGACATGTCACCTCCTAAGAACATCAGTCAGTTAAGGACACTACAAGGGCGACTACAATCAATATGGAGATTCATTGCACAATTGGTTGATTAGTGTCATCCGTTCATGCATCTGTTACACAAAAATATCTATTTTCAATGGGATACAAAGTGCCAACAAGCATTCCAACTGATTAAAGATTACCTAATGAATACACCATTATTGATCCCACCATATCCAAATAGACCTCTATTTTTATATATTTCCGCAACAAATATAGCATTAGGAGTACTACTGGCCCAACACAATGCAGAAGGAAAACAATGTGTTGTCTACTACATCTCTCTAATACTAGTAGGCTATGAACTCAATTACACACCTATTGAGCGAGCTTGCCTAGCAGTTATCTTGGCAGCCACCAAATTAAGGCACTACATGTTGACACACAAGGTGCAACTCATTGCTAAAATTGATCCACTCAACTACCTACTCAACAAAGTCGCATTGACAGGCCGCTTGGCCAAATGGGTTATGCTTAGGAGTGAATTTTACATTGAGTACGTGGACTGCAAGTCTATCAAAGGGAAATTTATTATGGATCAGTTGGCCAATGCACCCCTCACAGGTGACCATCCTCTTGTTTCTAACTTCCCAGATGAAGAACTCTTCATGATTACAACTATACAATCCAAGAAGTTATATTTTGATGGTTTCTACACTAGACATGGCTCGGGGGCAGGTATTCTATTCATCACACCTCAAGGTGATATCATCCCGAGGTCATACGGGCTCACTTTCCCATGCACCAATAGTATAGAAAAATATGAGGCCTTAATCATAGGACTCAGATTGGCTATACAATGGCATCTCAAAGAGCTACAGGTCTATGGCAATTCCCAGCTAGTCATCCGACAAGTTACTGATGAATATCAGACAAAGGATGATAAACTCATGCCATATAAATAGATGGTGGGTAGCTACAAAGAATCATTGACAACTATCACTTTTGAGCAAGTACGAAGAGATCAAAATTGAGTTCTGATGAAATGACTATAATTGCATCTCTCCTAGCTCTTCCACATAATTCGACACGCTACAAGTTCTTGGTAGAACAGATTTGGATCCTCGCTTATGATATCCCCAAAATGAAAATGATATGTCACCTTGTCAGTTTTGAATCCCCATGGTACGGTGAGTTCTTCACTTACCTCCTCGATCACACACTTCCTCCCAACCAATCTAATAACCAACACAAAACCTTCATCTGCCAAACTGCTCGATATACCATTATTACCGAAGCCCTATACCGACGAAGTCTTGATGGTACTCTCCTTTGATGTTTGGAACAAGATGAGATAAAAAATCCTTAGAAGAGGTACATGAAGGCATTTTGGGGACTCATTCAAGCGGTCCTTCCCTAGCAAAGGAAATCATGAGTGCTGGATACTATTGGCCCACCATGGAAAAAGACTTACTATTTTGTCAGAAAATGTAAGAAGTGCCAAGCTCACAGAGACCTGATACATGCACCAACATAGGAATTGCAACCAATAACAACACCATGGCCCTTTTGTCAATGGGGACTTGACCTTGTGAGTAAAATCCATCCATCTTCATCCAATGGCCACAAATTTATCATTACCGCCACTGACTACTTCACAAAGTGGATCGAAGCCGTTCCACTTACCCAAGTCACCGACAAGCAGATCGTCTCATTCATCCTTAATTACATCATTTGTTGGTATGGTGTGCCCTTGTCCGTCATCATCGATAACGAACTCCCCTTAAAAAACAAAGATGTCTATGAACTCTGTGGCAAGTTTCATATCCAACATCACTTTTCCACCCCATATTACCCACAAGGAAATGGTCAGGCCGAAGCATCCAACAAAAACATATTGAGGATCCTTAAGAAGATAGTCAATGATGCTGACTGTGATTGGTATGTTCAACTAAATCCACCACTATGGGCGTATTGAACTAGCATTCAAACCCCTATAGGCGCAATTCTCTATTCACTTGTGTATGGCGCAGAAGCCATTCTGCATATTGAGGTTGAGATACCCTCTCTACGAGTTTCTTTACATAATCTAATCGATGACGAAGCATATAGGTCTCATGTCTTCAAGACTTGGAACTACTCGATGAAAGAC